>NC_143583.1:220120529-220433471 GCF_048544385.1 Mastigoproctus giganteus
AAGAAAAGACAAAAATTTGTGTAAACAGAAGATTTATGTGAATTGCTATTGTGTTGATTTATTAGTAAAATAATAAGAGGAGTTTACCTCAATATAGTGCGTAGAACACTTCCGTATGATACCCTCCAGAAATTAAAACAGAAAAAACGAAAAAATCGACAACTTACCGGTACATTAGAGTAAAAATATAAATAATTAAAAAATCAATTTAACACAATTCAAATCAATTTAAAACAATTAAAAATCAAATTAACGCAATTAAAAGAATCTAACGAAAATATTCAAAACGATTTTCCTTCCTGAAGCTGACAACGCTTTTCGACCGTATGTCGTGATCACAGGAATGAAAATTACCGAATCGGGTTAAACCTGATACTTAAATAGAGATTATTTGTCTTCGTGCATGCGCGTAAAGGTCCACGCATCGGAGATCAAATATGGCCGCCGAACATTAACAGAATTCTCGTGTAATTTAATTTCAACGGTTTCTGCAATTAATATAGTCGCGTATAATTACGTTGAACGTTAAGTATTTTGGCTTCGTTAAATAAAAAGGTATGTTTTTCGTTAATGGCATGAAAGGCTAATTCTGACGCTGCTGAACGAGAAGCACGAACTGAGGCTTCATGTTGATTTACACGAATATTAAGAGAAAAACGGGTCGAACCCTGATAAGACGAGTCGCAATCACCCCAAGAAATGTTGTATACTAGATCATTAATTTGTGTTGCGAACGCCGAAAGAACCGAGCGATTGTTCAGTATAGTGTGTAACTTCCGTATAGGCCTAGCTATAATTTTAAATTCGGTATCTTTAAAGAATCTGTTAAGCTGTTTGTGCCACTGTTCAACATATGGACAGAAATAAAGTATTTTTTGATATTACTATTGTTGATTGGCGTAGTATTTTGTATCCTATCCTTAGCTTGTACCCTAATTCGGTTTATTGTGGTAATGGAATAACCCCTGTTTAAGAATCTGCTAGTTAATATTTGTATTTCTGAGTCCAAAGCAGATTCCGTCGTTGAATATTTATAGGCATTAAGAAATTGATTAAAGATAATCGATCTTTTGTAGTTGAACGGGTGATAGCTATTATAATGTAGAAGCATACCGGTATTTGTAGGTTTTCGATAGATGCTAAATTGTATTTTATTCGAGTCCCGGGTAAGCGTGAAATTTAGAAAGTTTAATGAGTTAGTATCCGTATCCTCCCTTTCCAATGTAAATTTGAGTCTAGAATGAATATTATTAAACGAATGTAAGATGTCTTGGACAGTATTACTATCGGTAATAACTAGAACATCATCTAAATACCTCCCATAATATGTGATACGGGTTCGAAAAGGTGTCAAATGTATCTGCTCAATCGTCGAGAGATAGATCTCTGACATTAAGCCACTCAGGCTCAAACCCATTGGTAATCCAAAAATTTGTTTGTATACCTTGTCTCGAAAGGTGATGTAGTTAGCTTCAACTAACAGTTTAATTAAGTGAAAAATTTCCTTAATAGGTAGCTTCGTATAATTAATCGGTGTCGAGTTTTTATTTAACATATCCCAAATAATATCTAATGTGTATTCAACGTTTACATTCGTATATAATGAGGTAACATCTAGTGAGAATAAATTGTCATTGTCGCCGAGTCTACAGTCTTTAAGCTTATTAAATAATGTATCGTAGTTCTTAATCCCAAATTGTAATACCTGTCTAAAAGGTTTTATAATGTTATATACATGTGTGGCTAAGGATGAAAATGCCGAGTTCCTGTAGGAAACAATAGGTCGAATAGGAAACCCAGTCTTGTGTAATTTTACCTGACCGAAAAGTGCAGGAATATTGTATGTTCTGGACTTTTGGACAATTCCTTTAACTGAACAATAGTAATGTAGTCGTTTTTTCGATACGTGGTTAATCGTTTGCAGATAAATGCGTGGTCTCGACAGTGTGCTGCTGTCATCAGGGCCAGAGGCGGTTCAACTAAATATTAGTTTGCACCTGGTGAACTTTTCATTTTGTTTTCCATTTAAAATGATAAACTGAAGCAAATTGAGGGCTTCTGATAACATTTCAGCCATAATTGTGTTTACCAAAACTGTTGTATAAAGGTTGCAAATACTCATTTTGGATTTATATTTTGAGAGCACCTGTCAAATATTACTTAGCTTTGCCTTAACTATTAATAAATATCTTTTGTTTATATTTGTGATGCTAATGTAACATACCATCGCGAAAAAGGGTTAGAAATGTGAAATTCTTTGAACACCAGTAAATATGAATTATAAAAAGGGGGAAAAATTATGAAAGAATTATAAAATACAAAAATATTTATAGTTGAGTTTGCTAACAAGATTCATAATCGTTTGCAGATAAATGCTTTTATGTTTGCCATTAAACAAGAGTTACTGATAGCTAGTAGAGATCACTCTTCCCGAGACAAGGCCGGTGACATGTCCCCAGAATTTTACTTGTCGGGGGAAGTGGGGGCACAGCAAAGGATCAATTAAGAAAAAAAAATTATAGATTAAACATTTTAAGCGCGGATGAGCTGTTGCTCTGGTCGCGCATTATACAAGTAGTGTAGATTAGTGATGATGATGTCTTTACTGACGAAAGACCCTTCATCTGATAAGAGGCTGTGCGAGTGACGCTGGCCATATTAGTAATTTCGTATTTACAGATGACTGTTTATCAGAAAAAAACTTTTGAGCATAAAGGCAAGTAAGGTTCCCGAAGTTGATAGCATATGCCCTGTAGTTTTGAGGGAAAGCGCCAGGGAGTGTATTGAATCATTAAGATTAATTATGAGGGCATCTTTGGACTCGGGGAAGATTCCTTTGGATTAAAGAAATGCCCACGTATCTCCAATATATAAAGATGGTTCTAAGAGCGGTTCTAGGAGTTAATAACTACAGACCGGTTAGTCTGACTTCAGTAGTAGGAAAAATCTTAGAGGCAATGATTAAGAGCGCAGTCCAGGAACAGTTAGATTGATATAGCATTCTGAAGGACATACGACATGGCTTTGCTAAAAGAAAATCATGTGTAACTAACTTAGTTGGCTATTTGGACACTCATGAGCTGGATTTAGGAAAAACAATTTCGACATATTTCATTTCGATTTTAGCAAAGAATTTGACACTGTCCTTCGTGAGCGGTTACTGTACAAGCTTGAACAGGTTGGGATTACTGGTGAAATTCTAAGATGAGTTACTGGGTGGCTGCAGAGCAGAAGGCAGGGTGTTGTGATTAATGGATGTTCTTCAGATAGGTGCAACAGTAGGGTCAGTCAACGATCAATTTCCATTAAAAATCACCTTTTAGAGAGATAAGTAGCTTAGTTATATAGGGAAAATTTCGTAGTTCCCCTTTCCCGGTAATTCGGGTTTTCCATCCAGCAGAACAAACAAAGCTATCACAGGGGACCACTGTTATTTCTCATTTTCATATGTGACATCGACGAAGGCGTGATGTCAAAATTTGAAGACGACATAAAGATGGTGGAATCGCTTATGAACAGTGGCAAGCAGTACTCTTTCAGGATGACTTGAACAGACTTCAAAGATGGTCAGAGAAGTGGCAGCTAGGTTTTAATGCTGATAAATGCAAGTGGTGAACAGCAACCCCCAAATGATTTATATACTTGGTGAGGTTGAATTAAAAACAGTGAGGAGGAAACGAATCTGGGAGTTACGATATAGGCAGGTGAAGTTTTTTTTAGTGTAAATAGGCAGCCAGGAAAGCCTACGGCGTCCTACAGATGATTTATCGAACAAAATCTTGTAGAGACAGGAAGATCATAATCCCACTGTATAAAGCAATTGTAAGACCATATTTGAAATACTGTGTTCATGTGTGCACACTTCATCTAAAAAAGACATTAAGCTTCTTGAAAGGGTCCAAAGACGGGAACTCGAATGGCAAGATCGTCAAAAGGATTCTAAGAGGAAAGACTACGAGTACGTGGGCAAGAGAGCATAGCAACTAGGCACCTCACAGATGACTTTGAGATTTATAAGGATCGGAGAGGGATTAGTAAAATGAAGATGGAATTCTCAATGTTATAAATAATTCCGGAACTAGGGATCATAAATCAGAATCCCATCAGAACTGAGCCTGCTCAACCCATTCAAAACACCTCAATCGAATCACCTCTCAGGTGCCTAGTCTCGAGACGCTGCAATTTGCAGAACTTAAATCTCTCTTCGTAAGAGGACCCTTTCGTTCCTCTCACTAATCTTGTTGCCCTTCTCTGTACTCGCTCAAGCAACTCTACATCCTTCCTAAAATAACGCCTTCAGACCTATACGCAGTACTCAAGGCGTGGCTGGACCATTGCCTTATACAAAGGAATAATCACCTCCTTTTCCCTACTAGAAAAATTCCTGTATATCATTGACGATACCCCATGACCTGCTCTGGCAGCCTGCTGCACTGTTCAGAAAACTTCATATCTGACTGCACCACTATCCCCTAGTCTTTTTCATTCTCTACCACCCTCAGTGTAATACCACACAGTTGGTACGTTTCTGTGCGGTTAATTAGAATTACTTTGCAGTACTTTGCATTTGTCAATGTTAAATTTCAGTTGCCACTTCTCAGCCCATCTGCCCAACTTTTCCAGATCCTGTTGCAGTAGCACACTGCCATTACTGTCATTAACAACCCTTCCATCCATTTTATCACCTGCAAACTTGGACATTAAGCCTGATTACCTTCATCAATATCATTGATAAATATATAAACCAACAGTGGGCCTAACACCGAATTCTGGGGGACTCCACTAATAACATTACTCCACGAAGAGCAGCATCAGTTGATGACCACTCTGTCTTCTCCCATCCCACTCAGCCGCCCTTATATCCATTGTAGCAACTGGCCCTTAATACCATACTGCTCCAATCTGTAGGGTAGTTTTACAGCGCAACAGTATCAAAAGCGTTCCTGAAATCCAAGTATATGATATCAAAATTATATTTTGCATCTAGTTCTTCGTAACCACGTCATAGTATCCATTCAATTTGTTAGACAAGACTTTCCCTTAACAAACCTATGCTGTGTCTGAGTTATTACTACAGTCTTGTGTAGATCAGTGTTTCGCAACCTTTTTCTCTTCGCGGCACATCTTATGTTATCCATGACACAACACGGCACTTTAAAATTTTAATCCCACAAAAAGTATAGTTTACGGCAATGTTAATATAAATACAAATTGTATGCTATTAGTCACAATAGAATCAATTATTGTTCCAGCAATCCAACAGAAATTGGCTCATGCATATATTAACATTTTATGGACCTTACATCACTGTACAAAAGCAAAGGAAAGGCAAAAAAAATATAAATAAATAAATAAAAAATTAACGCATACCTTCAATGTTATACTTGTGCCTGCTTTGCTGAAAAAGACGGCTGATGCGTGGAGAAATCATTGACAATGCAAGCCTCATTTCTTCATCAATGGATCTGAGTCCCTTCCTCTTTTTTAATTTCATCAATGCCGAAAATCCCAGTTCGCGCAAATATGTAATCGAAAATGATAATAACACATTGATTGAAATCTCGTAGCTAGCCGGGTATTCTTTCCTTATTGACAACCAAAATGTGTCCAACTGCCCTTCACGATATTTTAATCCCAATGTTCTCTCTGCCCTCAAATCTATTATTTCCTTTTGTACATTCGTCGGAAGAGGTTTTGCATCCGGAACAAATGGATCATCAACCCACTCGAAATCTTCAACGCTCTCTCCAAAATAATTCTTGAACTTCTGTTCTTTGTTTTTTCCCCCCTTTAGGAGCATTAGCAAGTAAGGCCATATTGCTCCTGGGGATATGCGGTGGTCATTCCTTGAACTTTCCGCATCCTCCGTATTTGGTGGTGACGGGCTCGAACCCGGGTCTAATCAAGAAGCGTGTGTTACGCACTGCTGCTCCTGCCCACCTGGCTCCGGAGGCGCCCTATTTGTTCTCTAATGAAGTCCATCACCATTTTATTATCAGCAGCAAGCAGCCATACAGTTGTGAACATCTCAAACGACTAATTTGCAATGCGTTGTATCCACAAATCCAGCTTATTCTGAAAGCCTTGAATCTTATCCATACTCGTAAAAAGATTTTCGTTCTTGGCTTGCATTTTTCGGCTCAGCTCATTCAAGTGAACGAAAATATCGAAAGGATATGCCAAGTCAGTCACCCATTCATCATCTACAAATAATTTTGTATACTCATGTCCCTCAACTGTTAAAAATGTCTGCACCTCCGCCTCCTTAAGTTTAAAAAGGCGCGTTAACACTTTACTACGTGACAACCACCGTATGTAGCATGAGTGTTGTGTGTTCAGATCCCATTTCTTAACACAAAATAGAAAAAAGGGGCCATGATTTGATGAATTTAACGACTTTTACTACTTCGTCCAGCAAAACTTTCAGAGCAGATGGCAAAGACTTGGATGGCAATGACTTCACGGTGAATAAGACAATGGTCACATTGTATGTCAGGATTCACTTCACGCACTTTAGCTACAAAGCCTTTAATTCGGCCTGTCATGGAAGCGGCTCCGTCTGTGCAAACATTAACACAATCCTTCCAATTTAATTCATTTTGGAGCATATATTCATTAGTAACACGAAATATTTCTTCAATGGTAGTTCGCTCCGGTATTACTTTGCAAAAAAAGAAATTTGTTGCAATTATATCTCCATCGATGAAACGAAAGTTGGCAAGAAGTTGAGCGTGAACCACTAACATCTGTGGACTTGTCCAGCTGAAGTGAGAACTTCTGACTGCTGTTGATTTTCTCCTTCGTAACGTCTTCAATGTCATTGGACATATCACTTACTCGGCGACTAATTGTGTCAACTGAGATTGGAATTTTTGTAATCTCATTTGCAGCTTCTGAACCCAGGACTATTTTCACTGTCTGTTTATAAGTTGGCATTAACATAGTTTCGGCTATTGTGTGTGGCTTTATGGTCTTTATAATAAGTTCGGCTACTTTATAGCTAGCATCCTGTACTTTTTCCGAAACATGTACCGATGAAGTCATGAACGTTATCTGTTTTTTTTTTTTTTTTTTTTGTTTTGTTGCAACAAATGTCGAAAATAAATTATATCTTTTCATGTAGGAGAGGGGAACGTTTTGTTGAGAAATGTCGTTTCAGTTTATTGGGAACCACTAAACTGAAACGGTCTCAGTTGTCAATTTCTAATCATAATACTATATGCATTATTTATAGGTATACAGCTTCAGTAAAGTTCGCGGCACACCACCTTGTGGTTGCACACTGGTTGCAGAACATTTGTCTAGAATCCGGAAATACTTCTTCAACCAGTGACTCCATTATTTTGCTAGGAACAGAAGTTAACTAACAGGTCTGTAATTACTCGTGCCACTCTTTGTCCCTATTTGTGAATTGGGGATACATTTGCACATCTCCAGTCCGTGGGGACTTCTGAGGAAGCTCTCATAATTATGGCTGAGGGTTTCCTCACTTCCTTTGCCGCCTCCATTAATATAACTAGATAGATCCCATCAACCCCAGGTGCCTTTCTTATGTTTAACTTCAACAATTTCTCCTCCACTTTGCTCTCAGTTATTACAAAATCATTAAGCTCCATGTTGGAGTTTAATAAGCTTCTATCCTCTACTTCCTTACAGAATTCTTTATGTGTCCTAGCATTTTACTCACTACAATTTTACATGCTGGCATTATTAGGTCCTCACCAACTGTGTGGTTTTTCCTTTTCTGGGCAATAAGTTCTGCTACTAAATAACGTGCTACCTCGGCCTTTTCACTGAATGTGACTTTTTAAGGAAAAGCTTTGAGATCTTAAGCTCTGTTTGTTTTGAGATTCCGTTTGAGATACCCGTTTCAAATAATTAGCAGCTTTACTTGTCAAATGGCGGTGATTGTAATTAAGTGTCTTTTCAATTTTGCTGGAGCCTTTGCTGCATTTGTAAGTTGTTTGCCACAGACGACGCATAATTGAATAGGACAACTTTGATTACCAGCCGATGTAAAACCCATTGATAAGTAGTGTTCATCTTAAAGACGAATTTTTTTTGTATCCCTCGTTGCACTACAGCAGTGAAATGACTCGAAAGATTACAATTCTTCAAGAGTAACCTTATTAGAATTGTTCGTAGGCCTAGAATACACCTCGTCTTCAAAAATCGCCACATTGGACCGTCTGCCACAAACGCTAATAAAATATAAAACAGAATGACATAATAAATAACTAACCGAGAAAATCTAAAAAAAATATGAAAAATTCACAATACAATTTACTTCTAACTTACACAATCCACATTTTGCAACGTTTACAATAACAGCAGTTGGGGGAGATAATTCGGGAGGGCGGGGCTGACTTTATCAGCCTACTGTCTTCCCCTCCGCGCAATACACCGCTCACCAATTATCAACGGCCTCCCCTAACTCTAACTCGCAGCAAAAACTGCGAATGGACTCAACTAAATGAACACAGTCCTACTGCACCCTGCTCCACAGAATCATCACTGGACATGGCCCCCTTCTCCCAGAAACTTACGGCTTGGGAACTGAAAGAGACCCGCGGTGCCATTGTGAAGAAGAAGAGTCCTGGGATATCTCATGTATGAGGGCCCTGTCTATGACAACAGTAGACTCATATTCATTACCGCAATTCAAAGGAATCCACATAATCAGAAGTCCTCGCTACTGCTTGATGAAAACACGTACAAGGCACTAAATGCGCAGGAAATCTTCGCACCGAGGCGAGCCAAGATTACTGAAATGAGAACAACGTTGGATTATGCTCCCGCGGCCTGAATCATTTTTTTTTTTAACTTGGCCTTTGTCAGGAAGCTCAGGCAACCCTGGCAAAGGCCAGCTAGAATATGATGGGCAGCCTGGCTCACATCCCAGTGGTGATGACGGGCAACATGGGGTCCCACTATGGGCTCTGAAACCAAGCACCCAGAGACACAATAACAAAACATAACACTAGTCTGACAGAAACCAGAATTACACTTTATCTGTAATTTACAGAGATTCTGTATTTCTTCACAAAAAATACCATGGCGCAGATGTGGTAAACCACCGGTAGCGCTTTTCGCAAAAGCCCCACAGAAAGGAGAAATCACCTGACGATTTATACCAACAATCAAAGTAACTTACCCAAAGCCTCCTCCCTGGTAGTTGCCTGGGCTGCAGGTAACATTCTTAATCACAGGACATGGTCCCTTTCGACAAAAGTCAACAGCCATTGGCATAGAGAGAGAGAGAGAGAGAGAGAGAGAGAGAGAGAGAGAGAGAGAGAGAGAGAGAGAGACCCGTGATGCTACTGCTGCAAAGAGGAGTCGTGGGGGCTTCTCATGTATGAGTACCCCACCTACAAAAACAGCAGGGTTAAGTTCTATAAGATCTTACAAATATAGGGGAGTTAGAGTTTATGGGAAGTTTTTTCGAGATTAGGGAATATATTATTTCTTGATATGGTAAGTCTTTGATATGGAAAATGAAATTTTTACATTTAAGAGATGATTATATGGCAAGCGATCTCGACGGGGTGCGTTTAGGATACATTGTCAGAGCCTCACGAAAGAAGTGGATCACAGGGAAAGGCAAGGGCGGAATAAAGCAATAAATAAATGAATATAGAAGGAGTGTAACGCTAGAAGAAGGGCTTGTGTTGACCTAAATATTAGAACGCAGTTAAGTAGAGCAAATAAGTGATTAGGCTGAATCTACGCTATGAACAGCCTGGCACATAAAGATTTAGGGAGTGCAAGATGAAAATAGCAGACGGAACGGAAACTGGCGGGGCTATCTGGAATTGTTGTTTGCAGGTGGCCATTGTCGAAAACAAGAACCTACAGACCATTGGGAAAAGAGGCCAAAACCACTGGCCACACCACCACGTGTACTCAACCGCAAACCTCTCCAATCTGTGAGCACTGTGCAAAAGTAAGCCGTAATTACAACTCCTGCCCCAGAAAAACCGCTCCACCAGTGTGCGCAAACTGCAAAGCCCTAAGGTTACTAGCAGACCACTCCGTCAGAGACAGTAACTGCCCCGTGTACTTAAAAGACAAAAGCACTCAACAACAAAGAACAGATTATGGGAACTCTATGTAAAAATAAAGATTCTAACCAGTGAAATTTGCACAGCATAATGCACAACGGGTAATTGCAGTCACTGCGCAACTAAAGAAAAGGTAGACGAGGACAACCTTGACATCCTCTTCCTCCAGGAACCCTACACGCACAAGAAAGAAGTGAGAGTATACCCACTCATGTACAAAATTGTACAATATAACGGCAACACCCCATGGGCGGCTCTGGCCATCTGTAACCCTGAGCCGCCCATTCGCACAGGCATTATTAGAATATGGTCGAAAATGGAGGGCATTGTTTACCATCTGCATACAGATAACGAGAAAATGTCGGCCAAATTAGACCTACTCACACAAGAACAGGAAAACAAAATGCTACAACGCCCCCGTTCTTTTGCCGAGGCGTTGAGGAATGGCACTTCATCGCTCAACGAAGAGGTCCCTGTGCAAAAAAATACTATCAGGAAATCTGACAAAAGAACAGCTAAATCGCATGTTATCCTGGTGAAACCCACACAGGATACGCAACTAACAACTAGCGACGCAGTTAAGGATGTCTTAACTAGCAACCTCAAGGAGCACATGAAAACCCTAAAGATCAAAAGCATAAGAAAAACCAGGATGCCTGGTGTTATCATTGATACGGATACTAGGGAGGAGGCACTAACTATACTAAAGAGTTCAGAAATCTCCAACATAGGATTGAAGGCGGAAACGCCAAAACGAAAAGAACCTTCCATTATCCTCTTCGGTCTGGACAAGAGTACTACTCCTCAAGAGCTAAAGGAGGAAATATATTACAAAAACCTTAGCGCGCATACAGCAGAGGACGACGTTGATGCTGACATTATACCAAAACATATCACGAAGTCTAAGCCAGCTGCTACAGTAAACTGGGTAGTCGAATTTTCCCCCAGAGCGTGGAAGGTCATTAGCCAACATGAGAGAATCTACATCGGATGGGGAAGCCACCGATTCAAGGAGTACGTTCCAGTTCCCAAATGTTTCAGGTGTCTGCAATTTGGGCACACATCGCACACCTGCAACCAACGGGTCCCAACGTGTGGTCACTGTACCCAGCAGGGACATGAGTTCAAAGACTGCCCTAAAAGGGAGGAACCAGCTGCTTGTGCAAACTGCAAAGGGTCTAAAATGCCCCACCTGCACTCCGTCAGGGATGCAAACTGCCCTGTATATATAAAATTTAAGGGAATATACCAAGACAGAACCAATTATGGATAGACGGTCCACCCAACCACCAACACAGAAGAAGCTGAATTTCTTGCAGATTAATGCACAGCATGCCAGAGCAGTGGTTGAACAAATTAAATTAAAAACAGAGGAAGAAAATATTGACATAATTATGCTCCAGGAGCCTTATGCCTACAAGGGTAAGGTCACAGGTTATCCAGCTTCATACAAAATCATTCAAGGTACTACAGATGCACCACGGGCCGCAATCCTAGTCAGTAACACTGAAATCTCTGTAACTAAAGTAGCTCCACTTTGTACATCCTTTAGTGCCTGTGCTCAAGTTCTTACTGCCATGGGATCCTTACATCTGCTCTCACTCTATAGCAGACCTGGTGAAGACATCTCAATTGCGATCGCCATAATACAAACAGCACTTGACCTTCTCCCAGGGGGTAAGCTACTCATAGCCATGGACGCGAATTGTCGCTCCCCCTGTGGCATAGTCAAACACCTGATCGTACGGTCACTCGAAATGGGGAGGAACTTGAAAACTTCATCCTTGCCTCCAGACTACAAGTACTCAACCAGCCTGGAAATCTCCCCACAAGCACCCTCTGGGAAAGTACCATCGACATTACCCTGGCCACGCCGACTATTTCTGGAAAGTTCAGCAAGTGGAAGGTTAATGAAGCATGGACCACTTCTGATCACAGAGCAATCACCTATTCTCTTGGCCGCTCCGTGGATCGTATTCCCCCAATACCAAGGGATGTAGTGCGATTCTGCACAAAGAAAGCTGACTGGCCACGCTTTCAAGCCGAACTTGTAAGAAGACTTCATGAAGATTCTACACAACTGAATCACATCACCTCTGAGGACTGTGCAGTTTCCCTCTCCAAGATCATCAAAGAGGCCTGTGCTATGGCACTCCCCAAGAGAAGGCCCTTCAAAAACGCAGTCCCTTGGTGGAATGCTGAACTACAAGATATGAGGAAGAGAGTCCACCAAGCTCGTAAAACTTTTCAGAGAGCCCGTGCCACCTCCCACCCTTGGAGGTCGAAGCCGCAAAAGACAGTTACCGATTCTTAAGGAACAGTTACACTACCATGATTAGACGCTGCAAAAAAGCCTCATGGCAGAATCTGGTCTCGATCACAGGAAATGATAACCCCTGGGGAGTTGTCTATCGTCGTATCGTTGTGAACAAACTTCCTAGAGGTGAAGTCCTCAGTAACTGTAAAGCCTGATGGTTCTTCCACCTTCACGTGGGAGGACTCTGTCCATAACATGCTAAATGCCCTCTTTCCAACAGATGATACACAGCTAACTGAAGAGCAACTACAGATTGTTACCGCTAACGATTCTTATACAACAGAAAATACTGAAGAACCATTTACAAATGACGATCTAAAAGCTGCACTGGACAAAACTAAAGAAAATAAAACTCCTGGCAATGACCTCCTGGAGGTGGATGTTATCAAGAAATTTGCAACCTACTTCCCTAACACCATGCTCGCCACTTTCAACAGATGTCTAATGGAAGGCCACCTTCCTGCTATCTGGAAGGAGGCATGCCTTAAACTCATCTTGAAGAACCCAGACAAACCACCTGAAGAGCCAAAATCTTACAGGCCAATTGCTCTCTTGCCAGTCCTAGGCAAACTTCTGGAAAGGCTTCTCCTCAGCAGGTTGTCAAAATGCTACTCTAAAGAAAACCTCATTTCTCCACTTCAGTACGGTTTCAAAGCTGGTTGCAGCACTGAAGATGCTCTTCTTAAATTAATATCTACTGTTTCAAGCACTCAAGGCAAGTATGTGCTAGCCATCACAGTTGACTTTGCTGGAGCGTTTGATCGGCTGTGGTGGACAAGTATTCTCAGAAGACTCCGACAAGCCAAAGCACCACTCAACCTTTATAGCTGTGTCAAGGAGTACCTGAGACACCGCACTGTCCATGTTAGTACCAGGTACAAGTCTGTCACTAACCAGGTCTCCCGAGACTGTCCCCAGGGCTCGGTCCTGGGGCCTTTCTTTTGGTCCATCGTCCTGGACGAGTTCCTTGGGATGGACCTGGGGATGACACAACCCCTTGCGTTTGCTGACGATTTGGTTTTGGTGGTGCATGGTGACACAAGAGCTGATTTAGAGGAGAGAGCAAATTGTGCACTAACTAAGCTCCAGGATTGGACAGCCATTCACCGACTAAAGATCTCGGGAGAGAAAACCAAATCTATATTGCTCAAGGGAACGCTCCAACTACGAAGACCACCGGATATCAAAATTGACAACACCTCCATAAAAGTATACCCAGAAATCAAGTATTTAGGAATCGTCTTAGATATGAAGCTAAATTTCCATCCTCACTTGAAATATATGTCACAGAAAATAAAAAAATACTCGGCCATGATCATCCGTATAAGCCGTGCAGACTAGGGCCTTAAGCGCCGGGCTCTGGCCCTCATCTATAATGCCATATTTGTGCCAATAGCTTGCTATGGAGCCTCAGTATGGTGTACTAGGGCCTCCCTCGACCGAAATCGCTGTAAACTAAACTTGCCGTAACAAGGGCGTGCCGTATAGTAAGCACCCCAGCTCTGCAGGTGCTAGTTGGATGTATACCCCTACACCTAGAGGTAATAAGAAGAGGATTATATCAACGATTGAAGAAGAGTATTCCCACCGAAACAGCAGGCATCACTCTTAACCTTGATAACAACCGCAAACAAGAAAGGAAGAGAATCTCTGAAATTATGTACAGGACCTGGCAAGAGACATGGGACATCACCAACAAAGGATTGATAACCAAAAAGTTCATTCCCTCTGTGAACCTCATCAGTCCAAAGCCTCCTCCCTGGTACTCACCAGGCCTCCATACTACATTTCTATTTACAGGCCACGGACCCTTTAAAGCGAAGCTAACATCCCTAGGCATAGAAGAAGATCCGCTGTGTCACTGCGGGGATGAAGAAACGTGGGTTCACGTGATGTATGATTGCCATGAATATGACGAGTTCCGGCTAAGGTTTGCCACTAAAATGCAAGAAAATCCCCGGAATTGTGAGCACCTGATTATAATGGACGAGCAGCGCTATGCCGCCTTTACAGAGTTTGCGCAGTCTGTCTTCACTGCTAGACGGGTTAGGCACCCAAATACCACCCATTGAAGATCAAAGTAAGAAACTTCCTGGATATGACAGTCCTCTCAGGAGAAGGAAAAAAAAAAAAAAAAAACACTCCTTTCTTCCTTCGTCCCAGGAGTGACAGAACCTACACGAGCACAGCTCAGCTGCTGCCTTTAGGCCTCCCTAGCCACGCTCCCTTGCGTGGTCCTTTGCCTCCACTCCCTGGCGGGAGGGGGAGTTCATCCCTGGTGTCTTCCCCCCTCGCCACCCCTCTTTTTCACTCTGGTGGGGCATGGGCCTGCTCCACTGACTTGGGGTCATCTTCCCTATGGACCCCGTATCTCTGTCTTTTCCCCCCAGTCTTCAGTCTCCCTCCCCTTCTCTAACTTACAACTAGTGTCTGAATCAACTCCAAATTGTTTGAGCCCTACATTCAAAAACTTAACAACATCAAATCGCCCAACTAGTACTCCCATTGTTTTGGCTGACCCTAACTATAACGTGTTTTTTTTTTTTTTTTTTTTTTTTTTTTTAGGTCCTTGCCACTGAAATCTCGGGAAATTAGGTGGCAGGACCTGCCAGAGTAAATAACTAACTAGTGTACCTGGTCTGCCTCCACGGGGCGGAGTGGGGCAACGTTGGGTCCCATTAGGGGCCCAGCGGCTAAATGACCAGATGAACAACGGTACACGACACTACACAAATACAAAATCCATATACTTTTAAACCTCTGGCATTGACAGTGTTCTGTTTCACACTCACAATGTATAGCACGCGGAGATGGGGAAACCCCTGGTGCCGTTTGACACTAAACACACTCTACTATGCTCAAGCTGTCAGTTTGGCTTCAAAAAAGGGAGGTCCACTGATGATGCTATTCTTACGTTGACTAACTTTATCCAGAATTCATCTTCTAAAAATGTTTTGGCAATTTTTGTGGACTTTGAGGGTGCTTTGACTCCCTCTGTTGGGAGAGTGCCCTCAGGTCTTTAAGGTTGGCTAAATGTGATAATTATGTGTACATGGTACTGAGATCATACTTTAATGAGAAATACATCATGGTCAAGGCAAAACATCTGTCTTATAACGCCCAGGTTTCGAGAGAATGCGCCCAGGTGTCGGTGTTGGGGGCCTCTCCTCTGGAATGCCGTATTAGATCAGTGGCTCACGAGAACACACGAGGATTCTCTATAGGTGGCCTACGCCGATGACCTCGTTATTGCTATAGAAGGAAGATCACGTATGGTATTTGAGGACAAAATTCAACCCATCTTAGATGATTTGGTGGCATGGGCTGAAATCAACAAGCTCAAGATATCTCCGAGTAAAACAAATTTCATGACATTTAAAAACCACTTTAATTATGGAAGACCACCAAAAATCAACGGAATGGTTCACAGAAACCTTATGTTCCTCAAAACAAATATCTTGGCATAATCCTCGATGATAAATTAACCTTTCTCCTTCACGTCACCAAACTGAAGGAAAAAAATAAAAATTTTACTGCTTCGGTCATAAGAATCTCCAAAAAAGACTGGGGTTTAAATAAAAAGACCACGAAACTATATTATAAATCAATATTTCTGCCTGTAGTTTCGTACGGAGTAGGTATTTGGCATCAGAACATGGTTAAGGTGAAAATCAAAAAGAAGCTACTATCAATTCAAAGAACAGTGCTTCTGGCACTAAATAATGCCCCTCGTACAGTATCAAACAATGCCCTCCAAATCCTTGGAGGAGAACTGCCTTTAGATTTATTTATCTTATATCGTGGCATGATTTATAAACATAAGAAAGGACTACAGGTATCTATTCTGGGAATTACAACAGACCCAGTTAGATTATGGAGTGAAGTGGTTAGTATTTGGCAAAGTAGATGGAATGAGTCTGTACATGGTGAAGTCACAAAGAAGTATATTGAAAATGTTGAGTTTGCTTCCACTCAACTTTCTGTTTCATGGTTTGCACCAAGCATGTTTACAACGTATTTATTAACAGGCCATGGATCTTTGAGGGCCAAACTTTTCGACAGAGGTTTGGAGCCGAATCCTTTTTGCACCTGTGGTCAAATGGAGGACTGGATCCATGTTTTACTATTTTGTCCACAAAATACAGACCATCGAGTATTGCTGCTTAATCAGGTTCCAGGTCTAGCTGAGGACAATGTAAAAATACTAGTTGGGACCAAAACAAACTTTGAGACTTTCCAGACCTTTGAAAGACTTGAACTAAGAACACAAATCCAAAATCGAATATAAATCTGACAGCTGAGAAGTTAATATATGTTTGTATCCCATTAAATATAAATATAATGACTTGTTGTAAGTTATGTAAATTTAATTGTATTGCTAGAATTTAGAGTTAAAATTAATTCTATTATCTTGTACAAATGTAAATATTTACTTCGCTGAGTTTATTGGAGTTTTTCAAATTTGCTTGTATCTGCTGAGGCTTGGATATTTTTCCACTAGGTTTTTTTTTTTTTTTTTTTTGCTGGTTTCCAGGTTTGGGCAACCTGGGGAAGGGATTGCTGGCACCCACAGGTATTGCACTATCTCCGGTGGGTGCAGGATTTGTGCACAAGGCACCAAAGGTGATAGTAGACCCAGGCTCGGCTGCTTGTGCCTTGGGGGCGGGCAGCGGCTGCCTAGGTGTTGGCTGCTCCCTGGTGGCAAGGTGGACGTACACAAGCGATAAAAAGCTTTGCAGAGTTTCTGCACCAACACAGACGTGCAAGGTGGAGATGGGCCTAGGAGCCACCCTTGATACAGGTAAAACACACACACACACACACACACACACACACACACACACACACACACACACACACACACACACACACACACACACACACACGTTCATATATAATATAGTATTTTATATATCTATAATGATAATGCAAATGTATATAAAATTGTATATATATGTTCTTTGTAAGTTTTGTATATAATTTGTAAATAATTGTGTGTACAAATAAATGGAAAAAAAAATGGAATGAGCACAAGCAAGCATATAATTCTCCGATTGGGAGAATTATATGCCGTATCGCTATACTGCCGACCCAGCGAAGTTGTCCTACCCGCAACCCAATACCTGCATAATGTCCTCACGAGCTCCCTAATGCTAAAATAATCGTCTGTGCAGATGCAAACTGCAGGTTACCAGCCTGGCACAGTACAGGCAGACCGATGGACGAGGAACTGCCAATGGACAGGCCTAGAAGAATTCCTAACCAACAGCAGCTTCACAGTATTAAATCAGCCAAATAATCTACCGACCTTCTCAAGTACCCTTTGGGAGGCGACAATAGACATAAGCCTAGTTACTCGCTCCACAGCAGGACACATATCCTCATGGAAGGTCAGAGGACTGGACAACCTCTGACCATAGAGTAATAACTTTCGAGATGCACCGTGCCCTCAATAGACCACCCACACCCAGAACAATCCTCAACAGATTTGCTGTATAGCCAAGGCAAACTGGGAACAATTTCAGGAGGCACTGGCATGCTCTGTTGAAACATTCGACAGCACAAACCTCACCCCGGACCAGCACCAGTGTGCTATAGTAAGTCTAATCACAGAGGCTTCAAACATGGCTATAAAAAGAAAGAAACCATCTGCAGGTGCAGTTCCATGGTGGTGCTTCATTCCGCAGTCCTCTGACGCATGAAGAAAATACACACCATAAAGGCTTCCAGCGAGCGAGAAGATGCTGGTCGGCAACAGAGGTAGAAGTCCTTAGACAAACAATACCTTGTGATCAGAAACAAATACGCAGCCCTGATAAGAACCAGGAAAAAATGTTCATGGGAGACACTAGTCTCAACAACAGGAAATGAGGACCCTGGGGGGTTGTATACAAAGTGGTAACTAATAAATTACCCAAAGGAGAAGTAATATCTTCGACGAAAATACTCGATGGCCACTATACCACATCCTGGTACCAATTCATAGACAATATCCACATCCTGGTACCAATTCATAGACAATATCCACATCCTGGTACCAATTCATAGACAATATCCACATCCTGGTACCAATTCATAGGCAATATACAGAAACTCCCCTCAGACCACACTCCTGAGCAACATCAGCTCTGTGAGGAAAATACTAATTACTGCCCAACACATCGGGAAGACCCGTTTCAAAAATAAGAAATAAGAGAATACCCGGCGAAGACAAGACTACCTGGAGCCAAAAATTGTAAAAAAAGCCGTGGAATATATCCCAACAATCATCTTAAACCTATATAACCACTGCCTATCTGCATGATATTTTTCCCATGATTGGAGAGCTGCACGGATTAGACTCATACTGAAGAACCCGAAGAAACCACAGTAACTCCCGGAATCATACAGACCCATAGCCCTACTGCCAGTACTAAATAAATTGTATGAACACCTTCTACACAGCAGGATACAAGCTCACTAGCAAGAAGCATCCCCTCTCCCAAGCAATTTGACTTTCGACGAGAATGTTCCACCGTGGATGCCCTGGAACGTATAATAAATGCATCCACAAACAGCAATAGTAAATACTTCCTTATTATTCTTAAAACAGGCCTCTGAGGTTGGGTATATTCATATTGTAGTTTTAAATGTTTTTCACCAACCTTATGTAGAAATAAAACACAACGAAAACGAAAACTGGAATCTTGATAACTATGTATTTATAATAAATTATATTTAACTTTACATCTAAAATATATGAAATATACATATAAAATATACATTAAAATACACTGGGTTTTATTAAAATAAACAATAGAATACATTAAAATATACTAAATTAAAAAAGATAAAATCATAGCTTTCGAAGGCTTCTTCAGCGGTATTGTCTTTGTTCTGCGGTGCGTCTTTGAATGCCAGCAGGTTCATGGTACTCATCACGTGTTTCATTCCCACGTGTTCCGTTCTCTTGTGTTATGGAATCGGAAGTGGCTCGAGAGTGGGTCATATGGAACCGTTCATCCCTTCTGAGGATAGTAGCCTCAAAGAGGGGATGGATCAGCGTTCCTCTATCTCTATTAATGTTCACTGTGGAACAGATCCGCAAAGTCTCGAGCCACTTTCGGTCCCAGAACTTATGCGCCCGATCGGTGATGATAGCATCATCCGGGGAGATCTGGTGCTGCTTCTCTCAAAAACAAAACGCCGTCTCAAAGATCGTCTGGGGGAGCACACTAAGGCAATAAGAAATGCGGAGTATGGTAAGTCCGCCGTAGCCGAGCATTTTTGGGAGAAGCAGCACCAGATCTCCCCGGACGATGCTATCATCACCGATCGGGCGCATAAGTTCTGGGACCGCAAGTGGCTCGAGAGTTTGCGGATCTGTTCCACAGTGAACATTAATAGAGATAGAGGAACGCGGATCCATCCCCTCTTTGAGGCTACTATCCTCAGAAGGGATGAACGGTTCCATATGACCCACTCTCGAGCCACTTCCGATTCCATAACACAAAAGAACGGAACACGTGGGAATGAAACACGTGATGAGTACCGTGAACCTGCTGGTATTTAAAGACGCACCGCAGAACAAAGAAAATACCGCTGAAGAAGAAAGCCTTCGAAAGCTATGGTTTTATCGCTTTTAATTTAGTATATTTTAATGTATTTTATTGTTTATTTTAATAAAACCCCGTATATTTTAATGTATATTTTATATGTATATTTCATATATTTTAGTTGTAAAGTTAAATATAATTTATTATAAATACATAGTTATCAAGATTCCAGTTTTCGTTTTCGTTGTGTTTTATTTCTACATAAGGTTTATGAAAAACATTTAGAACTACAATACTTCCTTATTATCTCCATCGACTTTGCCGGGGCATTTGACCCACTTTGGTGGCCAACTGCCCTCGGTAGACTCCGGGAGGCAAATATTCCCAGAAGCTTATACCAATGCATTAAAACCTATCTTTCGGACAGAAGGATCTCAGTATCTATACCCTATAGCCAACTCACCCGGCCGGTGTTCAGGGAGTGCCCACAAGGATCAGTCCTAGGGCTCTCCTCTGGAACCTGGTGTTGGATGGCTTCCTGAACCAGAATCTAAACGGAGAAGATGCTCAAGCCTTCGCAGATGACCTGGTCCTGATGCTGGAGGTGGATAATCATGCACAACTTGAAGCTATTACAAACTGGGCCATAGACACCCTCCAAGAATGGTAAAAAAATAATCACTTAAAAATATCACCTGATAAGACATCGTCAATACTTTTAAAAGGCTCCCTTGACATCAAGCGGCCACCTCAGATAAAAATAGAATCAAAAACCATAAAACTGACCACGGAATTAAAATACCTAGGAATCATCTTTGATAAAAATATGTCATTCACCCCACACCTCGTATATCTACAAAAGAAGATCAGATCAAAAACTACTCAGCCCTCATAGCAAGAGTCTTGCGGAAGGATTGGTGCTTAAGGAAAAGAACCCTGACCCTCTTTTACAAGGCATTCTTCTCCCAGTCATCACCTACACAGCAGGAATCTGACTTAAAAAAGCAACCACCGCAGTCAATAAAAGAAAACTAGAAACGATACAGTGCAGCATTTTACTCACAGTCTCCAGAGCATACTGCATGGTCAGCTCACACGCACTTGTGTGTGTGAGCTGACCCTTGCGGAGCTCCCTTGGACCTAAAAATTGTCCGCTGTGGCATGTTATATCAATAATCAAGAGGGAACAGTGTAATTTTCATTGGCTTCACCACAGACCCGACCAACAACAACAACAACGCAAAAAAAGCAACGACTAACCAAATCTTCAACAAACCTGGCAGTCTCGACGGGCGAACTCAACTAAAGGTGAGATAACCCGGAAGTTCATCCCGAACATTACCCAAGCGGACCCCCAATAGCCAAACTGGTTCTCACTGGGGCTCTACACCACTTTTATTTTAACGGGGAACGGCTCTTTTAATGCCAAGCTGTCGACATTCGACATCGGTGATTCCCCATTATGCCACAGCGGAGAAAACCAAACATGGTCACACCTAATGCACGATTGTCCCCTCTTTGACGACATCAGATGCCATTTCATCACAAAGATACGCTTTCACTCGAAGGAACAAGAGCACCTTATATTACATGAGGAGGAGCACTGCAAGGCCCTCTCGTGCTTTGCCATGAGCTGTTTACCCGGCTACGGGCAATGCCCCAACTTCCCCAGACCTGATGCAGGACCTGACTACAACTCACCGGACGGAACTCTGCTCCCATGAGTGCCATTACCTTGTCAACTGAACCAGAAAGAACAGATCACCACGATATCGGACGGGAATTTGCTCCCACGAACGTCACTATCAAACACTGACACCCTGTCATCTGGACCGACAGCGCATGTCATTTACCCCACGAACTACCCTAGGATGTGTCAATCACCATAGAGACCCATGAGACGGAACAAGTGGATAGGACACAGATCCAGGAGTGACAACACTGCATCGGCCACCAGACAACAGAACAAACAGTGGAAGTGACCTCATACCAAGAATGGCCACCCAAAATGGAAATAGATAAATCATGACCACGACCAAACTGGATGGGACCTTGATCCCATGACCAACGCCGGCATTCAACCGATCTGTGAACAAGTCGGTAGAGACCTTGTCCCCTGGTTGTACCTCTTGGTGGGGCCACTGTCGGGCTGCTGTCCTGAACCTACTGACCTAGCCACTCTGCATACACGCCATATTGGAGACCTGTGCCAGCTCTCTTGTCCGGCTCTTTCTACCCATCCCGGTGGAGGGGAGGAGACGGTCATATTGTTTCCTCCCCCTTGCCGCCCCCATTCTTCCTTCTGGAAGGGCATGGGCATGCCCTGCTGACACCAACTTAAGGTCTCCTACTCTATTGACCTCATCCTTCCTCCTTTGCCCCAGTCTTCAGTCTCCCCCCCTCTATCTTTATACAAGCGAATGCCCCCACACACCCAAACTCAATGAATTCAAATTAACTTACGCCCATATTTTCGGTTTTTCCTTATTCAAGCGACATCACCCTACGCAATCGAGAGATATCACACACGTATATCTATACATATGTGTAAAAAAATTTTTTTTTTAGGTCCTGACCACTGAAATCTCAGGAAATTAAGTCGCAGGACCTGCTAGAGTGAACTGTAGCCTATTGGGTACCTGATCTGCCTCCACGGGGCGTAAGTGGAGCAACGTTGGTCCTCAGCAGAGGTCCAGCGGCTAAATGGCCAGAGGAACAACGGTACAAAACACCACACTTCCATAATACATACATTTTTAAATCTCTGGCCTTCCCAGTGAATTAGTACACCCACAATGAAAGCGGAAACCCCTGGTGCCGTTAGACACTGAAAACACTTACACTTATTTTGAACAGAAGCTTTATCTTTTTGGAAAAGTGATTTCATAAACTATGGAGGGCCACATCGAAAAATTTTTTACAACCGTTTTTCCAGCATTTACTAACCAATAACAGTAATAGCATTCGCCATATAAAGCAAGGAAGCCTCAGGCTTTTACTGTAGTGGCAAAAAAAAAAAAAAAAAAAACAAGTAAACACAAATCACATGCTTCCTTCCTCACACAGGTTACTCATCCAGTACACCTTCGAATTTATTCAAACTGTCAGCCTCAACTACCAGCAAGGTCAACTTGTTCCAGCTATCAACGACTCGCTGGCTGAAAGAAAACGTCCTACAACCTAATCTAAACCTCAATCCCTGTAATTTCAATTTATAATCCCTAGTCTGAAATTGTTTAGAACAGTGAGAATTCCCTTCGTTAATTTTAGTAATCCCTCTCATAACCTTATAAACCTCAATCAATTCACATCTGAGGAGCCTAGTTGCCAAGCTGTGTAGCCCACATAATCGGAGTCTCTCCTCATACGGTCATCATTCTACTGATCTTACCATTCTAGTTGCCCGTTTTTGGACCCTTTCAAGAAGCTCAATGTCTTTTTTTTTTCAGATGAGTTCTCCATACTTGAACACGGTAATCCAAATATGGTCTTACAATTGCCTTATACAGTGGGTTGTTGTTTGTTTATTTGGTTTTTAGGAGCATTAGCAACTAAGGCCATATCGCTCCGGGCCTTAGTTTCCATATTGACCCGCACATGGCCTGACCTTTCTGCATCCTCCGTATTTGGTGGTCACAGGCTCGAACCCCGGTATAATCAAGAACTGTGTGCTACTCACTGCTGCTCCTGCTCACGCGGCTACGGAGGCGTCTTATACAGTGGGATTATAATCTCAAGATGCTGCCTGTTTACACTAACATTCATTTTCATTTACACTAACTCCAAGATCCCTTTCCTCCTCCACTGTTTTAAATTCAACTCCACCAAGTGTGGGATTCAATTTAAAATAATATATTTTATTAATTAAAATATTCATTTTTAATTAAATTTTACTAATTAAATTATTTTATTATTATAATTTATTAAATTAATTTAAAATAATTCATTTAATATAATTTATTTGTGGGTTGCCGTTTCCTAAATGTAGGAGCTTGCATTTAGCAGCATTAAAATATAGATGCCACTTCTCTGACCATCATTGAAATCTTTTCAAGTCATCCTGGAGAAGCTCTTCTTTTAACTTATCATTAACGACTCTGCCAATCTTTACTTTGTATGCAAATTTTGACATCACACTTTCTATTCCCTTCGTCGATGTCATTTATGAAAATGAGCAACAACAGTGGTTCAAGAAACGATCCTTGAGGGATCCCACTTCTGACACAACAATCTGAAGAATATCCATTAATCACAATCCTCTTCCTTGAAGCCACCTACCTTAGCATCTTACCAATAATCCAAACGTGTTCAAGCTTATACAGCAACCTGTTACGAGGCACAGATTCAAATGTTTTGTTAAGATCCAAATAAACTATGTGGAAATTATTCCCTAAATCCAGCTCATGAGTGATGTGTCATGATTTACCCTTAACCATGCTGTGTGTCCTTCAGAATGTCATATCTATTTAAATATCCCTAGATGGCACTCTTAATTATTTCCTCGATTTTTCATACCACTGAAGTCAGACCAACCAGTGTGTAATTACCAACTTCACTCTTAGAAACAGTTTTATGTACTGGCGATACATGGCACCTCTGCAATCCAAAGGAATCTCCCCCGAATCCAAAGATGCCCTCATAACTAACCTCAATGGTTCAGTACATTCCCTTGCACTCTCCTTCAAAACTACAGGGTATATGTCCTCAACTCAGGGAACCTACTTGCCTTTATACTCAAAAGGTTTTCTAATAAACAATCATGCGTAATTATGGCATCACTAATTTCATATGGCTCAGCCTCACTCACACAGCCTCACTCACACAGCCTCTTCTCAGGTTTTGTATCTGTATTTAGTTTGCGTTCGTGAATTTTTATTTTCGTTTAATTTCCGTTACTTGACGAATTTATTGAAGACTTATGAAGCAGCTCGTTATCTATAAACTGAATTACATATTAATTTCTGTCTAATACCCTTCCAGTTGCGTTCTTTTAAGCTTTATGGTTCCTTTCAAGAAACACGGATTAAAAATAAATTTTAATTACCATCCAAAATCTTTTGCCACTGCGGCGCTTCTTTACTTTAAATGCTAGAGCCGATTTCTTGTGCTGGTCCGTCAGTTCAGTCTCTCTTTACTTGATCGAGATGAGCATGCGAACAATGCGCATTTCGATCAGGTAAAACACGCCACACACAGACTTTAGTATTCTGCATGCATCAATTGGTCAAAGTGAAATGACCTTCACAGATCATGAACTTAACATAACTACCTTGACTTCAATGCCACCCCCTGGCCATATCGACCGCAGATAAGTTTATCTACCTGTGTCTATTTTTGCAATTCTCTTATAACGTGACTTTATTTTGCAACAGGACTGCAGTGCACATTATTAATGATATCCGAAAATTTTACCCAAGGTATTTTAAAGTAGCTTTCTTAGTGTTCGTCGTGGGAACGATAACTTCAGGCAATCACAGAGGTACTTGAATATTAGTTTTTACTACCCTTTCCTTCTTAAAAACGTCCCTTAAGCAGCTACCATCACTAGACAGCGTGGGATCGATGTTTTAAAATGCGATGGAATAACTGTTATCATGGTTCGTACCAAAGAAAAATGTTTTGGTAGAAAACAGTTTTCGTTGGTACGAAGCTTGGTCCGATGCACTGCACCAGGGGTTCCCAAACGTTTAGAAGGGAGAGCCACATAGGAATGTTTAAGTTGTCTCACATTTTATAATATCTGTTTTATTAATTAGCCAACTGTACATACCAAACTTTAAACAAAATGAATAAATTTAAATAAACTTTTCAATAATAATAATAATAATTATTATTGCTACTATTAATAGACACAATCATTAATGTTTTTCTTAATGGTAGAAAAGTAGATAAATATGATGAATTATTCCAACTTACAAGTATTAATAAGAGCAGCGAACTTTCTTTTTACTTCTTGTAATGAGATGTTCGATATTTGCTGTTAATCTTGAGCGATATTTGATGTGAAAACATATTTGGCGGTACCTACTAAATTTCGACTGAAGTAAAACCAATTTGTCACGAAAATGTGAAACGGAAATGGAGTAAATTCAGTCACTAACGTTGATTCGGTAGAGTAAATAACGGGGGAGTAGCATGAACTTCATTTAGGAAGTGACGTAATTATGCGTCAATTCCGTTTCACATTTTTGTCAAAGATGTTTTCACATAAAACATCTTTTGTGCGAACAGGCTACACACGCGAGCTCTTTTATTTTGTTTTTCATCCTTCAAAATGTCAGCGGAGAGCATAAAATTTGTTGGCGGGCCATAGTTTGGGAACCCCTGCACTACACGCTTTATATCAGTCATCCTCCGAATATATATATCAGTCATCCTCCGAATGGTCGGTTCTCGATCCACCGAGCACAAAATAAAAGACAATTCCCGTTACAGCACTCAGTTCCGCACACTTCGTTCGTCCCATGCTATTTAGCTACGTCAGGTGAGTGCAGCGGGATTGTGCAATTGAGGCTACGGTAAAAGTGGAAAAGATATCTGAGTCATTTTCACACCTCCTACAAGAAATAGAAACTCCAGATCAATTTTCTGATCTGGAGCTTCTATTTGTTGTAGAAGGGGTAAAAAATTTCGTCATTAATTCTAAAAAAAAAAAAATTAGAATTAATCACGGAATTTTTTTCTCGCCGCGACTAAATAACAAATAATCAAATCAGATCATGTTTTTTCACGACATTTCGATCAAGCTGCTTGACCGTTTCATTTCAAGCTTATCACCATGCTACAGCGACGAAAAGTTTTTCTTTTTAATTTACTTATCTTATTTACTGCGAACAAACACTAGCGACAGAACGCGCGGCTGAAATCAATATTTCCGAGCCACGTTCACTCGTCCTTACACAGAAGAAACGAGAAGAGTTTTAACTCTGCCACATCTAAACTGTGAGAGCCGGTTTGAGAGTGGCACGTCGCTTGCTTCGGTCTGTTAAATTACGAGAACATTACATAACATTTAGTCAATCGTGGCATGGAGTTTTGTGGAAGGTGCCACCGGTGCTTTTCCATATCTGTGCAATAGTACTTTGTGAAGAAGTACAAAATCTTTGTGAAAGCCAGAAAAGTGTAATGTCTGGTTTCTGTCAGAGTAGTGTTATGTTCTGTTTTTGTGTATCTGGCTGCTAGGCTGCAGGGCCCCTAGTAGGACAAACGGTCTAAGGCTTAGAGGCATCTGTATATTATAACTGTAATTGCGTGTATTTTATCGGTCCGTTTGCTGGAGGAAAAATCCGAGTTTCTGAAGGGGGAAAAACAAACAAACAAACATGTAACTTTCGCCTGCGACCGACTATCGACAGTATTTAAACTTAGGTCTTTTATCACCTGGTCTGAGAAGCATGGACACTATCGACTGGGGCAAAATCCCATATTAAAAAAAAAAAAAAAAAAGCGACAAAACAAAAGTATTTAATTTTTTAATTGTTACTTTTATTGTTACTTAGTGGCTCAATATACAGAATATAGTTTTATAGCTAGTAGGTAATTGCCTAGAATTATATTTCCTTGCATCAAAATAACGATAATTTATATTAAGCTTTTGATACTGTTGCACATGGCAGACTACTGTACAAATTGGAGCAGTACGGCATTAAGGGAAAGTTGCTACAATGGATAAAAGGATAGATGAGTGGAAGAAGACAGAGAGTAGCAATCAATGGACGCTGATCTTCGTGGAATAATGTTATTAGTGGACTTCCACAGAGTTCAGTGTTGCGCCCACCGTTTGTATAATCATCAGTGATATTGATGAAGGTATATCAGGCTTAGTGTCGAATTTTGCAGATGATACAAAGATTGGCAGGGTTGTTAATGACAGCAATGGCAGTGTGCTACTGCAACAGGATCTAGAAAAGTTGGGCAAGTTAGCTGAGAAGTGGCAACTGAAGTTTAACATTGACAAATGCAAGGTATGGCGTATGGTAGCAGTAACCCCAGAGAAACATACTAACTGTGTGGTGCTATACTCAGGGTGGCAGAGAATGAAAAAAAACCTGGGGGTAATTGTGCATTTACATATGAAGTTTTCTGACAGTGCAGACAGACTGCCAGAGCAGCTCATGAGATCTTGTCAATGATATACAGGAATTTTTCTGGTAGTAGCGAAAAGGAGGTAATTATCCTATTGTATAAGGCAATAGTCAGGCCACGACTTGAGTACTGCATAGGAATCTGAAGGTCTCATTTTAGGTAGGATGTAGAGTTTCTAGAACGAGTACAGAGCAGGACAGCAAGGTTGGTGAGGGGAACGAAGGGGTCCTTTTACCAAGAAAGGCTTAAATCCTGCAAATTGCAGCGTCTGGAGACTAGGCACCTGCGAAGTGATCTGATCGAGGTGTATAAAGCCTTGAATGGTTTGAGCAGGCTCAATGCTGATGGGATTCTTCCTGCATAGATTACGAACCTGAGGGACATAATTTCAAACTGAGGAAAGACAATTGTAGGATAGATGTGCGAAAATTTGCCTTTAGCCAGCGAGTAGTCGATTGCTGGAACAAACTTCCATCTGTTGTTGTGGAAGATGATAGTTAAATAAATTCAAGCAAGAAGTGGAGAAACTTTTGGAGCGAATGGGTGGGTGAAATGGAGGTTTTTTTTTTTTTTTGGCTGATGCTGTATACGCTTGCTTTCTTGCATCACTTGATTGTATGCCTCTACTAATATTAATCCGAACCAAAACACTAATTATCTTACTGAACACTTAGCAAGTTCGAGAGGCGTGGACAACCTCTGACCACCGGGTGATTACCTTTGAGAATAGACATTCCATTTCGTGCACCTCAATTCAGAGACGCCTCGAGCATAGATATGCTATTAAAAAAGCAGACTGAGCGCTGTTCCGTGAAGAGCTGGTGGCCCATGCAAGTAGATTCAACTGAAAGACCAAAGTCAGATAGGACCTGATCAGCATCAACGCGAAATCACAAACCTGATTACGGCCGCATGTAACACAGCAATTAGGAAGAAGAACCCTATGCCGGGCGCTGTCCCTTGGTGGTGCCCGGAGTTACAGACGCTTAGACGCAAGGTCAATCACAAAAGGAAGACATTCCAGCGGGCCCGAAGGGCCCGGCCTGAGGAGGAGGTCGAGATGTTCTGTCAACAATATAGACGAGTGCGAAAGAAATGCACTGCTCTCATTTGGAAGAGAAACAAGAAATCTTGGGAGGACTTGTTTTCACGACGGGCAGCGTGGATCCCTGGGGGTGGTCTACAAAGTAACTACCAACAAAATCTGCAGGGGTAAAGTAATCCCAAAAACTAAATTACCGGACTAAATCACAACAACCTGGCAAAGCGCAATAAATAATATCCTCGACTGTTTTCAAGCAGATGGCCACCCCAATCACACAGCTAAAAGTTCAGCTCTGCCAAAAAATGAAGCATACTCAATTCAACAGACTGAACCTCACTTCACTCTGGAAGAACTGGCAACTGCCAAGATTAGGAACCGCAAGACGCCTGGGCCGGACTTACCATAGCCCGAAATAATAAAAAAAAGTAGTAGAATACATCCCAGATACACTGCCTGAACACCGGCCTCTTCTCATTTTCCTGGAAAGAAGCCAATGTACGCCTCATTCTGACAAACCCGAATAAGCCACAGGACCACGCAAACTCATACAGGACCATAGCACTTCTCTCAGTTTTTTAGTAGACTTTTTGAGCACCTACTGCGTTAACGTCGGGCCTCAGTAGGGGTCTGGCGGCTAAATGACCAGATGAACAACGGTACAAGGCATCACACATATATAAAGTCCATACACTTTTAAATCTCTGGCTTTTCCAGTCAACTGGTTCACCCACAATGTAAACTACGCGGAGATGGGGGAAACCCCTGGTGCCGCTTGACCCTAAACACACTTTACACTTTATAACAATACAGGCCTACAATCACCAACCTACTGCGTAACAGAAACACGCCCACTATAATAATGCAGGCCTACAATCACCAAACCAATATGGATTTAAAGAGGGCTTTTTCACAGTGGATGCGCTAGAAACATCATCTCTGCTGCAAGAAATTCCACTAAAAAATATTTCCTGATGATCTCAATCGATTTTGCCGGAGCGTTTGACTCACTTTGGTGGCCAAGCGTGCTTGGCAGACTCCGTACAGCCAACCTCCCGCAAAACGTTTACTGTTGCATCAGGACTATCTCTCACAAAGAAGTATAACACTTAAAGCACCATACTGCTCGGTTCCTATGGCTGTAAACAGAGAGGATGCCCCCAGGGTTCAGTCATGGGGCCCCGTTCTATGGAATATAATACTAGACGGTTTTTTAACCATGAACCTACAAGATGTTGCTTCCCAGACATGTAGATGATCTGGTCCTTAACCTGGCAGCGGACTCCAGACAATAATTACAAAACACAGGAAACAGGGCTCTTGTCACCCTGCAGGAATGGACTGATCATAACCACCTACAGATCTCATCTGCAAAAACAAATTCCCAACTGCTGAAAGGGACGATCCATCCCAGAAGACATATGAATTCTAGTCGTTTGAGAGAACTGTGCATACACAATACAAGATTCCTTTTTTAATAACGAATCGACTGAAAAAAAAATCGTCCTAGTCGTAGTCCATTACTCATGATATGATATGCAGCCATGTTTTGGTAGACTTACACAAGCGTAAGCAAGAAATTCAAATTATGTGGCATTATCCCATATAATTCAGGAGGATTTTCAATGACTGAGACTTAACATCTGCAAATTAAATCGATTAAATCGTATATGTGCAAACCGACCTCCGTAGCCGAGCGGTCAGGAGCGGGAGTGCAGTAGCACACGCTCTTTGAGTAGACCGGGATTCAATCCCCTGACTGCTAAATACGGTCGATCTGCCAACTGGCACTGAACCAGCGTGGCAAATTATGGTCCAGTTCCCTGAGCATGAATTGTTGAGGAGGCTTCCATCCTGCAGTGAGTTGATAAGGGCTGCAGTTTACATTTTTTTTTTTATGTACACCCCAGCGTATGTTTCTGACATTGCTTCTTCAGACTTGGTCTGAAGAAGCAATGTCAGAAACTTTAATACTTGGCCTGTAATGTGATAGTAAGTTTGGAAGAGCTTAAGCAAAGCTGAGATGTTAACACTATCAAACGCACATTATACAAATATATCTAGATAAGTTATTGCCATTTCTTCTTTCTCCTCAAATGATTCAAGGATGGCATTGGTAGTCATAAGTAGATTACTAACCGTTGATCTATCCGGCAGAGCATAATCAATTTGCTGGGGCCTGTGAGGGAGGATGAGCATGGTAAGTGTTTTCAACAATGTTTTCTCAAGCAAGTTCAATAAACACGAGGAGCGTGAGATGGGTCCAAAGTGCTTGGTTTCAGTTGACTGGGAAAATTTTGGGAGTGTCCTAACAGAATACATATTCCATGTTAGAAGGAAAAATTCTCCTTTTAATATGGTGTTAAAAATCGATATTAATTAATTAGATATGGGCTCACAGCATTTAATAATAAACTGTGGAACTTTATCAATTCCTGCAGTACCAGTTTCGGGCAATTGATTAATTGCAGATATCAAATCATGCCTTGTAATTAAGTTGGTTGCAAGTGCATCTTTGGACACATCATCATCAAACATGGGAATGTCACTGGATTCATGGTGATCTTGCTGAAATCGTGCAGTAAAATCCATTCAGATTTCAGGATCGAACTGTGAGGAGAGTTCAGTTTTTCTGTAGGTATGATGGAGCGCCCATACAAAGTGTGGCTTCAATGTGATGCTTTATGGCTTGAGACGATTGAAGCTTGCTCGTACTTTGGTGTATGCGATTCGGTCTGGAATTTGTCCTATCCTTTTCCATTGTTTGTAGAGTTGCTGTTTAAGCTTAAAGCTGTTCCTCGACTCAGGGGTCTACCATCCTCTCGTGCGTTCCGAAATCCTTATTTTCTTTGAGGCTGCTTAGAAATTGTGATGAGCCTGCTAGTTAACAGATCCAAGGCAAGTTGACTATCACACTGCTCAAGTGCATTCCAAGGGATTGTAGTTGCTGCTTCAAGGCATTTATTCAATATTTACTAATGTTGATTAATTTCGGGCTCGTTATAACCTTAGTGTGGACCCGAGTTGAAAAGTTGTAGTTTGGAGTTGTAAAAGTTGGACATGTTAATGAAAATTGGCATATGGTCATATTGAAAGGCCGTTTCTGCTGTTGAATAGAGTTCATAGTCGCTTGATGATCAAGGTCAAGATGGTTGTAACCCCTGGTGAGGAGATTATTAATTAAGTGGATTCCTAATGGATCAAGGTTAGTTAACATTCTGGATTGAAGATGCACAAGTTGAGGAGTTAAGTTGAAATCTTCAAAGATTACATGCCTTGCCGAAGGACGAAGTCCATGAATGAGCCAATTAGTTATCTCATCGATGGTTTAAGCATCGGGTTCCAGTGGTGGGAGTGTAGATAACTGCAATATCAGTGCGGGCTGATTTAAATTGGCATGACGCAATTAGGCATTCGAACTTAGTAGAGTAGCTTTTGCAATTCTTGGTTACAAGCATGTGTGATGTTTTGTAGAAGAGTTCCACTCCACCTGTTTTTTTTTTATCTTGTCGGGAGCAAAAAAATCACATTATAACTAGCCGACACCGCAAATGGAAAGTCCTCTTCATTCTGTGATACATAATTGGCTTCAAAAGAATCAGCTTATACTGAATCCAGAAAAATCAAAATATATGGTGTTGAAAACGAAAAACAAACCACTAAATATTGATTTAGACGTAACATACAAAGAAAAACAACTTGAAAGGGTGAACGAAACCAAGTTTCTCGGAATCTGGCTAGATGATAAGCTAAGTTGGGCAAAACAAATGATAACCCTACCAAAGAAAACTTCGTCACTTGCGGGAATACTCGCCAGGGCCTTTGCCTGGGTGTCTCCTTCTCTTCTCAGACAAGTATTCCTTTCTTTAATTCAGCCGCACCTCACTTATGGAATCATCACATGGGATACCACTAGCCAAGAAAACCTTGCGAGAATCAACTCCATTCTCAATCTATGCGTTCGTTCAATTTTGGGCCTTCCTGGAACGCATCGGTTAGTTCGAGATACAAGGAAGTGAGACTCCTAAAGCATTTACCAGCTATTGCAGAAAGCCGAGGCGATCCTTGTATACAATGCTGTCAAGACAGCAGACTTTCCCCCTCTCTTCAGATCCTTTTTCATAACAACAGACGAAGAAGAAATATCATACAATTTAAGAAATGAAGCCAACCTGAAGATTCCGCTTTTCAGAAGCCACAGGTCAGAAAAGTATAAAATACAGAGGTACTAAAACCTGGAGCAAACTTCCTGCAAAAATCAAAAATATTATAAGTAGTGATGCTTTTCGAAGTCTTCTGTAAAGAAATGTACAAAACACTCCAATTTATTTATGTCTTTCCTGTTGAACATTACCCGTACAGAACTTTTACAACAGAACCTTTACAGTTTCAGAACTGTACATTTTTCAATTGTATAGTATGAATCAGAGCTGTAATACTCAATATGTTCTACGTTGATAATGATATTAGTAAATTAATAAGAGGAGTTTACCTCAATATAGTACGTGGAACACTTCCGTATGATACCCTCCAGAAATTAAAACGGAAAAAACGAAAAAATCGACAACTTACCGGTACATTAAAGTAAAATATAAATAATTAAAGTAAATTATAAATAATCAATTTAACACAATTCAAAACAATTAAAATTCAAATTAACGCAATTAAAAGAATCTAACGAAAATATTCAAAACGATTTTCCTTCCTGAAGCTGACAATGCTTTTCGACCGACTGTCGTGATCACAGGAATGAAAATTATCGAATCAGGCTAAACCTGCAACTTAAATAGTGATTATGTGTCTTCGCGCATGCGCGTAAAGGTCCACGCATCGGAGATCAAATATGGCCGCCGAACATTAACAGAATTCTCGTGTAATTTAATTTCAACGGTTTCTGCAATTAATAGTCGCGTATAATTACGTTGAACGTTAAGTATTTTGGCCTCGTTAAATAAAAAAGTATGTTTTTCGTTAATGGCATGAAAGGCTAATTCTGACGCTGCTGAACGAGAAGCACGAACAGAGGCTTCGTGTTGATTTACACGGATATTAAGAGAAAACCGCGTGGAACCCTGATAAGACGAGTCGCAATCACCGCAAGAAATGTTGTATACTAGATCATTAATTTGTGTTGCGAACGCCGAAAGAACCGAGCGATTGTTCAGTATAGTGTGTAACTTCCGTATAGGCCTAGCTATAATTTTAAATTCGGTATCTTTAAAGAATCTGTTAAGCTGTTTGTGCCACTGTTCAACATATGGGACAGAAATAAAGTATTTTTTGATATTACTATTGTTGATTGGTGCAGTATTTTGTATCCTATCCTTAGCTTGTACCCTAATTCGATTTATAGTGTTAATGGGATAACCCCTGTTCAAGAATCTGCTAGTTAATATTTGTATTTCTGAGTCTAAAGCAGAATCCGTCGTTGAATATTTATAGGCATTTAGAAATTGATTAAAGATAATCGATCTTTTGTAGGTGAACGGGTGGTAGCTATTATAATGTAGAAGCATACCGGTGTTTGTGGGTTTTCGATAGATGCTAAATTGTATTTTGTTCGAGTCCCGGGTAAGCGTGAAATTTAGAAAGTTTAATGACTTAGTATCCGTATCTTCCCTTTCCAATGTAAATTTGAGTCTAGAATGAATATTGTTAAACGAATGTAAAATATCTTGGATAGTACTACTATCGGTAATAACTAGAACATCATCTAAATACCTCCCATAATATGTGATACGGGTTCGAAAAGGTGTCAAATGTATCTGCTCAATCGTCGAGAGATAGATCTCTGACATTAAGCCACTCAGGCTCAAACCCATTGGTAATCCAAAAATTTGTTTGTACACCTTGTCTCGAAAGGTGATGTAGTTAGCCTCAACTAATAGTTTAATTAAGTGAAAAATCTCCTTTATAGGCAGCTTCGTATAATTAATCGGTGTCGAGTTTTTATTTAACATATCCCAAATAATATCTAATGTGTATTCAACGTTTACATTCGTATATAATGATGTAACATCTAATGAGAATAAATTGTCATTGTCGCCGAGTCTACAGTCTTTAAGATTATTAAATAATGTATCGTAATTCTTAATCCCAAATTGTATAACCTGTCTAAAAGGTTTTATAATGTTATATACATGTGTGGCTAAGGCTGAAAATGCCGAGTTCCTGTAGGAAACAATAGGTCGAATCGGAAATCCAGGCTTGTGTAATTTTACCTGACCAAAAAGTGCAGGAATATTGTATGTTCTGGACTTCAATTCCTTCAACTGAACCATAGTAATGTAGTCGTTTTTACGATATGTGGTTAACGTTTTATTGTATTGATTTACCAAATTGGTAAACAGTGTCGGGTCCACTTCACAATAAGTGGAGCTATCAGATACAACTGAATCTAACTTATTAATATAATCATGTTTATCTAGTATTACCACTGTATCTCCTTTATCTGCCCTCTGTATAATAATGTCCTTATTTTCTCGAAGTTCTCGTAAAGCTGAACTGTCATGTGTATTCACGATTTACGAGAACTTCGAGAAAATAAGGACATTATTATACAGAGGGCAGATAAAGGAGATACAGTGGTAATACTAGATAAACATGATTATATTAATAAGTTAGATTCAGTTGTATCTGATAGCTCCACTTATTGTGAAGTGGACCCGACACTGTTTACCAATTTGGTAAATCAATACAATAAAACGTTAACCACATATCGTAAAAACGACTACATTACTATGGTTCAGTTGAAGGAATTGAAGTCCAGAACATACAATATTCCTGCACTTTTTGGTCAGGTAAAATTACACAAGCCTGGATTTCCGATTCGACCTATTGTTTCCTACAGGAACTCGGCATTTTCAGCCTTAGCCACACATGTATATAACATTATAAAACCTTTTAGACAGGTTATACAATTTGGGATTAAGAATTACGATACATTATTTAATAATCTTAAAGACTGTAGACTCGGCGACAATGACAATTTATTCTCATTAGATGTTACATCATTATATACGAATGTAAACGTTGAATACACATTAGATATTATTTGGGATATGTTAAATAAAAACTCGACACCGATTAATTATACGAAGCTGCCTATAAAGGAGATTTTTCACTTAATTAAACTATTAGTTGAGGCTAACTACATCACCTTTCGAGACAAGGTGTACAAACAAATTTTTGGATTACCAATGGGTTTGAGCCTGAGTGGCTTAATGTCAGAGATCTATCTCTCAACGATTGAGCAGATACATTTGACACCTTTTCGTCCCCGTATCACATACTATGGGAGGTATTTAGACGATGTTCTAGTTATTACCGATAGTAGTACTATCCAAGATATTTTACATTCGTTTAACAATATTCATTCTAGACTCAAATTTACATTGGAAAGGGAAGATACGGATACTAAGTCATTAAACTTTCTAAATTTCACGCTTACCCGGGACTCGAACAAAATACAATTTAGCATCTATCGAAAACCCACAAACACCGGTATGCTTCTACATTATAATAGCTACCACCCGTTCACCTACAAAAGATCGATTATCTTTAATCAATTTCTAAATGCCTATAAATATTCAACGACGGATTCTGCTTTAGACTCAGAAATACAAATATTAACTAGCAGATTCTTGAACAGGGGTTATCCCATTAACACTATAAATCGAATTAGGGTACAAGCTAAGGATAGGATACAAAATACTGCACCAATCAACAATAGTAATATCAAAAAATACTTTATTTCTGTCCATATGTTGAACAGTGGCACAAACAGCTTAACAGATTCTTTAAAGATACCGAATTTAAAATTATAGCTAGGCCTATACGGAAGTTACACACTATACTGAACAATCGCTCGGTTCTTTCGGCGTTCGCAACACAAATTAATGATCTAGTATACAACATTTCTTGCGGTGATTGCGACTCGTCTTATCAGGGTTCCACGCGGTTTTCTCTTAATATCCGTGTAAATCAACACGAAGCCTCTGTTCGTGCTTCTCGTTCAGCAGCGTCAGAATTAGCCTTTCATGCCATTAACGAAAAACATACTTTTTTATTTAACGAGGCCAAAATACTTAACGTTCAACGTAATTATACGCGACTATTAATTGCAGAAACCGTTGAAATTAAATTACACGAGAATTCTGTTAATGTTCGGCGGCCATATTTGATCTCCGATGCGTGGACCTTTACGCGCATGCGCGAAGACACATAATCACTATTTAAGTTGCAGGTTTAGCCTGATTCGATAATTTTCATTCCTGTGATCACGACAGTCGGTCGAAAAGCATTGTCAGCTTCAGGAAGGAAAATCGTTTTGAATATTTTCGTTAGATTCTTTTAATTGCGTTAATTTGAATTTTAATTGTTTTGAATTGTGTTAAATTGATTATTTATAATTTACTTTAATTATTTATATTTTACTTTAATGTACCGGTAAGTTGTCGATTTTTTCGTTTTTTCCGTTTTAATTTCTGGAGGGTATCATACGGAAGTGTTCCACGTACTATATTGAGGTAAACTCCTCTTATTAATTTACTAATTTTTCAATTGTATATTCATCATTTTTTAAGGGAACACCCCCTAAAAAGCCATTGGCTTATGTGTTCTCCCTCCCTTTTTGCTGTTATCTCCCAAAAAAGTGTAACATAAAATAGGGCTAAATAAATTATTATTACGATCAAGCCAAATTTCTGTTATGCAAAGCACAACATAATTGTGTGAGATTTTACTCTCACACAATTATGATGTGCTTTGTATAACAGAAACTTGGTTTGACCGTAATGAAGAGGACTTTCCACAGTTTCTACAGTTTCGAGTTTCTTACGAATGCTACGGGCATTCTGATAAAAGATAGACAGGCTATGTCTGGGGATGTTCCTTAGTACCTTCTGCTACGGTGGTCTATTCTGGAAATGTCTCTTTGAGATATTCTTACAGGAATTGTATATTGTACAGAAGTTATCTAGGATTACCAGGACCTTTAATGTGACCGTGCAGTATTTGGCTGTAGTCTTGAGGCAGGGGATTGAAAATAGGTCTGATGAGGAGCCCTTGAGGCCAGGCAGATGGCTGACTACAGATTTTGTATTGGGTTATGTCGCAATCTAATCTGAAAGAAAGATGAATAGGAAGGCCATTTTATGGGCGATTGGTAAACATCAGCAAATAGGTTCAGGTTATCTTTTAGGCCATTTTTAACCTGCTCTGAAGTTGTGTGTGGAGCTAATCGTGAAATAAACAGGCTTCTGCAAGTGGGTTGTTGGTCGATATGTGCTGCTTTCCCGGCAGACTGGAGCCAGGTAGTAGGGGCTTTCCCAGTTATATGTGATCGTGTTGATCTCATATTTATTCGTGTCTGCGGTACTCTTCTTGCCTCTTGGATTTTGTAACTTTTCTTAGTTGTATCCCTTCTGGATACGTGAGGGGACAGCCTAGCGACAACCTCAGCCCAGGAACGGGGCCAGAGTCAGTATGACGATGACCTTCCGTATGGATTTCCTGGTTTTTAATTACATAATTGGAATGACTAGTAGGCTCCGAGGCTTGTTTCGGTGTGTCGATTTGACGAAGTGTGCGTGTTGCAGAAAAAGCAGGAGGATTTTCACTCGCAACCATTGACGGCTCGTCCATAGGCACTGCGCCACCCCCAGCTATTTAAATCTAGATATACAGTGAACGGAGTTATATGAAATTTTGTGAAGAACAATGCAACGCAATTAATATTTTTATTAACCGGACACGCATATAGTATGCCTATCCTCTGTTTCCAGTAATCAGGCCTGACGTAGCCCAGTGGTCAGGAGCGAGAGTGCATCGCACGCGTTCCTTGAATGGACCGGGGTTCAAGCCCGTGACTACTAAATACGATAAATATTTGTATTGACGATTTATTGTGAACTCTACTGACTTGGTTGTCGTGCCGGAGTATAAACAGAAAATTTATTTATTTCAATAATAAAAACACAAAATCGTTTCCAACTTTGAAGTTTAATTAACCGTAGGCCTCACTGTGCACCAAGCAGTGACACATTTTGCATTCCAGTGAATATCTTGGAATGCAAAATGTGTTGCATGCAAAATTGGTTGCCATTGGCCACCAGCATATTGGCAACTTACCAATATACATTTTTATAGGTACAGTAATCATTTTAAAGCGGTCAGTGCAGATTTCATCGTTGACCATGATGGGTGTGTGTAGCCACAATATCGGGGTTTTTTTGTTATTCGCCCGAATTCTCATTAAGTAACTAAATAATATCAATGTTAAGTCAATACTCAACATTCAACAGTAATTATGTGATTACACTTAATTGCGAATTGAGCTTGAACTTGGTAAGTTGAAGTTATATTATGACGTGAAGTGTAAGTAAAACATTATTTCTACGACACACAATTTTGTGAAATTTTATTCGATCATGGCCTCCATGCTTCCCCATGAAGTAAATCCCGTGACAGTGAATAAACTTCAGCAACTTAGTTTTTCACAATTATCTCTCCAAGAAAAAAAAATGCGATTAAAAAAGAAGGCCGCCCACACCAAAGATTCAAATTTCTCAGCGCGGAATAAGTAATAATAAGAAATATATTCGCAGTTTTAAAACTGAATGGTACCAAATGAAAAGTTGGCTTTGTGGTTGTGAAATGTTAAAAATGTTAAAATGCATTGTTTTGTTTTCCATGTTTACTGTTCGGAGGTGACTTAACGTGGACAAAAAGTGGCTTTACAAACATAAACAGAACGAAAGAAAAAACTCTCAAACATGAGTTCGAAGAAACATATTGATAATATGATTTCACTATTGCTTTTAAGAAGCGTAAATATTAAAGAACAGCTTAGTGAGGCCTACAGACTTTAGATCTGCAAACATAACGGAAAAGTTACCAAGACCCGTGAGGTATTATCTAAAATAATAGACTGCATTAAATTTTGTGGACAGATTGAAATTCCTTTACGTGGACATGACGAAAAAGACGATTCTAAAAATCCAGGAGTATTCAGAGGATTAATAAATTTTGCCTGTACATTAGATTCCAAGTTAAAGAACCATTTAGAAAGTAATTCAGCATTTAAAGGCATTTCAAAAACTATTCAGAATGATATTCTTGACTTTGCTGCAAATATGCCGGGATGAAATAAAAAGTGAAATTAAAGAAGCTTCATTAGTAGCTGTCATCGCTAATGACGCAACAGATGTTTCAGAAAATATACAAATGGTATATCTTCTGAAATTTGAGCGATTTTTTTTTTTTTTGAGCGATTTTGGGGGTTTTTTCACTCCGGAAAAGCAGACGAAATATCGAAGTGCATTCTAGATCAGTTAGACATAATCCTCGAAGGAAATACAGTACTCAAAAACTGGTTGATCAGACATTTGATGGCGCAAGTGTGATGAAAGGCAAGAAAGGGGAAGTTCAGGCTAAAAAATAAAAGAAGTGTACAAAAATGCACATTTTATTCACTGCTATGCACACCAACTGAATCTGATGATGAGAAATGCATCAAGTAGAAATGCAGCAAGAGAAATGCACCGAGATTCAAGAATATTCTTCTCGAACCTCACATGTCGATACCAACATTTTTCTCGAGATCACCACAGCATCTCTCTGTTTTCAGAAAGCATATGGACAGCCGTGTTGCCCGACCTTCCCCTATAAGATGGCACTTCAATATACGCACCGTGAACAGCGTTCATGAAAATTTTGCATCCTTAAAAAAGTGCATGGAGGAACTACAAGCGATAGCAAATGCAGATAAGACGATTTCAGAAGCAACCGGAATTTTTCACATCTTGAGTAATAAAAAATTCGAGTTCTGGTTAGAACTTTTTCCGTCATGAAAAAGTGGAAGTTATTGATAATGAAACCTCACGTGGAAGTTATTTATAATCAAATGCAATCTCGAGAAATTGAGGCAGTTAAAATACACGAATATATAGGAAACTTTAAGAATGCCATTCTAAAAATCAGGAATTCAATGTACTGTGAAAATCCTTCAAAAACGCTCATGATTGAAGCGAAGGAAGTTTGCGACTATATAAGAATTGACATAGGCGAGAGATATTTTTATACAAAGTAATTAATTGCTGCTAAATTCTTTAACAAGGAGAACTTTATTTTTCGTACGAAAATGCCCATGGAAGAAGTACGGGAGACTACTGAGGCAAGTCCCACGATTGAAAGAGAAAAACGTCTTATGGAATTGCAAGTTTTCTAAAGCAGACATGATCTACACAATTATAGCAAATTAACCGACTGGCTGAAATTTATTTCAGAAAATAATCTAGCTGAAGTTCTTGATGAACTTACAAAACTCATAAAAGTTCTTTTGACCATTCCGGTGACTACTTCAGAGCCCGAACGCTGCCATTAGACATTAAAAAGAATAAGAACATCTTTAAGGAACACTATGAATCAGGAAAGGCTAAATGCTCAAGCAATGCTTTCAACAGAGCTTGGCCAACAGTAAACCAAACTTGAATGAAAAAGTTATTAATCTATTTTCAACAAATAAAAACCGAAGAATGGATTTTGTTTTTAAATAAAAGTTCAAGTCTGTTAATAATTAATGTTTCGTAGTATTTTTAACTTGCTTATTAATATTACTGTGTATGTCTACATGTCTTATAACCAAGGCAGTTTAATGTAACTTTAAGACGCAGCATCACCAAACATCAGAGTCACGAGCCGCCACTGCTCGCAACATTACTTTTATCAATTGGTTCTTCGTTAGTTTCTTTCAGATTCAGCGTTGGATTCTTTGTCAGTGCGGAAGTCCGTTGGGTTCAGGTACATCACTTTCCCGAAGTGTCACCCCATCGCGACTGACTGGGGTTATTAACAGTAACCGCTGTTACTGAGTGGTGAGGTTTTGTTCATTTTATTGGTTGGCAGAGAAGAGGTAAACGGCAGTCCTACAATTCTTCAAAGGGATACAGTTCACGGTCATGTTCTTGAGTTCTTCAAGTCGACTTTTCAGTTGGGATACTTCTTGCAGGATCTCAGGATCTCTACGTTTTGCGCTCGTAGGAGCTGGTTTTCTGTGAAGAGGTCAGTGACGCATTCAGAAATTCTTTCCATCTTGTCTTACATGATCCTTGCATTATCTGTTTGCAGGGCAGTGATAGTTCTCGTGTGCTCTGGTTTTTTTTTTTTTTTTTTTTTATGTGAACCCCAAACACGAGAGGTATTAGAACCTATAGTACTTAGTACCGTGCTTGGGTTGGAGGTTGAGAAGACGAAAGAAGATATTTGTTGACATTGGACTTGAACTTCTGTAGACTGTAATTTTCAGGAAATACGTATGAAGGAAGGTTGTTCCAGAAAACGGCAGTTGAATGAATAAATGAGGAAGATGAAAAGTTGGTTCTGTGGGTTTGAAGTTGGACAGTAAATGGATGCTGTGATAATGTCTGTAAGACTGCTAGATATTAAATCACTATTAATGATTACTTGGTCTATGTTGGCCATCGGACTGTCGAGCATAGTTTGTGTGCTGGATTCGTTAGACGCAATCTCGGTTCCATTTTCGTTAGTAACAGAGTCACGAGGAGGTTGAGCAGGCGGTAATAATAAATTTTCTGTTTATACTCCGGGACGACCAAATGGTCAGAGGAGTTCACAAGATAGAGAGAATACAAGAAACAGCACCGTGTTCAGCAGTCACGGGCTTGAACCCCGGTCACTCAAGGCACGTGTACTTATGCACCCGCACGCCTGACCACTAGGCTACGGCAGGATAATCACATCCCTGTCAGCAAAATTCCTATATATCATTGACAAGACTTCATGACCTCCCCTGCCAGCCCGTCTGCACTGCTCAGCGAACTTCATATTCGACTACATAACTACCGCAAGGCCGCCGTAGCCTGGTCAGGCGCGCGGGTGACCGGAGTTCAAGCCCGTGACTGCTGAACACGGTGCTGTTTCTTGTATTCTCTCTATCTTGTGAACTCCTCTGACCGTTTGGTCGTCCCGGAGTATAAACAGAAACTTTATTTATTATTTATTTATTTTTCGCTTTCCACTTCCCTTCCGTTTCTCTTCGGTTATTGCTGCCCATATGCAGTACTTTGCATTTGTCAATGTTAAACTTCAGTCGTCACTTCTCAGCCCATTTGCCCAACTTATCTAGATCGAGTTGGAGTAAGATACTGACTTTACTGTCAGTATCAACCCTGCCAACCTTTGTATCATCTGCAAACTTGGACATTAAACCTGATATAGCTTCATGAATGTCATTGATAAATATACAAAACAACAATGGGCCCAACACCGAACCCTAGGGAACTCTACCAATAACATTTTTCCACGAAGAGCAGTGTCCATTGATTACCACTCTCTGTCGTCTCCCACTCAACCATCCCTTTATCCATTGTAGAAACTTACCCTCAATGCCATACCTCTACAGTTTGTACAGCAGTCTTCCATGTGCAACAGTATCAAAAGCTTTCCTGAAATCCAAGTATATGACGACAGTGATGGAGATTTATTGAGTTCAATGGCCAGGACGCTGCCGTCTACTTTCCGTGGATTTACAGATTCATTATCTACATTGATTACGCTATTTCTGTTATAAAAATCGCATATCCACATTTTTCGCAGTTCTTTATTCGATTTCCATAACACTGTGGGGGTACCGGCTTACAAAACACCCTGTTGCACAAAAGGAAACAGAAATACAGCTGATTTCACCTTACGCGCAGATGCGTTGATTGTTCGTCATTTTAATGTCAAGCGTTCTGTTTCCAAAGCTTTAAAGTTCAGTTTCCAGAAAGCGCGTGGTCGAATTAAAGGCTAAACCAAGGGAACGTTCCGTTGAATGAGCTGTAGGCAAATATTAACTTTACTTCCTTTCAGCAGGTTACCCTTGGAAATTAGTGTATTAATCACCAACTTAGTGCTTGTCCTTCCAACGTGCAGAGCAGTAAGGTGTTAGCTTAATGCTGCGCTATAGGTCCAACACAAAGAGTAGTTTCTATAGTCTTAGCAACAGTCTTAAATAAAATTCATATAAAAGATTGCCTGGTAACCATCAAGTTCAGTAGCCGTGACCGTCGGATCCACGACGATGAGACGGACCATCTGATATAACTTTCATACTTGGGAAAATAAGAATCACTTTAAAATTGCATATTATACGAAGAGGTCACTTTACGGGCAACCTTCTACTACCCGCGCAAATAGGAGGCTCCAACAAGTTAAAGACCACCACTAAATTTCCCTATCCAGCTAGCAGTGGGAAGGTGATATCCTCGCATTTTATATTATTAAAGAATGTTGTAAATACTGATTTATTTTTGTGTTAAACAATTTAACCTATTAAAGGAATGCGCCCTCTGTGGCACCCCAGTTGGAAGCTATATCGTCATCTCTCATTGTACATTCGATTCCCGTGGAATTTCTAAAACTCCTGGGCATTCTGGGGCTTCGTTCGTAGCTGATATAAAGTTGAGGATGTATGTTGTTTCTTCGTTAGTTATTGTGGGTTTTTCAGCTGCACAAAATGCAATTAGGCTGCAAACACGCACTTCTCCAGACATATGCGCTCTTATTGGCATTAACGACACTTGGGAGGGGGAGGGGGGGGGCGTTAATAACAATTATTTATTTATTAAAGGAATGAGTTAAACTAGTTGTTAATTACAGAAATAAGTGAAGTAACTCACGTGACATCTAACTAGCTTGGTTGAGTGTTGTATTTGCTTAACGCTCTCTTATATATTGCTGTTGTTTTCAAGCCGTTCGCTAAATTCATGGCTATGCCGAGGAGAACTTTCATTTGATATCAAATGAAATATAGCAAAGTACTGATTACAGTACTTTGCTATTACGTCTTATACTGCTCGGGTGGGGCAGATGACGTAATTTTAATTCATCCTGTGTTACGCAACTATCACTGCATTTGGACCGCTTATGAAATGTGCGGGAGCGCCATCGTGCATGAAGCGTGCTTTTGAAGAAAGATCAGTGGCGTGTCGTCCAAGAAACCAGGCATGTTGTTTTCCAGAAAGTTTCTGTATGTCTGCCCTGTGAAGTACACGGGGCTCAAATAACTTATCACCAAAAACACTCCCCCCACCAGTTGAGGCTGAACTGCTGTTGGTGATGTGATGGAAAAATTGCAGTGGGTTTTCCTCAGCCCATACATGCTGATTGTGAAAGTTTTGGATTCCTTCTCGTGTGAACTGTGCTTCATCTGTGAATATCACTAAGGCAGAAAAGTGAGGAGTTGTACCACACTGCTACAAGAACCACTCGCAGGCCATTACTCGGGCAGGGTATTCTGCTGGTGACCAGGCTTGTACCCGTTGCAGATGGTAAGGATACAGTTGGTGTTCTCGCAACATTCTCCAAATAGTCGACCGTTGAACAGCCAGTTGCATTGCTATTCTGCGTGTGCTGAATCCAGGAGTGGCATGCACAACATCCAAAATCTCCTCTACTTCAGGAGCCGTAGATCTTGGTCGTCCTCTGTCGGCAGCACGAGGTGTAAAGGTCCCATATTCACAAAGGCGGCGATGGATACCTTCAAATGTTTTCCTGTCTGGACATCGTTCTGGGAACTTTTCGTGGTACAAACGACGAGCCTCCAGAGCATTGCCATCGCCAAACCGTACATAAAGTGCATATCAGCTTGCCATGGCCGTCCGCAGAGGGGGGCAAACGGGGCACTTGCACCTCCCTGGGATCAATTAAAAAATTCCACAAATTATAATCGCAAAAGTGATTGAGATATGTAACCTTAGAGCCTCGACCATGGGACGCTTTGTCTGCCTTAAAATTTTATTACTGGTTGGCCGGTTTCGGCCCTCGGCGAGGTAACTGTATAACATGTGTTTCATCTATTGCAGCAACGCGTGTTCCTGTTTTTGGTTCATCGACTGATATTCCCCAAACTTTACCAGAAGTTTTGGAACATTGCGACTATTTCCCTTCTATTAATTTGGCAATAACTATTGGTATGACATTACCTGTTACGACCTGTACCATTGAAAGAAGTTTCAGCACTTTGAGACGTGTGAAAACATGGTTAAGGTCCACTATCTCAGAAACTCGCTTATCAGGTTTATGTATGATTAGTGTGCACAGGAAGAAACTAGAAGAGGAAGCGGTAAAGAAGAAATTTATTGAAAATGTCATCAATAGGTTTGCAAGCGATAGACGGAGAATTCAATTCTTATACGATACGTGATTATTGAAATTATTATATATATGTATATATTCTTGTTTCCTTTATATTGTAAATTTATATACATTATGTATGTGTTTTTGCATTGATGCAATACTGTATTCTGTAATCTACTTGTTTAATGAAATAATTAAATAAAAATTTATTAATGTAATTATTTGTCTCCAAGCTTTGCCCCCCCCCCCCCACACACACACACACTGGAAAATTTTACGTGGACGCCCATGCCGCTTGCTCCTGATTTGAGTATATGGTCGGAACGGAAATCCACTAGATTCTGTCAGTACCTTGTGATGAAGGAAATCACCTGCGGGAACCAAGCATTTCCGAAACTATGTTGATATAAAATATTTTTATTGTATACATATGAGGAACTCATTCCTTAAGTTATGTCGTGTATTTTTGAGACACCCTGTACAGTTAATTTTAATCACATATGTCTCGTGCATTTAGTCTTCAAAATAAAACATTCTTAAATACAAACGAAGAATCCAAGGCATGTGCTTCCAAATGTCGTTCACAAACTAAATGATAAAGAAATTGGAACAACTGTCAAAATTTTTAATTCTGTGTATAGTCTCGTAAAAAGAAATCGGCCAATGTCTGACGTGGCAGCTCAATTGGAATTACAGAGTAAAAATGGTGTTGATATTGGAGTTTCGTTGCATTCAAGATTTTCGGGCGTTGAAATCGCTGAACATATTTCAAAAGAAATTAAAAAAGGAAATCTATACTAAAATAATAGAAAAGAATGGCAAAACCTGCATAATAATTGATGAGTCGAAAACATTATCCAAACAAAGTGTCTTAATTCTTTACCTACGCGTTGAACTTGCTGAGCCATGTATGATGATTTGTATAGATCTTATTGAACCAGAAAAGACAACCGCTGAATGCATACATAATAATAATTTATTTATCCCTATTTTATGTTGCACTTTTTTGGGAGATAACAGCAAAAAGGGAGGGAGAACACATAATCCAATGGCTTTTTAGGGGGTGATATGTATACAATTGAAATGATAAATATACAATTGAAAAATGTACAGTTCTGAAATTGTACAGGTAATGCTCAACAGGAAAGACATAAATAAATTGAGTTTTTTGTACATTTCTTTACAGAAGACTTCGAAAAGCATCACTACTTATAACATCATTGTGAACATTTTTACTACTAAATGAGGAGAGAAAAGAAAAATGATGAGATACATGCACAGAAATTTACGAACTAATTGCCAACCGCTGAATGCATACATGCTAGCCTAATTACAGCTCTAAATAGTTGCAGTTTTTCTGAAAAATATTTAAAAGAAAATCTTATTGGATTTTGTTCCGATGATGCTAGTGTAGTGTTGGGAAAAAGTTCGGTGGGAAAACAGACTTGAACAACAATTTCCAAATATCGTTATTGCCTGGCTCATCGTTTGAAATTAGCATTAGATGATTCTATAAAAAATAGAAAAGAAGTGTATCATTTTGAAATGTTTCTAGATAAACTCTATGATTATACCACCAATCACAAAAAAAAAAAAAAAAAAATAGCGCCATTTAAGGATGATTAGCAAATAACCTGATGTGCAAATCAAAACGATCGGTTGTGTGGGCAGCTTGTAGCTTGCGGAAGGCAATTCCGGTTTGAAGGAATCATCCTGCTTTGTGCAAACATTTTGAATCAGAATGTTAAATATTTGGGATTATTAAACCGACTTTTAAAATCTAGAATTTCTTAACGATTTAGCACTAATGATCGACATCCTGCAGGAGCTTTCTTACTTTTCAGAAGCTTTACAAAGTCTCAGCATCATCGTAGTAAAACCAGACAAATTAATTAAACTATCACTGCTATTAATAATTTGAAAAATTCTGAAGCTAAAATTGAGAGCATGTTGAAGACAAAAGATTTGAAGGAATCAAAATCGAAAGTAAGAACACATTTAAAAAATTTCCTCGTGACAATTTATTAAACTGCATTATTTTATTAGAAAACCTTAAAGGATATAACTTATCCTTTATCCTTAAAGGATAAGTTATTAATGCAATGGAGTAATTTTAAAGAAAACAATGATATCATTGACGAAGTCCTAGGAATTGAAAGAAATTTTAAACATCTGCTACCCGAAAATGTAGAATACGGAATAACTTGCGTCTCCATGGCAAGAGGGTGAAAAACGAATAAGAAATTTAAGTTTTCTAATAAAATAGGAAATAAAAATTAATGATTTTAGTGATTTTGTCTTAGACAGTTTATCTTTAAAATGGAGAAGAAATTCTCTTTTCAATTAAAAAAGGTCAGCAATATCCTTTAAACCATTGCAATTATCAGTGCTGAAGCTGAGCGAGCTTTCAGCGTAATGAATAATATTGTAAAACTAAAAAGAACATCGTTGACAATTAAACACTTTGACCATAAATTTAAATGGAAAACCATTGTTTCAGTTTGATCAGGATCGCTACATCAATTCTTTCTTCGGTAATGATCTCTCAGATATTGAGCAATAGCTCAATATTTCATATCGCTCAGATATTTAGCAACAAATATTAATAAAGAAGTAAATTCTATACGGCAATTTTTAGAATAAATTTTTCTTGAATATTTGTGTAATAATTTTTTCACGTAATCTGTGATTTTTGTGTACCTTTTTTCTAGAATAGTTTGCTTTTTTATGTAATATTTAGTTTTATATTATGGAATGTTTTGTGATAGTTTTTTTCATGTTATTTGTGACGGGGAATAGTTCTTTTTATTTTTTATTCGCAATTATAAAATTTTATTATGAAAAAAAAATGTATCTGTTATATTTCCCTAGTTGTTAAAAAAAAGAAGAATAAAAAGTCGGAAAAACTGGGAGCCCATTATTAAAATATTAACAGCTCAACACTGGTTAGAGCAAGTGGAAGGATGACGTCAGCATTGAGCGTACTCGATCATTCATTCAACACCTTAAAACACTTCAATCAGATCCGTATGAAAGACTTAAATTTCAAACAGCGAAATTTGCAGAACTGAAGTCTTGTCTGGTAAGAGCATGCTTTTGTTCTTCTCACTAATTTCGTTTTCTCTCCTTTCTACACCTATTCCAACAAATCTATATCATTCCAAACTGACAAAACAGTTCTCAAGACGTTGCCTAACAAAGACCCTGCCTTATTACAAAGACCTTATCCCTGCTGGCAAAATTCGTGTTCTGCCATTCACAAAACCTCATGAGCTGTCCTTGCAGCCTGTCTGCATTGCTCAGAAAACAAAATGTCTAACTACACAGCTATTTCGTTTTCCACTACTCCACACAGTTGGTATGCAGTTCTGGGATTGCTGCTATCCATATGTGTTTGTACATGTTAAACTTCAATTCCCACTTCTCAGCCCATCTGTCTAATTTTCTTAGATCTTTTTGCAGCAGCATATCCTGATTACTGTCTTTATCCAACCTATCAACATTTGTATCATTTGAAAACTCCGACATGTTTATTTAGATTTCAGCAAAGCTTTTGACTCAGTCCCACATGAGCGGTTGCTTTATAAGCTGGAACAGGTTGGAATCACTGGGAAAATCCTTAGATGGACAGAAGGATGGCTTCAGGGCAGGAGGCAGAGGGTTGTGATAAATGGCTATTCCTCAGATTGGGTTGATGTAAAAAGTGGGTTCCCCAAGGATCAGTATTAGGACCACTGTTGTTAATTTTCATAAACGACATTGATGAAGGGATAGAAGGTGTGATGTCTAAATTTGCAGATGTTAAAATTGGTAGAGTAGTCACTGTCAAGCTGAGCTTCTTCAGAGAGACGTAGATAGACTTCAGGAATGGTCAGAAAAATGGCAGCTATGCTTTAATCCAACAAAGTGTAAGGTATTACACCTGGGAAACAGTAATCCCAAAAAAACTTATTCACTTGGTGGAGTTCAACTAAACCCAGTACTGGAGGAAAGGGACTTGGGTGTTACGATACGGTCAGACATGAAATTCTCTGAGCATTGTAAACAGGTTGCAAGGAAGGCCCATGGTGTCCTATCGATGATCTATCGAACTTTTGCAAGTAGAGATAGGGACGTGATAATCCCATTACATAAGGCTTACGTTAGACCACACTTGGAATACTGTGTTCAAGTATGGAGACCGCACCTAAAGAAAGACATTGAGCTTCTTGAAAGGGTGCAAAGACGGGTAACTCGCCTGGTGAGATCGGGAAAAGGGCGTCCTTATGAAGAAAGACTTCGAATATGTGGGTTGCAGAGTTTGAAAACTAGACACCTCAGAGGAGATTTGATTGAGGTGTTTAAGGCTCTGAGAGGCATCAGTAAAATGAATGAGGACGAAATTTTCAAGATTATAAATGATGCTAGAACTAGGGGACATAAATTCAAGTTACGGGGGGAAATGTTTAGATTGGACTGCAGGAAGTTTTATTTTAGCCAGCGAGTTATAAATTACTGGAATAAGTTGCCTTCATGGGTGGTAGTGGCCGACAGTTTGGGGAAATTCAAAGGTCATCTGGATAGTACCTTCGGGTCAGGGAAGCGCATAGGATGATAGGTTTAATTTCCGTTTCTTTATTAATTATTATTATTATTATTTTTTTTTTTGTTTTGTTTTGATCATTGTTTTGTTCGGATTTTTTTTTTTTTTTTGGCTGGTGCAGCATAAGCCATAGGCTTTCTTGCACCATGCGGCCATTACTAATATTAATACTAACTACAGTGTATTATGTCTGATATAAATTTATCAATATCATTAATAAATATAGAAAACAACCGTGGCCCAGCACTGAACCCTGGAAAACTCCTCTAATAACAGTAGTCCAAGAAGAGCAGTGCCCATTGATAAACACTCTTTGTACCCTACTGTTGAAGCCTTTTCCAGCATATCAACATTCAAAGTACTTTTTTTTTCTGTTTTCTTCAAAACCGGATCTGCGATTTTTATCCGGTTGTTGACAATACCATCTTTATGGTCCGACTTGAAAAAATAAGAACATTTGGCTTAGCCTTCTCTGTCCTGAAACTAGTCATAATTTTTTTGTGATATAGTAATTCGAGGTTTTCTATTCACAGGAGATGACGGATGTGCAAATTCCATAGACTGGCGTTTAGAATAAGGTTATAATGAAAAATCCAGCTCTCGTTGCCTATTGTCAGGAAAAAAAGTTTCTTTGATAGTTACTGCACTCATGCGACGGGTTCCTCCCCATCCTTACCTCTCCTCATCTCTTCTGGGGATAAGGATTTTGACAGGCGTTCCTCCACTGATTTGACCCGGCTCCTTGTGCCGTGGACGGATGCCAGAATCTTCCTGGTGGTGGTGGTGGTGGGGAATTTCAGTAACTAACCGGCTAGATGAACAACGCTCTATTCACAATACCCACATTACCCACACCTTCATCTGGCCCTGATTCTTCATAATGACAGTTCTCGCGGTTTTGTGAGGGAATCACCAGGACCGCTTACAGATACATACATGTTCATAATATTATGCAACGGGTCCTAGCAGATCTCCTGCCTGAAGAATTTCGTTTCTTTTAACAGCTTAGGGCAGTGGTCTCAAACTGGCGCGACCCGCGGGCCGCATCCGCCCCCCCCCCAGAAGCAATTTTACACGGCCCGCAAATACATTTCAATTACGTATTTGTTGTAAATACGGTGCTTATATTCACTCTCATTTTGTTAAAAAAAAAAATTCCGGCCCGTCAGTTGCTTTCAGATCGTGCATTCGGCTCGCATGCAATTTGAGTTTGAGACCACTGGCTTAGGGTATCCACCTGCAGCATTTTTTCCCTATAATCTAATATGTCTAAAATGGTTATTACACTTTCTTTTTTTTTTGAATACCTTATTGCTCGCATCATTGCATATATGGTTATTTTTCTGTCTTTTTGAATCATTTCATTCAAAATCTTCAATACACAGAATTGTTTTCTTCAATACACAGCAGGTGTTCTGTTTTCTTCAGTACACCGACTTTGGATTTCCATTCCTTGGTTGTTCACGAATGTCAGCGGCGAACTCCTTTAAACTGCAGACCATCTACGAACATTCTTTATATCAATAGTGCCTTGTTGGATTCTTCTCTCAATTATTCATGAATCCGGACACCTGACTTGAAAAGGAACTATCATCGATCGTTGGAAGGGACCGGGGATCAGTTTGACTACTTAAAACCACATCGAGCGTACAAACTTTTATTTTAGTATGTTTAGGCCTTAACGTGCTTGGATATAGTAGTCATAGATATACTGTATTGCTAGTATCTATATTAGCAATATATAAAATTTCACACGCTGCTAATGCAATAAAAAAAAAAAAAAAAACGGTAGTTCAAGAGGCATCATTAGCGAATTCTAAACCACTGGCTACCCTTTTCCTCTCCTGCTGGAATCATTCTCACAGAACACGCTATTTGTACAATATTTTTTATTTGCTTTTAATATTTCTAACTGGTTTCGAATATAGTATTTCTAACTTGACGGTCCTCTTTTACTATTTTTAAGAATTTCGTTTAGAATCCATCCACTGTTAGCCGGTTTACATGGGTCTTCATTCTTCATAAGTCCCACACACTACTGTAAAATGCACGAACCGTTAGCTCTTGTGGAGATGCGCCTTCGAATACTTTGTTATTTTAATGCATAATAAAAGCAGGCGGACATAACAGATCGCCGACTTGCCCTCCTCCCATGTGTACGGGAAAAGCACGATGTCAGCGGTGAAATGTCACTCTTCTAGTGGCACAAAACTTCACCGCTGCCGTTATGTTGCATGAATCAGAGAACAGCTGGGATGCCACAGACACGTGCAAATCGCGATTAAATAGAAAGTGCCGATATTATTCTATTAAAGGTCGCTCGGTAGCGACATTTCGCTCTCCCACTAGGGGCAGCTCCTATTCTAGGCCGACACCTAGACTAAGCGATTCAAATAGGAAGTTGCGTTCGACTGGCGTCGCCACGGTTCGCACAGCCCGCTTAGATTCATTCCGCACAGGAAGTGGGAGAGACATCCAGAATCGACTCAATGTAGACAAATACTGTAGGATGAAAATGAATTCATTGCTTAAGATCTGATCAATGAGGCCCTTAGCGCTGGAGATACTTAACTGCAATCTACTCAAGGGTAATTCGAGGTCAAATTTCATTTCTAAAACACTTTCCCACTTGCATATTTCTGGCAAACTTTCCGATCAGATCGTCTATTCTTGGAAGTGAGTGACAATTAAAAAGTTGAGTTTTGGATTGTTGCCGCGCAATCAATTACGAATGAACAAAAGTCACACCACCCCTACATAATTTTCACTTTCTTCGGCCACTTAAAAGCGCAAACAGTCCAGTGAGTTCCAGCATACGAATGAGAAATACATATTTTGATCACACTGTTAGTGAAAAGTTATATTTGAGAAAATTCGTAATTCAAGGCACGTTGGAGCCGAAAAGGGTAACAACGAAGAGTGCACGGGCGAGAACGGGACAGCAAAATCCATATCCATCTCTGGCGAAAAGATACGTAGGCTGACGCCTAGTGGCATGGTCTTGGCGCATTATAGCCTTAGTAGCTGATGCGCCAATAAAACCAAAAAACCCAACCCAACCCAGCCTAGTAGCAGCCCAGGTGTTATGATTGAGATGTTTATTGAACACAAAATTATTTCGCTTCAATATATACTGTACACTTAATTCAAGAAATGATGATTTCTGATACGTCCAAAGTGATTCATTCCACTTAAATCAGGTCTGACGACGAGATTTGATGTAATCACAAGAAGTAGCAAATTTATATCGTGTATTGAAGCAAAATCAAATTTTCATTGTGATATTTGAATAAACATGGTCATCATTCCATGAGGTTACGTGTTTTTCTCACGTTACATCACGAACGTTTCTTAAGGAATCCACATGTAAGTATAATTTTCTCTTCAGCAGCAAATTCCCAGGGTTTACAAGAAGTGGAGGTTGAAGTACAATAAAGAGTTAGTTAATATTACATTAAGAACTTATAAAAGTAGATATTAGGTTCCCCTCTAAACGTTGATTAAGGGAGCGAAGCATAAGCTTCGCTTCCTTAATCAAAGTTTTTAAATTAAACTTTTTTTTGCTGCTGTTATATAAACAACAGCAGCAAAAAAAAAAAAAAAAACCGAGCACGCATAGCAGAAGTTAAGTGAAACTTCTTTAGGCGAACTATCACTTGACCGTGGATCCGGTATTGACCGTATGAATGCCACAGGCGACGAATCTGCATGAATGAGAACCTCGGAGATATGAGACGTTCCGTTACCAAATCTAGTTTCGGCAAGTGATGTGGCATCGAATGATATTAAAACTATTTCACTTCGATAGAGCCAGAATCACTTTATTCTTGAGAGAGCCACGACAGCTGTTACAGGCCGACATTTGAATTACATCCTCATTTGGAAATGCTGCTTGAAGAAGAGCGTGATCTCGAGCTGCTACAATCTTCACATCGTTTTTGAACTATAGCCGATCACACACGGAACCGTATATTGATGAATTACTTCTGGCAGTCGGTTTTGGTTTCTTCGCTTATCGTTTACGAGAATTCTTATACAAACAACATCGTTTTCATTTGCAGTTTCAACTTCCATGACTCCTTCTTCCAAATTCACTTCTAATATTTCTGGAGAGATGTGGATGGACTTTCTCCGACTTCTTTGTTCAATTCCATCGCAAGCTGTAATTTTTTCCAATGTCGAAATAGCTTAGAGCTCTCCTTTGTACTCAATGGAGGTGGTTTCGGTGGTCGCATTGCACGTATACGTGCTCTATACGCCTTACAACGCTCGCTATTAGTCTTTGGCATGTTCAATTATAAATTCTTTTCCATCGAAAATTTTTATTAAATACTATGGAGAATGAGGAAAGAAATAGCATGACGCAATCAGTAGGGGTACTGATTGAGTCATGCGTCGCTCGTGCTTGGTACGGAGTGATACAATGGGAAGAGATGAATAGCTTGCACCTTCACGTTGGTGAGACTGTTAGTAATCCTGGGTATAACCCCCATGCGCGAGCATACTGTGGGTGACCACCCAGGTGTGAACCAATGTAAGCAGTTTGGTCTTTGAGGTTGTCAGACATTCTCTCAGATATGCCAGACAAGTTGTACTAGCTACCTAGGAGTCTAAAACGATGATGGAACTGATATTCTGGTGACACTCAAGTTAAATGGACCCAATTTCGGCGAAGTTCGGACGGTCTGTGACAGCCAAATCAGCTTGCACCTTCACGATGGTGGGACTGTTAGTAATCCTGGGCATAACCTCCATGCCCAAGTACATAGTGGGTGACCACCCAGGTGTGAACCAATGTAAGCAGGGGTCGAGGTGCGGTGCCCACACCACAAGGAGGAATGCTCCCCTCCATGTTACCAGGCAGTACTAGGTGGTAGATGACTCTCATCAACCGGTGCAATACCACCACTTTGCTTATTGGAGGCTTGAAGTGGTCAGCAGCAACAGTTAGTATCAAATCATCGGCGAAGGCCTGGGCACCGACTTCGCCAATATCAAGGGCCAGGAATTCATCTAAAATCATATTGCATAACAGGGGTCCTAGGACAGAGCTCTGTGAGCATCTCCTTTGGATTTGTCTGGTTAGCTTCCTATACGGTGCATATACTTCGATCGTTCTCTGTGTTAGGTAACTCCTGATTGTGTTATACAGGTTTAGAGGCACTCCAGCCCGCCTAAGTCTCTCGAAGACGCTCGGCCACCAAATGGCGTCAAACGCCCCCGTGAAGTCAATACTGATAACAAGAAAATGTTTGGTAGTACAGGCTTCTACTTTATCCAGCAGTGTCTTGAGAGCTTCGATCGTGGATAGGCCAGGTTTGAATCCAAATTGCATTGTGTTTGTTAGGTTTGCCCCTTCGTAATAGTGGAGTAGCCTCTTGTGCACCTTAGCATTCTCTCGAATAGTTTGCTTACACCTGGGAGTAAGGCGATCGGACGGTAAGACTCTGGTTTTTCTGGCTGCTTTGATGGATTTTTCAATTTAAGTTTGATGTTGGAAATTTTCCGGTCATTAGGAAAGGTTCCTTCTTGGAGGTAGGCGTTATATAGCGTGAGTAACAGATCTGGAGTGTATTCCACCGTTTTCTTCACCATTTCCGGTTCAATTAGGTCTGGGCCAGGGCATTTTTTGCTTCTGATTTGTATGGCGGCCGCATGCAGCTCATCCACAGTGAAAGGTGTTTCTTGTTGGTCAGTGAAGTATGAGTCATTTTCTTGACAGATCCGCAGTTGTTCCGGGAGGGTAGGAGTTACCTGTTCCAGGAAGATGGTGTTTAGGATTAGTCACCGAATCATCCCACGTAGTGGTCAGGGAACCCAGCTAGGTCATTGTTGCTTCTCTGACTTCTCCTCTGGGGTATCTGTTAGTGGCTACTTTATAAACCACTCCACAGGGGTTAGCGTTCCCTGCTGTGGAAATAAGATTTTCCCAAGTTTTGCGCTTAGTGTCCTTTATTAATTTTGTGTATCGATTCCTTGCGTCTTTATACCTGTCCCTCATGGCAGCGACCTCAGCGGCCGGCCAAGATCGCCGGGCCCGTTGGAAGTCCTTTCGTCGGCTCATTACTTAATTTCTCAGGTTTTCAATGTCGGGGTCCACCAGGGCATGGCGCCTGGCTTTGGGATTTTCCTTTTTATTGCCTGTTCGCTTGCTTTTGTGATGATTTCAGTTACTTTTCTTTGCAGATCATTTGCCTCTCTGGGTCGGCTCGCAGTCTGGTAGTGCTCCCCAATCTCAGCAGTGAGTTTTTCCTTGAAAGTTTCCCAATTTGCTTTATTAACTGCAAAGCGGTTTAGTAATGTTTTGTCATCGGGGTTCTACTCAGTTGCTTCTGTATCTGGTATGTAATCACGCTGTGGTCGGACGTGGTCCAGGAGTCTTGGACCTGGACGGTCCAAGACTCCTGGACCACGATACATTAAACCGCCCGATACATTAAACACTGGACGTGTTTAATGTATCGGGCGACGTTCGCAGTTGCGAGTGATACATCTATTGTGGTCTCCCACAGAGTGTTACAGAAAGTCGGCAGTTGGTGTGGCAAGTTGAGGTTCTCAAATGTAGAGTTTGCCAAGTGATCTTCCAGGATCTGGCCATTTCTCGTGGCTCTCCTGTCTGGGGTCATGCTGTGCCAGGCCGGGGAACGGCAGTTTACATCAGCCCCTATGATGATTCTCAGATTAGGCAATGTGTCCAAAAGGGTCTGGAGATATCTAGTTGCGAGGGATATATCCTCCCCTGGCCTGCAGTATAGGGACACCACAAAGAAAGCGCCCAATGGGGCACAAGAAGCCCAGGCCGTGCATAGTTGAGATATTACTGTAATGGCTGGGTTTCGGATAATGATGGCCGCCCAGGGGATATCTTCGTCAGTTTGGACGATTTTGTAATTGGCTGTATAACCTCGTACTTTTTTAACATGCGTGTATGGTTCCTGAAGGATCAGTATGTCTGTGTTTTCCTCGTCGGCTTTCTTTCGAAGTTGCTCGACCACTGCTCGAGCTCGTTGTGCATTGACTTGCATGATTTTTAGCAGGGCTGTTATTTTAGTGTTTAGGCCTAGTCCCCATAATTTACTCTTTGTTGGAAAATACTTTGTTTTGAGGTAGGTAGGGCATTTGGGGGTCTCTGATTGAGTGGTTATGCTCCAGCTTGAGTGCTTTGCAGTTTACGCAGGTCGGTGGTTTAGGCCTGTTCGGACAGTTGTTATATTCATGCCCTTTTTCTGAGCAGTGGCCACAGGTGGCAGCAAACTGGGTGCATGTATAGGAGGTGTGGCCAGACAGCATCTATAACATTTGGGCACGGCCACGCGCTCCCGGAAGCTATAACTTCTCCATTCTATGTAGATCCTGGATTGATGTTTCAGTGTTTGCCAGGCGGCCGGAGCAATCTCGACAACCCAGTTTTTGTTAGTTCCGGTCTTCGATTTCGTTGAGCACTTTGGCTGTACTACAGCCTGAGGTTCCTGATCTAGCAATGCTCCCGAAAGGTTCCTGGTATATATTTCCTGTATTAGGATTTGTGGGTGACTTCTTTGTCTACATTAAAGATAATAATTGATGGTCATTTCCGCTTTGGTGGCTCTGCAGTCGGACCGATGGTAGTTATCTTGATGTTGGTCAGGATATTTTCCATGTCTTTCTCTGTCTCCGTTTCTATGACAATACCTACGTTTCTTGTCTTTCTTATTGCCTTAATCTTGATGGTTTTGAAGTCATCTTTGAGGTTCGACATAACTTTGTTTTTCAGCTCTTCGCTAGTCTAGGTTTCGCTAGTCTCTGTAGGTCTTATCAATATCACAATTGGGGTTTTTATCAGTGGGGGTTTCCTTGGTTGGGCACTCATAGTTGTAGTATTTGCAGTGTTTGAATTCCTCAGCGCTTGTGCATATGTGGGAGCACGCTGTAGCATTTGGTTTGCCCCACATTCTAGGTATACCTCCAGTCTACCAGTATACCTCTAGGTTTCCCTTGTCAGTCTGGAGGAGCATGGTCTCCAGTTTTGTCCAGAGGCACACTATCTGCCCCATGACGCCAGTTGTGACCCTGTTCGATTGGTCTTTGAAAATATCTTCCAGGGCAGTTCTAAGTATACGGGTTTTTTCCAGGACAGTGCCCTCAGGGAGAGTCGGATCCAGGGTTTGTCCTGTTGCTTTGGATCCTCACTTTTTGGTGGGGTTGCACGCTGTTTCCATCCTGAGCATCCCTCAGCTCAGTTTGGCTCCTAGTCTCTGTATATTGAACTTAGGCACCGTTTTCTTGTTCTTTTTCTGAATAATTGGGGTATTTCCCACGTTATTCGTATCATTCTCCTGCTCTGGCTGCCTTCACTCATTCGGCTCGGCCGTGATTTCGGTTTGTTTTCGACTCATTGTCAATATAGATGGTAGTTTCCACGAAGTTCGCAGAATTCCGGATTACCTAGGTGAAAGGTTAATCGATGCTTTCAACCCAGTGGGTTAGAAGCGTGAAATTTGACGCCGCAAGACGCCAACCACAAGTCTGTTGTGCAATTTGGTGCCTATCAACAGGCTGGGAAAGTTTTGGGTTTAACCGCTTAGTCACGTCGGGGGGGGGGGGGAACGCCCAAGTGGAAAAATGCTTGTAGGAAGGTGGGGCTGCTTTCCCCTTAGGTTTTCAGGGGTGCTGGATTCGATGGTGAGGTCGAAATTACAGGAAGATGCATTGAAGAAAGGTTTGTATCTTACCATGTAAAGTCAATGGTGGAGGGTGGGGGGGAAGAGCACGTATGTATGTATTTGTATGTATTTATTTGTCTTGGGCGGCACCTGGAACGTTAGTTCATCTCCGCCTCGTTAACTTATACAAATATACAAAGATTAAATACTGTACAAAAGAAAACCTCAACAGATTGAGGTAAACACAGATAATTTCAAAGTAAACAATGAAAGTAATCTTATGCATATTAACATAAAAAAAAAAAAAAAACAAGTTCAATGAAAATAATTAAGGATAACAGTACCCATTCAACCGACAAAACTTTGCACAAGCCCAGAAGTCTTAAACAAACCTTAAAAACAGTTGAGGTTAAATCCAGTAAGTCCTGCAGTCATTAGTAGCAAAGTCACAGTTAATCACCAATAACAAAGTCACAGTCAGTTAACAGCCATCCGAACAAAGGAGCACAGGAATTTTCACAGGAATCAAATTGAGTTTCAGTTGTAGGACACTTGTAGAGTTTCAAAAAAAAAAAAAAAAAAACACAACGCACACACAGAGCACAAGTCCAGAGCGGTAGACCTTGTTGAGAAAATGGACGTCATTGCAGTGAAGGTGAAGAGTCTTGAGCTGAATTTGAAACATTCGCATGTGTAGTCATTGCAGAAAGAATTGCGAGCCTTTTATTGAAGGTTGCCTTAGCAAAATCCTGAAGAGCGCGGTAACTCGTGGCATTTGATACAAAATTAGGTTCCAATCCTGATGAAAAGTTGGGAATTGCATTCTGCAGAATTACTCGAAATTCGTTGTATGAGGGACAAGAGTACAACACGTGCTGCCAATCTTCCACACCGCCACAATGGCAGAGTTCCGTAGGAGACAAGCGAAGTTTAAACAATTTCTTATTTAATGATCCGTGGCCTGATATCAAATAGGAGGTAAATAAGTCAAGGCTAAACCAGACTGTAGATTTTTTATCCGTAAGAGAGTCAACTTCAGGAAAAAACTTATGCGTTACACTGCCCAGTGTTGTGTCATCCCACCTACCCTGCCACAAGTTGATCAACTCTTGCCAAATTCTTTGTCGTTCGGCTTTAACATCGACTTGAGTGTTAATAGAAATACCAAGGATCTCAGTGGGAATCTGACGTTTCAGGCGATAACATAAGCCTCTGAAAATTACGTAGAGATCGAGTGGTAACGTCCCGGCTAAAACCTGTAAAGCAGGTGTTGAAACTGTTCGACAAATCTTCAAAATACAAAGTAACATTGTACGCTGGATTGTCATCAATTTTGATTGAAATTGTACAGTCCGCACCCTATGGAACCAAGCGCCAGCAGCATAGGTAACCATAGGGAGAAACACAGAGTTATAGTAGATTCTTAAACATCTTCTAGAAAGACCCCACTCAGTTCTAGAAACTCTGACAAGAGCGCCGGTGAAATTTCTGATCTTAATTCGCAGATTGGATAAATGAGGGAGAAAGTTTAACTTGCTGTCAATAGTTATTCCCAAAAGTTTAATTTCCGTTATTAGAGGTATTTGTCTATCGTTTATTTTAACTCTTGGTGGTCGACGAACATCCAGTTTAGAGCCAAGGATCATAATTTTTGTCTTGGTAGAACTAATTTTTAACTTATTTTCAACTGTCCATTGTTGAAGATCAGATAGAACTTTCTCAGCGGATATTTCAATAGAAGACCTTGAATTTCCACCAACAAGGACTGTCAAATCATCCGCATATGCCATGATCTTCACGTTGTCAAAAGTTCGGGTAATCCAACCTTGCAGGACAAAGTTCCAGAAAAGTGGTCCCAAAATGGAGCCTTGAGGACACCCTCGATAGACCTGACGCAAAATTTGTCTGTACTTAGATCTGGCGGTGATAAATCTGTTAGAGAAATAGCTCTTAATTAGAAGATAAAGTTGCTGGGAACATTCGGCATGACGTAAACGTTCGAGGGCACTGTCCCACCAAAGGGAATCAAAAGCACCCTCGAAGTCAATAAAGATAGCAAGAGTATACTTGAAACTGGAGTGTTCAACAGAAGAAATGAAGTCTACAAGGGCGTCCTCGCAGGACCTTCCAGGAGTGAATCCGTATTGATTAGGCGCAATTAATCCCCGTTCCAATAACAAGTTGTTTAATCGCAGGGCAATTAAACGTTCTAATAGCTTACCAAGGTTGGCCAATAAAGCTATAGGCCGATAAGACCTCGGTTCCTGGGGGGGGGGGGCTTGTCAGGTTTCCTAATCAGCTTGATAAGGGCTGTCTTCCACAGATCTGGGAAAGTCCCAGCATCTAAACATTTGTTGAAAAGTTGTAGAAGTATACTGGGCTTAATCTTGGCGAGCCGTACTATAAAGGTACTCTCCAGCATGTCCATCCCTGGGCATTTCTTAACTTTCACTTGTTTGACAGCTGTGTCCAACTCGATGGCACTAAAAGCCTCAGTCTTAATTGGAGAAACGTACAGAGAGTTGGCAGAACGAATATTAGTGTGAAAATCAGAGTCGGAGCTCGCATTGTCCTGAAGAAAAAGATTATCTAGAATAATATTTACAGAATCCGTCCAGTTAGTGGTCTCCAGACCATTGTATATGATCGATCCATACACTTCTTGTGTAAATAATTTATTTCTTACAATTTTATAAAGTAGCCCCCACGGGTCCGCATTACCAGAGTTGTGCACAAATTCTGTCCAAGTTTGCTTCTTCCTGGTAGCAATTGCCTTCACATAACGTTTCTTGAGATCAACGTAATTATTATAAAAGATGCGAACATCAGCCTGAGATAAATGACGATTGCGTTGATAGGTGCGTCGAGCGTGGTGGACCTGTTTCCGAAGCAAAGATAATTCTGACGACCACCAGGAACAAGTTCTGGAATTGACGCGTTTTTTCCTTGATGATTTATATGATGCATTAATCAAAATTTTTTGAATCTGTGTCGCAGCTTCAGACACAGACATGGCGTCAAAATGAGAGTTAGTCAGTTTGGAGAAATCAGCATTCACAGAATGTTCAAATATGTCCCAATTAATGTTATTAATTGAGAAGCGAACGTACTCAGGCACACAGATACTCGAATCTGAGGGAGGAGAAGGTATGGAGACCGAGAAAGAAATTGCTCGATGGTCACTTGTTGTCCAGTTAGGTTGTACAGTCCAATCGTTGATAGCTAGATTACAGAAGGAATTTGAGAAGGTGATATCAATATTTGATTCTCCGGAGAAGCTGGAGAACGTAGTGAACTGTTGAGGTCTGTTAAAAATCTTCATATTATTATTAATAATAAATTCTTCCAGTAATTGCCCTCGAGCATCAGAGCGTGCACTAAACCAAAACTTAGACTTGGCGTTTACATCCGCTGAAATAAGGACATTATGAGGACCCAGAAAATTCAATGTGGATTCTAAATAATTTAATGAGTTATTTAAGTCTTCAGATGGAGGGCAGTATATTGAGATGATATAAAAGGTCATGGTAGAATATGTGACAAGGATACAAGTTGCAGTTTGGTGACAGAGACCGTTAATGACAGTTACATCAATTTTGTCGTTTAATACAACAATACAAGTCTTCGGTTGCTGGTGAGCAGGTTGGATTACTCGGGTGGAAAGAGAATAACCTGTGATCTTTGAACAATCTCCCATTCGCCCTTTAGCAAAATATGGCTCTTGAATAGTGATGATGTCGATTGAGTTTTGTTCTGCTGTTAATCTAATCTCGTCCGAAACAGCTCTAGAATGATGCCCGTTGATCTGCATAAATTTCAGATTAATAGACTGAACACTAGGCAAGTTCGTACTATTAACATCACCAGCAGGGGAATTATTTACACTATATACACTGGAATTGGGTGTGTTACTCATCGGCAATCCTCAGTCGTGCTGTTTCCAAGGCCTTTTTGTAGACAGGACAGTTGCTATCTCTCACCGAATGGTGAAAGTCACGTTTTCCTCTCTTACAATTGATACACGATGGCTCTTCGTTTTTATTAGGACACTCGTTAAACACATGACCACCCTGCGCACAGTGACTGCAAGACGGGGACTCGCGCGTGCAGTACTGAGCGGTGTGACCGTATCCCAAGCAGTGAAAGCATTTCGTCACAACAGTATAAGGTCTGTGTCTATGGGAACTCCAGGCAAGAAATATGCGCTCCAGAGTAATTATATGTTTGTAAATCTTGGGAGAAAAACTAACAGCCCAGTTTACAGATAAATTTGACCTTGCTTTAGTTGAGAAACGAAAGAAAGTTCCGTTCTTAACCTCCTCAAATGTAAAATCCGAATCGCCAAGATTTTTGTTATATAAATTTTCAAGTATCTCGTCACGTGTCAATTCCTTTGGGACATCATAAATCAGTACAGTGGGGTTTCCCTTTCGAGGAACACCTGAGCTGATACCTGCAGATGTAAAAGACTCCGAGGAGGACAAACACTCCAGATCTGCTTTAGAGGCCGTTTCCAGCAAGACTCCTTTGTTCCTCACTAGCCTAAGAGACTTGATCTTAACATTTTTTAAATCTGATTTAAGAGTTTTAGCCACCAATGTCTTAATGTCAGCACTTGACTTACAATCACTGTTTTCAGAAGCTCTAAGAATTAAGACATTGTCAGGTTTCACTTTAGGAACATTTGCAGCGGAACTGACAGCATCAGCAAAGGTCCTGACAATAGAAGTGTCAGTAGCAGTGTCTTCCTGCAAAGTTGAATCATCCGTGACAATCGGGGAAGGGGACGCATCATGTCTTAATGTAGGTTTGTCTGTAGAGGAACTGTCACTAACAGATTGTTTGGCCAAACAAGCCTTATTTGTTGTTGTCATACCGGAAAATGTATTTATAACTCTTTCCAAAAGATTGGTACGTGTATTTATTTCTATGTTTAGGGCCTTTAGCTTTTCGTTCTCTACAAGGAGATAAGTCGCAACAGTTTCCAAATTGAGCCATTTATCCATTATAGTGTTACCTGATTGCTTGGTAATCTTGTTGCCTTCATAAGAAAGGAAGCTGGAGAGATCCCGTCTCATTTTTGCAATTCTGTCGTATAAAATAAGAACATTCTGTCCCGGGTCGCTTGCCTGAGCATTTGTTAAATTATTTTTCTCCTCTGCACCTGCAGTTCCAAGTTTATTACTCGAAGGGAGCTCCGTCTGACGTTCTTTGTCAATAGTTGATTGTGAAAGAGAATCAGTAGCAACTTTTGAAGATGAGCTTTCCTGAGAGGCAATAGTCGGTTCCAGTGATTGAGTCAATGGCACTTGAGGGGTCAGAGGTGTTGAGATCTCACCAAGAGATGGCAACGGAGAAAAGATATCAGCTGCAGTAGGTTGTTTATCATCCATGTTAATTGAAATCAGAAATATATGCGAAGAGCAAATTTAATAACTAAAAGTGATGCACTGAGACAAAAGAAGAGTTTAACTTCAAACCTCTTCAGTCTTCGCGGGGTCCAGGAGAACAGACTCTTCAGGTCAAATTTTTGCAGTCTGGTAGCTGATCTTGGCATAAAATGGGTGTGCTGTACAGATCTTTATGCAGATGGTGAAAATTTGCGACGCATGCGTGCTATTGAGACAAGCACTGCTGGCAGTGGGTAAGTGTAAGAAGGAAGTAAACACCGGAGGCACAAAACGGTGTAACTGGTAGCTTCAATGCGACGCCCGTCCAAGGTCACGGAAGGGGGTAAACAGCCCCAGTCAAATTAGCAAGGTAGAGCTGTGGTGGTCGGGCAAAGGAGTGGCCACCTCCCAAAAGCTTCGGCTATGGCGCCTAAGCTGAGTGACCAAAGAACAATAGCAGCGAGAAGAAAATGGAAGAAACTCGAAAGCGAGCTCTAATAACACAAAACTATGCTTACCAACAGAATCCTCAGGTTGTAATTATCTATTTGGTAAAAAACTGCACTTTTAACACGAAATAAATCCATAGTTCTAACATGATAATACAGGAGCTAAAAATAACGTGACCGTCCGACGACGTAACTCCTGCTAAGGCCGAGTCAGCAGCTATCGGGAAGAGCACGTAGAACATAGTTTATCAATAGCTGCAGGAAAAATGTTAATCGTTTGAGAATAGTGGAACGATGGAATGCCGTGAGAAGTAGGTGGTCGCGGGAGGGCAATTAATGCCTGAGGCGATATAGTGCGACAGAACAGCGTTCACTAAGGGAGGCTTAAACGGCAAGTGACCTTCAGCTATAATTGTACTCACACAGGAGGTGCATACTGTGCATAGTGTTGGGGAAAGGCGCCTCCAGTGGTTTCCCACATCTGTGCCATATGAACTCTGTGGAGACAAACAGTATCACTGTGAAAGCCAGAAAAATATTTTGTGTTGTAAATGAAGTGTTGTGCTGGGTTCTGTTGGGTGTCCTGGCTTTTGGCCACAGGGCCCCTGGTGGGACCCCACGTTGCCCGCACACACACACCACTAGGAGGTAGCCAGGCTGCCCATAATTCTCTGGCTAGTCTCCTCCAGGTCGTCTGCGCATCCTGGAAAGAGACCAATTGAAAAAAAAAAAAAAAAATAGGGTACAGGGAGTACCGGAGAGGGTAAAGGATAGGAGGTACAGACAGAGCGACGGAGGATGTAAGGGAAGGCATCATCCGCAGGTTGAGTGGGAATTCTCCCACCTAAGCGGAAGTGGAAGAAGAGGACCCTCGAGAGGGTGGGAAGACAACCACGTATCAAGAGAGACACGGATGAAACAATTCAAGCGACCTGAGTGTCAAGTTCAGTAGCTAGAAGTGGTCACAATCTAGGTGAAGATGTTCAGTATATGAGAAAAGGGTGTTGATCAATGTGCATCAGTTCCAGGACGTTGTACCAGTGATCTTCTTCTGGTGAAGAGATCATGGGCGAAGGCAGAGAAAGCGTGGTACTGGTCTTCTTCATTGATCAGAAAATGTTCATTTCCCTCGAGGCAAGGCATGTATTTTTGATATGATCAACGTTCGCAGGTCTTCGTAGAGCGAGCAAACATAGAATAGGTGATCCCAGTTTTCGTTTTTACCACAAAGACAGCGAAGGTCACTCACGATGTTCATAGAGGCAAGTTTGTGATTTATGGATCCATGGCCTGTAATCAGGAAAGTGGTATATAACCCTGGGCTGTACCATGCTGGAGCTTTAGGGTAGAGCTGGGCTATTTCAGGTAAGAATTTTTTAGTGATGGAACCTGTGGTATTCCATCTGTTTTGCCAGGCGTTAAGAAGGTAGACTGCAAGGCCCTTTTTTTCTTCTTTGATGGTGTTTGCTGGGTTTGTAGTGAAATCCAGGATGGTGGTAGGGAGTCCCTTTGCGAGCCGGTAGTGCACGCCTTTGCGAATTATCTGCAGGTCCAGAGGGAGAACTCCTGCCAAGACTTGGAGCGCTGGGTTGCTCACTGTACAATTCCCACACACTTTTAAATCTCTGACCTTCCCAGTGAACTGGTACACCCACAATGAAAGCAACGCAGAGATGGGGGAATCCCCTGGTGCCGTTAGACACTAAATACACTTTACACTTTGTACAGCAGGCACGGGTGATAGTGAGAAGGATATTACGCTGGATGGAGGTGAGATTCCTTTGGTTACGAACAATGAGTGCACGATGATACCAGACACCTGCACAGTAGGTTATAGTGGGAATAAATACAGCTTTGTATATCATCCACTGATATTACTAAAAAGTATTTGGTGGCTGAATTTTTGACTGAATCCGTGAGCTGTCGAAGAGCATCTTCTGCTGAACGGCCTGCCCGAAAACCCAACTGGTTTGGGGACTGGAGATTTGCATTTTTATAGTGTTTTTCCAATCTGGATAAGAGAAGACGTTCAAATATTTTGCTTAAAACGGGAAGGAGTGCTACGGGTCTGTATGACGTTGGCTGCTCTGGTGGTTTACTTGGGTTCTTCAAAATGAGGCGTAGATTGGCCTCTTTCCAGTCATCTGGGAAGAGTCCAACTTCCAGACAATGGTTGTACAGGCTGAGAAGGAGATTTGATTGCATCTCTGCAAGCTTCTTAATTACTTCTGTTTCAATGAAGTCTAACCCTGGGCTTTTTGTTTTTTGTTTTGCCAATGGCAAGTTTTAATTCATCTAAGTTGAAAGGCTGTTCTATAGCAGTGGTGCTGTAGGATGCGTTTTCAGCACAGATTTCTTGTTGCTGGCTGGATTGAGGATCTGTGTTTAGCGGAAACAGGGTGTCCAAGATGTTGTTTACTGACTCTTCCCATGTGAGGGTTGTAGTGCCCTGCTGGGTGACTATAGAGGAGATGACCTCACCCCTGGGGAGCTTGTTCGTAACAATGCGATACACAACTCCCCATGAGGGTGCTGTTTCCAGTCGTGGAGACCAGGTGCTCCCAAGACACTTTCTTCTTGGCTCTAATTAAACTAGTGTAGTCATTTCTTAGCCTACGATAGTTATTGCGTAGGACTTCAACTTCATGAAGGGGCCAGGTTCGGCGAGCACGTTGAAATGATTTCCGTGCTGTATGACCCTGATGGCGGAGATGATCCAGTTGGTTGCACAACCATGGGACAGCACTCGGGAAAGGGTGTTTCTTCTTGATTGTTTTGTCACAGACATTGGTTATGATTGATGCTATTTTCCTCTGATGCTGGTTGTGGTTGAGGTTGGTGTTTCCAGGAATTTGAAGGGAAGCTTGGACCGTTAAATTAAAGAGGTTCCAGTCTGCTTTGTTAATTGCATAACGGATGATATTGTTCCTAGGCGGAGGTGCTGATTCTATTGAGCGTTGAAGGTTAAAAGTAATCGCCCTACGGTCGGAAGTTGTCCAAGCCTCGCTGTTGTCCCTGCCACTAAGATCACTGATGGATCTTGTGGCTGCTGAGATGTCTATTGTGGACTCCCATAGGATATATTACTGAAGGTAAGCATGTTGTTAGGCTTGTTAAGGATTACAAGAGAGGATGTAGCAAGAAAGTTCTCGAGTTGCTGGCCGTTGTGATTGCCGGGCGGTCTTCCGAGTTGCTGTGCCACATTGCAGAACGGCAGTTGACGTCGGCACAGAGAATAATCTTCCATCTGGGAGGAGGGCTTGGACTGCTTGCAGATACCTGATGGCAGGGGCTATGTCTTCGCCTGGACAACAATACAATGAGATGACGTGGAACGATCCCATAGGTCCTATAAGCTGGGCACACACCGCCCATGGGGTACAGAGATTGTGGATTTTGGTGACAGTTATGTGTGGGTTCGTAACAAGGATAACCGCACACGGAGTGTCTTCTTCTCATTGTATAATTTTGTACGTAAGCGGATATCCCCTTACTTTTTTTGCATTCGTATAGGGCTCTTGGATGAACAGAACGTCTGTATTGTCTTCGTCAGCCTTTATTCTTATTTGGACCACGACAGCAGGCGCTCGCTGAGCATTTAGCTGCATACATTTCATGGTTGTACACTTATATGTCTTATATGGGGCCATAGTTGATTCTTTGTTGTTGTGTGCTTCTTGCTTTCAGATAAACCGGGCACTTGTTATCCCTTATCGAATTCTTGTAATCCATTTTTGCTAGTTTACAGTTAGCGCAAACCGGTTCTTCAGTTTTGTTAGGGCAGGTGTTAAAGTTATGCCCTTTCTGGGCACAGAGCCCGCACGTGTAATCAACCTGTGTACTTGTGTGTGTGTGTGTGTGTGTGTGTGTGTGTGTGTGTGTGTGTGTGTGTGTGTGTGTGTGTGTGTGTGTGTGTGTGTGTGTGTGTAGTATGGCCGAATCTGTAACAACGAAAGCACTTTGGGACGACTATGTGTTCTTTGAACCTATGGCAGGTCCACTCGAGGTACACCCTGTCCTGCTGCTTAATTAATTGCCAAGCTTGTGCCGAGAGGTCAATGACCCAGTTTACATTCTGGGAGGATTTTCCTTTGGTCTGGTACTGTGGTTGTATCGCATCTTCTATGCTGGTAAATTCGCTTTCACCTTGAAGGTTTCTACAATAGATTTCTTCAGCCACTTGTTCCGGTTTGAGGTTTTTATTGATGCCAGGGGGTTACCCTCCCCAATCAATAGTGCAGTTCAGCCGTGGTAGCAACAGATATACGTGTTTGCCACACTCTTCAATTCTAAAACAATGCTGCCAACGTGGGCCGACACATTGTAACTAGCGTTGGATACAAACGAGTTGAAATGCACGAAAAAGGCCAAGAAAACCAAGAAACTGATCTCACCACTGTGTTCCTCTTCCCTAAAAATCATTTTACGTCAATAATTCAAAAACTGACACTATTTTAAACCGATGAAAACTATCGATATTCACAGAGCGATTTGCAGCACGTGTTATCAAGAAGACAGCCATTATTAACTGCCTCCACTTGCAGTCCCCCAAACCCCATGTACTTTTTCTGACAGAATCTCAGTTATCGGATGATTCAACCACTTCTCATCTCAGATGCCCAAATTATTCGCTGTATGATTCCTTTCGCGTCAAAGGTGGCACTTGTGCATATGTCCGTTCTGATATTCCCTGTCAGAGACTTGGCAATTTGGAATCTCCTCTCCTTGATCTTCTCTGGATTAAAATCTCTCTACCTCATTGTTTCAAATTCATCTGTTGTCTCTACCGTTCTCCCAACTCCACTAATTACTTGGAGCTCTTTGACTTCCTCTCTTTGCAACTTAACTTTCTCCAGTCCAACTTTCCTAATAGTGAGGTAATTTTCCTTGGTGATTTTAATGTTCACAACTCCAGCTGGCTTCCGTTTTCTGGTCACACCGAACCAGCTGGTCGATATGCTGAGGCTTTTGCAATTACTAATGACCTTGCACAGATTGTTCATTTACCTACAAGAATACCGGAAAATCCTAATCATATAGCCAACACGGTTGATCTTTTTCTCACAAACAACCCTTCTAAGTACACGGTCGAAGTGAGAGGTCCTTCAGATCACAACTTGGTGATTGTCTCTTCTCCAGCGGAGATATCATGGCTATTCCCATCCTCGTGTTGCTTGGCATTACAAGAATGCAAAATGGGATGACCTGCAGGATTTCGTTTCTTCTTTTCCTTGGTCGGATTACTGTTTCAAAACTTCTGAAGTCAACATTTGCTCAGATCGTGTCAGTGAAATTATTCTTGCAGCAATGGAATCCTTTATCCCACACTCCACTTTAAAATCTCGTCCTTTATCTAACCTTGGTTTTCCAATAAATGTGCTAAGGCTGTTCAAGAGAAGAATGTTGCATATCGTCACTGGCGTGTTTCTAATTCTTCAGTTTCATTTTCTGCCTACACCAAAGCTCGCAACAATTGTAAAGCAGTTATTAATCAGTCCAAACTAGAGTTTGAACAGGCTAAGAGTAGAAAACTTGCTTCTTGCCCTAATGGTAGCCGAGCATTCTGATCTCTCGTCAAAGCTATTGTCTGCAACTTTTGCCCATCTCTGCCCCCACCTCTGTCCAAACCAGATGGTTCTGTTGTCACTTCAGCCAAGGATAAAGCTGACCTGTTAGCATCCCATTTTTCTTCCAACTCATGTGTTAATGATCATGGTAAAACACTTCCCACCATTCCCAACGCGCTCTAGTCTACTTCGCACCATTCCCAACACGCCAAAGCTATTGGCCTCCGTCAAAAGGATGTCAGAAGGATTTTGACGAAAAACTTTATGCTAAGAAAGCTCCAGGTCCCGATGGTATTTCTCCACTTGTTCTCAAAACCTGTGCTCTTGAACTTACTCCTATTCTTTGCCGCCTTTTTTCACTTTCTTATTCCAAGGTGTTTTTCCTTTTGCTTGGAAATTTTCTCATATTCAGCCAGTTCTTAAAAAGGGTGACAAATCCCTCCCATCCAATTATCGTCCCATTGCAATTACATCTATTCTTTCTAAAGTAATGGAGAAATCAATAAACCGCCAACTCTTAAACTACCTAGAAACCTTCCGTCTGATCAACGATCACCAGTATGGATTCCGTCAGTGTCGATCCACTGGTGATATTCTGGGTTATGTTACCCATTTATGGACTAATTCAATGGAAAGATTCGGTGAAACACAAGTAGTTGCTCTTGATATCTCAAATGCTTTCGATCGTGTTTGGCATAAAGGTCTTCTAAACAAGATTCCATCTTATGGTTTGCCAAGTGTTTTTAGTAATTGGTTATCCAGTTTTCTCTCTCTGTTCGCTCACTGAGGGTGATGGTAGATGGCTCTCTGTCTTCTAACTTCTCCACTAATGCCGGTGTCCCCCAAGGTTCAGTTCTTTCCCCCACTCTTTTCCTCTTGTATATTAATGACCTTCTTCCATTGACTGGAAATCCTATCCATAGTTTTGCGGATGACAGCAACTTGCATACCACTTTCCATTTTGAGAAACTTTGCCCTGCTCAATCAGTTTCAACTTTTCGAATATCCGCAACCAATTCCTTAAATGCTGATATCCAGTTAATTCTCCAGTGGGACAAAGACAACTTAGTTGATTTCAATCCTTCTAAACTGAATTCTGCCTTATATCTCGGAAAAAGGATTCTTCAGGTCTTATGCTCCTCCGATTTCTAGGCAAAATGATATATCTCTTTTGGGGATTACCCTGACTTCTAATCTCTTTTGACACAAGCACATTACAAATATTGCTTCCTCTGCATCTAAAAAATTTGGTTTCGTCTTTTTCTGTCGGCATTACTTTTCTTCCAAACAGCTGTTAACTCTGCACAAATCGCAAATCCGCCCTACCATGGAATATTGTTTCCACATCTATGGCGATGCCCCTCAACCTTTCCCACTCTTCTAGATTCCATTCAGAAGAGGGCAGTTAGGTTCTTAGGTTAATAGTAGGGTAGTTAGGTTAATGACTCCGCTCTAACAGAGCCTCTCTACTCTCTGTCTCATAGATGTACTGTTTCTGCTGCATGCCTTTGCTACAGATAATTCAATGGGTACTGTTCTTCTGAATTGGCTTCTATAATTCCCGCTCTCTCTTTCAAAACAGTCCGAACACGTGCCGCCACCAGCCAACATCCATTTACTGTCCAACTTCAAACTCACAGAACCAACTTTTCATCTTCCTCGTTTATTCATTCAACTGCCGTTTTCTGGAACAACCTTCCGTCATACATATTTCCTGAAAATTACAGTCTACAGAAGTTGAAGTCCAATGTCAACAAATATCTTCTTTTGTCTTCTCAACCTCCAACCCAAGCACGGTACTAAGTACTATAGGTTGCAATATCTCTCGTGTTTGGGGTTCTCATATAAAAAAAATATATATATAAATTCTTTTCCATCGAAATTTTTTATTAAATACTGTGAAGAATGAGAAAAAAAATTGCATGACGCAATCAGTAGGGTACTGTTTGGATCATGCGCCGCTCGTGCCTGGTATGGAGTAGTACAATGGGAAAGTGTGGGGGGGGGGGGAGTATCATTTCGTGTAGCATTTTCTTGGCGATTTTTGGCAATCCACGGACGCATTGTACATGCGCATTATACGCCTTACAACGCTAACTACAGTGGACACCCGCTTTACGATTGGTTCACTCTACAAACAAATCGCTTGACGAGGAACACTGCACAACAAAATGCCGTTCACTATACGATATGTAGTAAGCACCGGTCATTGTGATCATGCTTACGAATTGAATTTTAATTCTATTAACGGCGATTCTAATAAGCGAAAATCGGAGGAATATTATCCACAGGCTATAAGAGTAAAGATGTAAAGCACAGATTTATTACCTTACCAATTAACAAAATTAAATGATATGTGAAAATCGGAAGAATATTTTTCACAGGTTAACAAATGGAAAAAAAAAGGAAGGTTGTACACCAGGTAGTCACCCTCCCCATTACTAATCCAGCCTAACTCTGATGATCCATTGAAATAATAGGCATTTAGTTTAGTACGAAAGTTGGCGGCGCGTTTACTTATGGCAGCGGTCGCATTTTTTGTCAATCCACGAACCCAAGTTACTCCCATCTGAAAACTGCCTGGAGCGCGCCTAAAGAAGTTTCACTTCAAAAAGTACCCACTTCCACAACGTTTATTCGAACAATCAATTACTCTAGCGTTGCCTGTACATATGTATTCTGCAACCATCCTTTTTCAACTTAAAAATGTCTCCTGATTGGGTAGTTACGCTCCAGATACATCCGAATACTACTGGCAGATATTATAATCTTTTTACCTTCTTATTCCGATTTTTACACTCCATGAGCATAGAGTAATTCGAGAGCGATTAGGACACTATTGCTATCTAATTTTGTACCCTTCACTTCGCCTAATTTAGCATATGCTTACTGAACACCTCTTCTCACTATGTATAGAATTTGTATTTATTATGTCTGTAATTGTTCTGTCTACTATCTGTTGGGCTAGCTCTGCCAGTAAGCTACTAAATCGTTGCCTTTTCACATTATAGCAGTGTAGCCTATCTTTAGGTCCTGCTTTAACTAGCAGGTACAATCGGAAACAGCTTCTGTTAATTATTATTTGGTTATATTGAATAGTGTTTGATAACGTACCATTCCTGACCATCCTCTCTAATAATATAACTTCCTTAAATTTATTCAAATCACCCATTTCCACTACACCAGATGGAAGTTTGCTTCTAAAATCAATCAGTTTGTGACTGAAAGCAAATTTTCTCATATTTATCCTGCATCCATTTTTTTCCAATTTAAAAATATGTCCCCTATGTGAATTTCCCGAGAGAGAGAGAGAGAGAGAGAGAGAGAGAGAGAGAGAGAGAGAGAGAGAGAGAGAGAATGTCATCAGCATTTCGTTTACTCAATCAGATCTGGCAGGTGCTTAGTTTCCAAGCGCTGCAATTTTCAGAATTGGAACCTTTTTGTGGTACAGTACCTCAAGTTTATAAGACTAAATTTAGTCTTCTAAACTTGTGTGCAGTATTCAAGAAATGGACATCGTTTTATATACGTCGGATAATCACCTTGTCCCTGCTGGACAAATTTCTATATACCATTGATAGAACCCCACGACTTGTCCTAGCAGGCTCTTTGCACTGTCAGAGAACTTCATAGCGGAAGGACTTTCATTTTTGTTGATTCGGTTGGTAATTGAATAAACACTAAAATGAAACGTTCAATGCAAAATATTAAAAGTTTCTGAAAATTACAGCTGAAAAGAACACGGATACTTTTTAGGTTGGTATTTATCGCGAGACATTCGAACTTATCGCCAACTAAACCATACAAAATCGTCTGAATTTATTTTTTGTTGTTCATTAAAACTATTTTTAAAAAGTATACATTCATATAGTGGAGGAAATAAAAAAAAAATAACTGTATTTAGTTTTGGGGAAGGGTTGTGGGTAGATGTGTCCCCCACTTCCACAGAGGTTGTGAAATTAATCTTACGCAAGTTCGGCGTTCATGATATCGTGTTGCGTGTGGATAATTGGGCACATTATATCCACACGCAACATGATCGGACCCCTTGACGACTGGTGGAATTTCTAAAGTGCTCTTAATTCATTTGTCAGGGAGACGGGGAATGTACTATGCAAGAAGGATAGGTGGAACAGGACCAGGGTATCTCTGCCAATGGCAAAAGTTGATGACATTATAGAGCAGATATCATCTTTTAAGGGCACAAAAGGTGATATCGTTGTACATGTTGGAACTAATGACATTAAGAGTACGAGATCTGCAGATTTACTCAACAAGTACAGGTCAATGCTGAAAAAAAAAAAAAAAAAAAAAAACGCGAGTTATGGGTTGAATGTGAAAGTGTCTGCAATTCTGCCCAGACACGATAGGAGGGAGTATATGATAAGAGCCTTGTTAATCAATTCGGCCTTGGAGAGATTGTGCAAGGCTCATGGGGTAGAATTTTTTTTTTCAGCGTGGTCTGTACTTGTTCACAGGAGAGACTGTTTCTACAAAGATGGAGTACACTTGAATAGAAAGGGTGCAAGAATATTTGCTGATGCTATCGAGGCAGTGTTAGGTGGGTCGGAAAACTGCTAGCTTAGGGGGGAATACACAGACTAAAAGATTAACAGTGGTCACAGGCAGAAACAAAAGTGATTCTTCAACTGCTTCTATTAGAATGAGCAGCAGCCTGAAAAGCAAGGTGTTGGAGATTTCCAGGGCTACTGGGAGTTGTAGTGGAACAAGTAAATACATGAACTGTATTACGATAACTAAGAGTAGAAACAGCTGCATTTACACTTGCATGTGTACACCAATTCTAGGAGTGTTAATAAATATGATGAGTTTGAAGTGTGAAGTTTCAAGACATCAAAGGGGGATACCGTTGGGATTTCAGAGACGTGTGCCACACAGATATAAGCAGTGCAGAATTGGAATTTGGGGAGTACAATGTGTACAGAAAGGACAAGAAGAGATGAGGGGTTATGCTGTTAGTTAAGAAACACACAAAATCTAAGGAAGTGAGGAAGTGCATCCGATTGACACTGGTGGACAATGCAATGTTGAGTCAGTTTGATGCGACATAAGCACTGAGAAAGGGAAAATGATAGTAGGTGTGTGCGTTATAGGCCTAATGAATCTAATGAGTATAATGAGCAATTGTGCAGAGAAATAGAGTGGGCCAGTAAATCAGAATGTCTTATAATGAGGGATAACTTTATTAACTTTCCCGATATTGACTGAAACTTGTGGTTTGGTCACTCGCACACTTGCAAGACTTATAAATTTATCGGATGACCGTTTTCTACAGTGAAGATAGGCTATTAGAGCTGGAAAAGGAATTAGAAAATGTAAATTGGAATATCATCGATTCGGCTGAAACAAGAAGAAATGAATCACTTGGAAGTTTATCAAATGGAAATCTGCTGTACACCAATGGAAACAGGGAAAAGAGGGAAGGTAGAGTTGGCTTTCTGGTCCATAAAGATATAAAAAACAACATTTTGGAATTCAAAAGTACATCACCAATGGTGTCAAGACTACTACTCAGGATTTCTAAGCGACAATCCTGTTATGATTTATAATGATTTATGCAGAAATATCGAGCCATGGTGATGAAGAAATTGAAGAAATGTGCACCGAAATTGTGTCTTCTAGATGAGCAGAAAACCCACAACACTATCATTATGGGGGAACTGAATGCTAAGGTTGGAAAGAGACAAACAGCGCAGAAAGGGGAACTACAGAAAATTTTGGAATTGGTGAAAGACTTGTGGAGCAGAATCAAGATGAATGTCAGTAATAACACTTTTTTCAAGAAAAGGGTGAACAGAAAGTGGGCAAGGAAGAGCCCAAATAGATTAACAACTAATGAAATCGACTTCATCCTCACTAACAGAAGGTATATCGTGAATGATGTTACCGTTCTGAACAAGATAAATATTGGAAGTTATCACAGAATGGTAAGATGTACACTTGATATAGATGTAGGAAAGGAAAGGAAAAAACTGACTCGAGTAAATAATACGAAGGTCTTTCAGATAACAAAGGAGTAGAAAAAGCGGTATGTTCTGGAACTATGGAAACAAGTTTGAGCTTCTGCAGACTGTTCAGGACCAAGATATCGACGAGGAATACTACAACTTTCTAAAAGTAATAAAAGCCAAGAAACCTATAGGTAAAAAGAAATCCAAAGAAGGAAAAATTAGTCAAGAATCACTTGTCACGTTGAACTGAAGAGGACAAATGAAGAGCAAGATAAACACTGACAAGGATAAAATTGAGTACTGTATACTGAGTTATGCAAAGCCCTTAGAAGGAGACTCGGAGAGGACATAAGAAGTTAGGACACAAGTAAAGTCTAAGCAGCATTAAGGGAAAACAAATGAGTTAAATCAGCAGCCATGAGCAGTAATACAGAAAGACAAACGATATTGAAACTGAAGAATAACGACGGTGTAGTTATAAATAGCGGAGAAAGCATAATTCAAATAGCAGTAGACTACTATAGAGAATAATACAAGGAGCGAGGGAATGATGTCAGCAGTGAGGAAGATGGATCACAAATTAGTAATGCATGCGACATACTCTATATCCTAACTGATGAGGTAGAACATGCATTGAAGAAAATTAAGAATCAGAAAGCCCCGGGGGAAGATGAAGTTACTGCAGAGTTGTTAAAATTGAGAGGAAGACACATGACACAGAAACTGGCAAGGCTCTTCACAAAATGCATTAGAAAAGGCGTGACGCCTGCGGAGTGGAATAACACAATCATAGTTTTGCTGCATAAGAAAGAAGATAAATCAGAAATTGGAAATTATAGACCAATTAGCTTGTTATCCCACATCTACAAGTTGTTCACAAAGGTCATTACTAGCAGTTAAAAAAGAATACTTGGTGAGAATCAAGAGTAAGCTGGCTTTAGGAGAGGATTCTCAACTATGGGTCACCTTCACGTAATATCACAGCTAATGGAGAAAGCAAATGAATATAAAACACCATTATGCCTGGCATTTGTGGATTATGAAATGGCATTTGACTCTACACAGCATAAGGCAATGTTTCGGGCACTGGAAAGACAAGGCATAGATACCCCACATATTATGATTTTGAAGAAAATATATGAGAACGCTACTTCCTTTATTAGACTTTATTATTAGCTACAAAGACAGTAGCAAATTTAAAATTGAGAAAGCAGTTCGACTAGGAGACACTATCTCCGAAGTTGTTTACTGCTGCCCTTGAGGAAGCATTCAGAAGATCAGACTGGTCGCAGAAAAGAGTCAATGTGAATGGAGAGTATCTAAACCATTTACGTCCCCAGGGACCGCTTCAGGGATGCCTACTCTATTGTCCCTGTACTTCTATCTGTACTCCCAGCCTTCAGTCCCTTTCCTCCCACTCTAACTAGACAGACAGACAGTGTACGCCACTAACTTAATGTAGCTAAATTACTAACTTGCGTCCAAATTAACTTCACTATCAATCAAACCGTTTCGGCCTAATCTGACCTTGAGCGTTGGCCCCATTTTTTTTTTTTTTTTTATTATTATTATTTATTTATTATTATTATTTTTTATGTCCTAGCCACAGAAATAGAAAGGGTGCAAGAATATTTGCTGATGCTATCGAGGCAGTGTTAGGTGGGTCGGAAAACTGCTAGCTTTGGAGGATACAAAGACTAATAGATTAACAGTAGCCACCGGCAGAGCTGAAAGTGATTCTTGCATTGTTTCTATTGGAACGAGCAGAAGCCTGGAAAACAAGATGCAGGATATTTCAGAGACTGCTGGGAGTCATTCCGGTACAAGTAAACACATGGGTTGTGTTAGGGTAGCTAAGAAAAAGAACAGGTGCATGTATACTTGCGTGTACGCCAATGCTAGGAGTTTGTTAAATACATTTGATGAATTTGAGGTATTGCTCAAAGCATCAAAGGCGGATATTGTTGGGATATCAGAGACGCGGTGTCATACAGATATAAGTAATGCAGAACTGCAATTTGGGGAGTACAACGTCTACAGAAAGGATAGACGGGATAGGAAGGGAGGAGGGGTTATGCTATTAGTTAATAAACACATAAAATCCAAGGAAGTGAAGCCAGTCGACTTCGCTGGACAGTGCAGTGTCGAGTCAGTTTGGTGCGACATAGGCATTGGGAGATCAAAATAGGAGTGTGCTATGACTCTGATGAGTTTAATAAGAAACTGTACAGATTGGGCCAATAAATCAGAGAGTCTTATAATGCGGGATTTTAATTTCCCAGATATTGACTGGAATTTGTGGGTTGGTCACTCACACACTAGCAAAGCTTTTGTGGATTTATTGGGATGATTGTTTTCTACATCAGCATGTTCGGGAGGCAAATAGAGGGAGTAATATTCTTGATTTGATTATCAGTAGTGATTCTTCATGCATTAAGAATCTGCAGATAAAGGAACCACTAGGTGGCAGTGATCACAGTGTGCTGAAGTGGGATTTACTCAAAGAAGTAACTACCATTAGAGGTAAAGGGAAAAGTTATTGCTTTCGTAAAGGCGACTACGATGGTCTGAGACAGTATTTAAATTCTATACAGTGGGACCAACTGATGATGTTACCAACAGCAAATTCAAAATGGAAAGCATTCAAAGAACTTATCTTGGAAGCTACTAGGCTTTATATACCAACTAAGAAATATTGTTCAAGGTTTAGGCCAAAATGGATGTGAGATGAACTAATGAGACATGTGACAGAGAAGAAAAATGCATGGGATTCATATAAATTAACACGTAACACAGAAACCTATGATAGATACAAGTTGATCTGTAAACAAGTTACAAAGGAGGTTAGGCAGGCGAAGGCAGATTACGAGAAATATTTGGCAAGGGATGCAAAGAAAAACAGCTCCAGAAGGAAGGGGATGAATCAGATTGGTCCACTTCATATCGATGGGTCAACTGTTGATGATCCTGCTCTTGTAGCTAACAAACTAAATGAATATTTTGCATCGACTTTCACACATGAGGAGTTATTCAGCGAGGGGAATGCCAGAGGTGAATTCAACACTGGCAGAACGCTAGAGAATCTTGTAATAACTGAGAGTAAAGTGGAGGAGAAATTGTTGAAGATAAACACAAGAAAGGCACCTGGGGTGGATGGGATCTATCCAGTTATATTAAAGGAGGCAGGAAAGGAAGTAAGCAAACCTTTAGTTATAATTATGAGAGCTTCCTTGGACTCAGGGGAGGTACCCACAGACTGGAGATGTGCAAATGTGACCCCAATTCACAAAGGAGGATCAAAGCCTGTAATTATACAGCCTTAACAAGTAATTATAGACCTGTGAGTTTAACTTCTGTTCCAGAAAAATTAATGGAGGCACTGGTTAAAGAAGCACTGCAGGATCATCTAGACAAGACTTCAGTTATAGCCTGGAAACAGCATGGTTTTGTTAAGGGAGAGTCTTGCCTGACCAATTTGATTGGATACTATGATGTGGTCACAAAGGAACAGGATGCAGGGAATAAATTTGATATTATACATTTTGATCTTAGAAAGGCTTTTGATACTGTTGCACATGAAAGACTGCTGCACAAATTGGAGCAGTGTGGCATTGGAGGCAAATTGCTGCTATGGATAAAGGGGTGGTTGAGGGGGAGAAGACAGAGAGTGGTAATCAATTGACACTGCTTTTCGTGGACTAATGTTATTAGTGGAGTCCCTCAGGGTTCAGTGTTGGGTCCATTATTGTTTTCTGTATTTATAAATGATATTGATGATTGTATATCAAGCTTAATGTCCAAGTTTGCAGACGATACAAAGGTTGGCAGGGTTGTCAAGGACACTACTGACACTATGCTGCTGCAACAGGATCTGGAAAGGTTGAGCCGATGGGCTGAGAGGTGGCAAATGAAGTTTAACGTTGACAAATGTAAAGTACTACATATGGGAAACAGCAACCCCAGAGCAACGTATTAACTCTGTGGTACTACACCGACAGTGGTAGAGAATGAAAAGGACCTGGGGGTAATTGTGCAGGCAGATATGAAGTTCTCTGAGCAGTGCAGACGGGCTGCAAGAGTAGCTCATGGTGTCTTGTCAATGATATACAGGAATTTGTCTAGGTGGGATAAGGAGGTGATTATTCCCTTGTATAAGGCAATCTTCAGGCCACACCTTGAGTACTGTATACAGGTTTGGAGGGCTCATTTCAAGAAGAATGTAGAGCTGCTGGAACGAGTACAGAGAATGGCAACAAGATTAGTGAATGGAACGAAGGGGTGCTCTTAAGAAGAAAGGCTTAAGTTTTGCAAATTACAGTGTTTGGAGACTAGGCACCAGCGAGGTGATCTGATAGAGGTGTATAAAGCCTTGAATGGTTTGAGCATGCTCAATACTGGTGGGATTCTTCCTCTTGCTCAGAATAATCACCTGAGAGGGCATAAATTCAAATTGAGGAAAGACAGATGTAGGATAGACGTGCGGAAATTTGCCTTTAGCCAGCGGGTAGTTGGTTGGTGGAACAGACTTCCATTCCTTGTCGTGGAAGTTGATAGCCTAAATAAATTTAAGGCTCAGCTGGACAGGTATTTCGAACGAACAGAGTGGTGAAGTGAAAGTGGGTTTTTTTTTTTTTTTTTTTCGGCTGATGCTGCATAAGCTTGCTTTCTTGCATCATATGCCTCTACTAATGCTAATGCTAAATCTCAGGAAATTAGATAGCAGGATCTGCCAGAGTAAATAACTATAATACTGGTGTACCTGGTCTGCCTCCACGGGGCAGTTGTGGACAACATCGGGTCCCATTAGGAGTTCAGAGGCTAAATGACCAGAGGAACAACGGTACACATACACAAAATGCATTCACTTTTTAAACCTCTGGCATTGACGGTGTTCTGTTTCACACCCACAATGTACATTACGCGGAGATGGAGGAAACCCCTGGTACCGTTTGATACTAAACCCTCTACACGTTTTAAAGGCTTGTGTAATTACAGCTTTAAAGTCATGCTATAATTCTAATTTATTTTCACTCTGAGCTGTCTTCCCAGTTGATAGAGGCCTCTTCTCTTCAATCACCTTCTCTGATATTGAATCCCATTCCTTTGCTTTTAACAACTGCTACCTCTCTCTCTTCTCATCGTCCAATTTAGAACTCCAATCAATTAGGGGTAATTTAAAATCATTCATAATAAGACATTCACACTTGCTTGCCGATTGAATTTGCATGTAGAGGCTCTCATCATAATCTGATTGTAGATCTTCCACTCTCATTACACCTTTGAATCCAGCTAACTCCCACCTCACAGATTCTGTACTAGCATACATAACTTCTGAAAGTGGTACAGCTTTTGATATGAAACATGATAACAACGGCCGTTTTATTTTCCTTGTCCTTCCTAAATACATTGTACATATCATACCACAGAAAAACTTATCATCCTCTATTTCTGGGAGGCACGACGTTTCCAATTAGCCCTATGATGTCAGACTTGGTTGTCATAAACAGAAGTTCGAATTTACTCATTTTATTGATAATACACATGACAGTACTGTATACGCATTATGACTATACGTCGGGACAGCATCGTGAGTCAACGTTAGCTTCCATGGGAGAGGTGAAGTTCGGTTGTGTCGCTACTGAAGACAACAATAGTTAGAAGAGATTTTGTATCTGCTGAGGCGATTTGGAATAAACAATACCACATTCCTAAACATTTGTCCTTGTAAAACCTTAAATACAGAGTACATAGTATTTTTGGGTCTAACGGCACCAGGGATTTACCCCATCTCCGCGTATGTTGCTTGTATCGAGGACAGTACGTTGTCAAGGCCAGAGGTTTAAAAGTGTGTGGGTCATGTGTTGTGTAATTTGTTGTGACCCTTGTTCCTCTGGCTTGTTAGCCGCCAGGCCCCAGATGGAACCTGTCGTTTACGTACTCCGCCACGTGGAGGCCAGCCAGGTGTTCCCTTAAAGTTTGCTCTGGCAGGTCCTACCACCTATTTCCTTAGATTTCAGTGGCTAGGACCTAAAAAAAAAAAAAAAAAGAATATATATATATATATATATATATATATATATATATATATATATATATATATATATATATATATATATAGGATAGGTGGAATAGGAATAAAAAGGATAGGTGGAATAGGACCAGGGTATGTCTGCCAGGGGCAAAGGTTGATGACGTTGTAGAGCGGATATCATCTTTTAAGGGCACAAAGGGTGATATAGTTGTACACGTTGGCACTAATGATATTAAGAGTAGGAGACCGGCGGAATTACTTAGCAAGTACAGGTCACTGTTGAAAAAAAGCCGTGAATTAGGGTTGAACTTGAAAGTGTCTGCAATTCTGCCCAGACACGATAGGAGGGAGTATATGATGAGAGCCTTGTCGATCAATTCGGCCCTGGAGGGATTGTGCAAGGCTCAAGGGATAGAATTTTTTTCAGCCTGGACTGTACTTGTTAACAGGAGAGATTGCTTCTACAGGGATGGGATACACTTAAATAGAAAGGGTGCAAGAATTTTTGCTGATGCTGTCGAGGCAGTGTTAGGTGGGTCGGAAAACTGCTAGTTGGGGGGGATACAAGGACTAATAGATTAACAGTAGCCACTGGCAGAGGTGGAAGTGATTCTTGCACTGCTTCTATTCAAATGAGCAGAAGTCTGAAAAACAAGATGCAGGATATTTCAGAGACTGCTGGTAGTCATTGCGTTACAAGTAAACACATGGGTTGTGTTAGGGTAGCTAAGAATAGAAACAGGTGCATGTATACCTGCGTGTACACCAATGCTAGGAGTTTGGTAAATAAATTTGATGAATTTGAGGTATTGCTCAAAACATCAAAGGCAGATATTGTTGGGATATCAGAGACGTGGTGTCACACAGATATAAGTAATGCGGAACTGGAATTTGGGGAATACAATGTATATAGAAAGGATAGACAGGACAGGAGGGGAGGAGGGGTTATGCTGTTGTTGTTGTTTGGTTTTTAGGAGCATTAGCAACTAAGGCCATATTGCTCCGGGATATGCGGTGGTCATTCCCTGACCTTTCCGCGTCCTTCGTATTTGGTGGTGACGGGCTCGAACCCCGGTCTAATCAAGAAGCGTGTGCTACGCACTGCTGCTCCTTCCCACCTGGCTACGGAGGCGCCTGGAGGGGTTATGCTATTAATTAATTAAGAAACACATAAGGTCAAAGGAAGTGAAACCAGTTGACATCGATGGACAGGGCAGTGTCGAGTCAGTTTGGTGTGACATAAGCATAGGGATATCAAAATTGAGAGTAGGAGTGTGCTATAGGCCTAATGACTCTGATGAGTATAATAATATATTGTACAGGGAAATAGAGTGGGCCAGTAAATCAGAGAGTCTTATAATGGGGGATTTTAATTTCCCAGATATTGACTGGAATTTATGGGTTGGTCACTCGCACACTAGCAAGGCTTTTGTGGATTTATTGGATGATTGTTTTCTACATCAGCATGTTCGTGAGGCAACAAGAGGGAGCAATACTCTTGATCTGATTATCAGTAGTGATTCTTCATGCATTAAGAACCTGCAGATAAATGAACCACTAGGTGGCAGTGATCACAGTGTGTTGAAGTGGGATTTACTCAAGGAGGTAACTACCATCAGAGGTTAAGGGAAGGGTTTTTGTTTTCATAAAGGCGACTATGATGGTCTGAGACAGTATTTAAATTCTATACAGTGGGACCAACTGATGATGTTACCAACAGCAAACTCAAAATGGGAAGCATTCAAGGAACTAATCTTGGTGGCTACCAGGCTTTACATACCAACTAAGAAATATTGTTCAAGGTTTAGGCCTAAATGGTTGTCAGATGGACTAATGAGACATGTGGCAGAGAAGAAAAATGCATGGGATACATACAAATTAATGGGTGACATGGAAGCCTATGATAGATAAAAGTTGGTCTGTAACCAAGTCACAAAGGAGATTAGGCAGGCAAAGGCAGACTACGAAAAATCCTTGGCAAAGGATGCAAAGAAAAACAGAAAGGAGTTCTTTACATACTTGAACTCGAGAAGGAAAGGGATGAATCAGATTGGTCCACTGGATATTGATGGTTCAACAGTTGAGGATCCTGCTCAGGTGGCTAACAATCTAAACGAGTATTTTGCATCTACATTCACGCATGAGAAGTTATTCAGGAAGGAGAATGATGTAGGTAAAGTAAACATTGGCAGTGAGCTGGATGATTTTGTAATAACTGAGAGGAAAGTGGAGGAGAGATTGTTGAGGATAAACATAAAAAAGGCACCTGGGGTGGATGGGATCTATCCAGTTATATTAAAGGAGGCAGCAAAGGAAGTATGCAAACCCCTAGCCATAATTATGAGAGCTTCTTTGGACTCAGGGGAGGTACCCATAGACTGGAGATGTGCAAATGTAACCCCAATTCACAAAGGAGGATCAAAGGCTGACACAAGTAATTATAGACCTGTTAGTTTAACTTCTGTTCCAGGTAAATTAATGGAGGCACTGGTTAAAGAAGCACTGCAGGATCATCTAGACAAGAATTCAGTTATAGCTCAGACGCAGCATGGTTTTGTTAAGGGCAGGTCTTGCCTGACCAATTTGATTGGATACTATGATGTAGTCACAAAAGAACTGGATGCAGGGAATAACTTTGATATTATATATTTGGATCTTAGAAAGGCTTTTGATACTGTTGCACATGGAAGACTGCTGCACAAATTGGAGCAGTGTGGCATTGGAGGCAAATTGCTGCTATGGATAAGGGGATGGTTGAGTGGCAGAAGACAGAGAGTGGTAATCAATGGACACTGCTCAACGTGGACTAATGTTATTAGTGGAGTTCCTCAAGGTTCAGTGTTGGGTCCATTGTTGTTTTCGGTGTTTATGAATGATATTGATGATGGGATATCAAGTTTAATGTCTAAGTTTGCAGATGATACAAAGGTTGGCAGGGTCGTTAAGGACACTACTGACGCTATGCTGCTGCAACAGGATCTGGAAAGGTTGAACAGATGGGCTGAGAGGTGGCAAATGAAGTTTAACATTGACAAATGTAAAGTACTACATATGGGTAACAGTAACCCCAGAGCAATGTATCAACTGTGCGGTACTACACTGACAGTGGTGGAGAATGAAAAGGATCTGGGGGTAATTGTGCAGGCAGATATGAAGTTCTCTGAGCAGTGCAGACGAGCTGCAAGAGTAGCTCATGGTGTCTTGTCAATGATATACAGGAATTTTTCTAGCAGGGATAAGGAGGTGATTATTCCCTTGTATAAGGCAATGGTTAGGCCACATCTTGAGTACTGTATACAGGTCTGGAGGCCTCATTTCAAGAAGGATGTAGAGCTGCTGGAACGGGTACAGAGAAGGGCAACAAGATTAGTAAATGGAACAAAGGGTTGCTCTTAAGAAGAAAGGCTTAAGTTTTGCAAATTACAGAGTCTGGAGACTAGGCACCGGCGAGGTGATCTGATAGAGGTGTATAAGGCTTTGAATGGTTTGAGCATGCTCAATGCCAATGGGATTCTTCATCTTTCTCAGAATAATCACCTCAGAGGGCATAAATTCAAATTGAGGAAGGACGGATGTCGGATAGATGTGCGGAAATTTGCCTTTGGCCAGCGGGTGGTTGGTTGGTGGAACCGACGTCCATCACTTGTTGTTGAAGTTGATAGCCTAAACAAATTTAAAGCTCAACTGGACAGGTATTTCGAACGAACGGAGGGGTGAAATGGGAGAGGGTTTTTTTTTTTTTTTTTTGGCTGATGCTGAATAAGCTTGCTTTCTTGCATCATATGCCTCTACTAATGCTAATGCTAATGCTATATATATATAATAAATAAATAAAAAATAATTAAAATAAAAATTCTTCTTTTCTTTTGGGCACAGATGGTACATTATACGCTACTTAGAGGGGCTATAAGGGATAAGCGCTGGAGGTTGAAATAGTGGGGCATGCCCATGCCCCACCAGAGGAGAAAGAGGGATGGCAGGAGGGGGAGGAGACAGCAGGCCGACCCCTCCCCCCTGCTAGGGAAACCTTAAATACATAAGGTATGTTCGTGTCGGACGGCACCTGGGATTTCTCCCATCTCCGAGTGTGTTTCGCTGTATCGAGGACAGTACACTGTCAAGCCAGAGACTTGAAAGTGTGTGGGCCGTGTCTGTGCAGTGTGATATGTTGTGCCCATTGTTTATCCGGCTTATTGGCCGACAGGCCCCTAGTGGGGCCCCACGTTGCCCATACCCTGCCACGTGGAGGCTAGCCGGGTGTATCCAGCATCACAACAAATTGCTCTGGCAGGTCCTGACACCTAGTTTCCTGGGATTTCAGTGGCTAGGACCTATTAAAAAAAAAAAAAAAAAAAAAAAAAAATTGCGTTTGACATTAATGCTTAATGGGATTGCTGTTAGGAAATCGCTGGTTGGGGTTGAACGCTAAAGAGATGTGTTAAAGGCCAAATAGGTCGGGCAAAATTTTGATGTTATTAAATTTAGACATGTGAGGCTATACGCTAGATAAAAGATAATAGTGTTAGTTGTCTTAGAGATTTACTCGAAACCGGTGGAATTTAGACGTTGATTAGAATTTGGCGGCATTGTTAAGGGTGTACTCGGTCGATTTAGTTAGAGAGGGAGGGAGACTCAAGACTGGGGGGAAAACAGATAGAAGAATAGGGACGATAGAGTAGGCATCCCCAAAGAGGTCAGTGGAGACGAGCCCACCAGGCGAAGTATGGGGGTAGGCAGGGAGGAGAGGAGACAGAGATCCGTCTCCTCCCTCCCCTGCCTGGGGATGGGGTTTTAAAGGGAACCAGGTTAGAGTACCCAGTTCAGATCACCGTTGGCAGCAAAGCCGCAGAATGTCTTCGTCGGTGTCATGTCCAAGGAGTGTCGAATCCGGTATGAAGGTTAAGCTGCCCATCCCGCTCCGGGGATGGGATATGTTAGCTGGCAGTGGGGAACCCACCAAGCAAGGGGGTAGGAGAGACACACATTTACTTCATTCATAATCTGCATTCTCACTGTACTTGCATTCTTTTTTTTTTTTTTTTTTTTTTTATTATTATTATTTTTAAATACTTTTTTCTTATTTTATAATTTTTTTCCAAGTTTCATATATATATATATATATATAATTATGAATAAAAATTAAAATTAAAATTAAGTAAAGAAAGAAAATGGATTTGAATTTGAATAGAGATAAAATGAAATATCAATAATATGAATTATGGATCAGGGACACTGCAAGAGGAAAGGTACCCTACAACCATAATGTATATATAGAAAATTATTTTAATGTTATGTGCCAATCTTTAATTTAACTTATGCTAATAATGAAAGTACTGTGTACCCTGGGAGCGATGTATGTTGAATAAAGAGGGGAAGAACGGAAAAGAGTAACGTTATAAACAAAGTGCGAATTTTGAAAAATGCAAAATTTGAAAAGAACGAAAATAGAAATAGCAGATTTTTGAAAAGAACGACCAAAGTAGAAATAGCATTGCAGTATCTTTCATAATTTCTGTGTCTTCTTAGAAGACACAGAAATTATCTTTTTTTCTTAGAAGACACAGAAATTATCTTCTTCTTAGAAGACACAGAAATTATGAAAGATACTGCAATGCTATTTCTACTTTGGTCGTTCTTTTCAAAAATCTGCTATTTCTATTTTCGTTCTTTTCAAATTTTGCATTTTTCAAAATTCGCACTTTGTTTATAACGTTACTCTTTTCCGTTCTTCCCCTCTTTATTCAACATACATCGCTCCCAGGGTACACGGTACTTTCATTATTAGCATAAGTTAAATTAAAGATTGGCACATAACATTAAAATAATTTTCTATATATATATATATATATTTTTATTATTTTTTTTTTTTTCACTCATTCATCTTTTTCTCACACACCAGGAGGGGATGCAATGATGTGTAGTGTAAATTTAAATACTAATTAAAACTAAGGTTAGTGTGTACTTAACTGTAGCATTTATGGTTTGTGTTCTTTTTCTCACACGCTTACACTGAATGAATGAATGAATAAAACTAGAAGAATGAATAAATCATTCTTCTAGCTCTCATCTCATTTATTCGACTCTTACTTTCTGCACTGCACTCTCTGGGCACCTCAACTTACTGTTATTTTTCAGTTATGGTGCAGGCCTAGCCACAAGTTTTTTTTTTTTTTTTTTTTGCAGGCCAGGGGAAAATGCAGCGATAGTGTTTATGTGTTTAGTAAATGTTTGTTAGTACAGTATATATAAAGTGATAAAAGTTATTTTTAACTTTGTATTCTTTCGGCCAATTACATTTGCCCTTCCACTCATTCCCATTCACTCTCTCTTTCCCTCATGCTAGGTCACTCTTTCTTTCACCAAAACTGCTATTTATTCCCTTTTACCATAATTCCTGGTTCACTCGGTTCCCAGCCTATTCATTGTCTTTCATTCTCATTCATTCATTCTACATTGCATCCCTTTGCTACTAGTCTACTGATATTCAGCTAATCTGCTCCCTGTACATCTCCCTCCCCTACGTGGTTACTTATTTGGCATGGGGCCCCAGGTTCCTACACATGGCAGGGTAGTCCTGGGGAGGTTTGTCATATCAGGTTTCTGTCAGGGTGCAGAATACTGCTATCCTGACAGTTTTTAAGTCATCGTCTGGGCGTGGTGGGAAACTTGGCCAATTTTAACTATTGATTATTGTTCAATTGCTGGGGGGGGGGGGCTGAATTGCCATTATTTGCATTGCTCTGTGCATTTCGAATACTTTCTGTGTGAAAGATGTAAAAGCTTTATATTTTTGCTCTTCTATGATGAACAGATGTTCTTCTCCCCTGGGAAGGGAACCAATCTGTGCTTATTAGCTCTGTTCTGGGGATGTCATATATTATACATTCATATAGAATGTGTGCCCAGTCTTCACTTTCGCCACAGGTGCAGTTTGGGTCATCGGTCACTCCTAAGGAGGTTAGTTTCGCCTTTAGGGAGCCGTGACCTGTCAATATAAATATTGTAAAAAGTCCAGGGACGTACCACTTAGGTGGCTTTGGGCTAACCATTGACACCCGTGGCAGAAACTGTTTGGTAACCAGACCTCTGGTTTCCTGCTCCCACTTTGTTTGCCATAGCTCGTGGAGCTTTGCGGCTATTCTTTTTCTTTCGTCATTGAAGGTGTTGGCTGTGTCAAGGGCTATCCCCAGAAATTCTGTAGGTATGCCCTTTTTAAATCTATAATATAAGCCTCTTTTGGCTACTTCCAGGTAAAGTGGGAGAATTCCGGCCAACAACTGTAGTGCAGGTGTGCTTACTGTGCGACATGCTCTGGTAATAGTGAGTAGTATTGTCCTTTGTATCGATTCTAATTTATTCCTATCTCTTACTATGGCCGAGCGGATGAACCAACGCACCGGCTCCATAGGTGATAACAGGTAGGAACATTGCACGGTATATGATTGCCAGGGTCTTTCTTTTGAGTCCCCAGTCTGCTCGACTGATCCTGGCAATCATACCTGCATAATTTCTCACTTTCTTCGCCAATTAGATCAAATGGGGGTAAAAAGTTAATTTTGAATCAAAGACCACTCCAAGATATTTTAGTTCTGTTACCATTTTTATAGTGGTTGTGTTAATTTTGATTTGTGGACGTCTTCTTATGTCCAAATTGCCTTTTAGAAGTATTTTTTTGTTTTTTTCAGGCGATATTTTGAGCATGTGCATTTGTGCCCACTCTTGCAGCTACAAGAGGGCGGCATTTGATCTTTGCTCTACAACCACTCGTAAGTTACCTTTTACAAGGAAAATCATGTCATCTGCAAAGGCCAGGCTTTCCGCGGGGCCCAGATCCAAGGCCAGAAATTCGTCCAGAACAATGTTCCAAAAGAAAGGGCCAAGGATTGAACCCTGCGGGCAGCCTTTATTCACAGGGCGTGTCAATTCCTGGAACCTTGTGCGTACTGAGACACTTCTGTCTGTAAGGTAGCTGTTTATTACCTTATAGAGGTTTTGTGGGGCATTTGCCTGGCGAAGTCTCCTAAGGACACTAGGCCACCAGAGTGAGTCGAATGCCCAGCAAAGTCAATGGAGATTGCCAGCATATATTTCTCTTCTGTGTTTTTAACTGTTGTCAGTAGGTGGTGCATAGCATCCTCCGTAGAATTGCCCTGCTTAAAACCGTACTGATTGTTGGAATGCAAACCTGCTTCTGTGTAATATTGAGCTAATCTGCTATATATTAGTCTTTCATATATTTTCCCTAGTACAGGGAGTAGGGCTATTGGTCTATATCAGGGCTTCTTAAACTTTTTTCATTCACGACCCCATTTATGATTGCGAGTTTCTTGGCGACCCCATATAAATATAAAAGAAAGATAAATTAATATTTTTTGATGATTTATTTATTAGGTAACAATATACATATACATATGAAAATATATAGTTTTAGAATTCGTTTTGAAACATACAAAAATCTAAAATTAAAAATTGCACAAAAAATTGTAAAATTGTATTTATTATAGTTACAAAAATTATATGCCCTATTTTTCATCAAAATTGCATTTTTTGCAATAACATAAATAAAAAGGGATTCTGACCGTCTTAGTTCGCTCGAATATATTCGAACGCAGTCGTTGAGTGGTAAGTATTAAATTAAAATTAAAGTAAAAAATTTAATGAGATGGATGTGCTGTTTTTTATTGCATAACAAATTAAATCTTGGTGGAATGTTTGACACTGCTGGACGTAAGACCTCTTCAACATTTTTTAGCGCTGAACGATACTGGGATTTAATATGTGTTAAAGCTGAGAAAGTAACTTCACATAAATATGTGGTGTTGAATGGCAGAAGTACATTTAACGCCATATCAGCGATTGTGGGAAATTCAGTTCTAGTTCCGATCCAGAATTCAGTCAAGGACTTTTTTTGAAATTATGGTTTTAAGTTTGAGTCACTCGAAAGCTCAACAAATTCCTCTTGAGCTTTAAGTGGCAGGTAATCAATCTCACTTAAGCCAATCCAAAACGGCTTTTGAATCCAAACTATTTTTTGGAAATCAATATTTAATATAAAATATGTACGGAACTGTGTTTCTAGCTCTTTTAAGTGATCTACAATAATTTTTGCAATAAAAGTTTTACAATGAATTTTCTCGATTATAAAATTGTCGACACTGGAAAACATTTCGAACGAATTTTTTTCTACCCTACTTTTCCAAATGTTGATCTTTTTGATAAAACTTTCAATTTTATCATTCGAAGTAAATATATCGCAATTTTTTCCTTGGAGAGACAAGTTGAGATCGTTTAATTTCGCAAAAATATCTGACAAATAACACAGCTTGGATAGTCATAAGTCATTTTGAAAAAAAGCAGCAAGTTCACATTTTCGTTCGGTTAAAAATATTTCGATCTCGTCCTTTAATAGCAATAATCTTCTTAAACTTTGACCTCTTGACAACCATCTTACTTCTGCATGTAATAATAAAGTTATGTAGTTGGAATCCGTATCCTTACAGAGATTTGAAAATAAGCGGCTGTTAAGGGCATGGCTCTTAATAAAATTTATAATCTTAACAGCATCCTGAAGCACATCGTTCAATTCTGGTGCTAATTTTTTTGCTGCAAGGGCCTCTCGGTGAATAAGGCAGTGAGTAAAAGTTATATGATCATAATGAGCAGCTTGAAAAATTGATTTAAAACCAAAATTTTTGCCGATCATCGCTCTTGCACCATCTGTGCATATTCCACAGCAATTTTTCCATTCTAAACCTTCAGTTTTTAAAAATTCGTCAACTTTACAATATATGTCTTTCCCTGTAGTATGGTCTTCCATAGGACGACAAAATAACAATTCTTCCTCCACGCTTTCTTTATAAACGTACCTGACATATACTAACAACTGAGCCAATTTAGTAATATCAGTTGTTTCGTCCAACTGAATTGAAAATTTTGGGCTTTCTTTAATTCTTGTAATAAGTTGCACTAATTGGTCCTTGTTAATATCAGAAATTCTATTCGAGACAGTGTCGTTCGACAAAGGAATTTTTCGAATATCATCGCCATATTTACTTCCATGTAGTATTTCTACCATTTTAATAGCAGCAGGTAATACAAGATCTTCTCCAATGGTGAACGGCTTTTTATTTTTAGCAATACAGTATGAAACTTCATATGACGCTAGTAAACATTTTTCACTAACGGTTATAAATTTTTCAAAGGATTTTTTTTCTTTATTTAAAGATTTATACAGTCTTTCAAAATATTCTTTTGGTTTATTGACATACGAAACATGCTTTGATTCAAGATGTCTTTTTAATTTTGATGGTTTCATACTCTCCGGAGCCAATAATTCATTGCAGATCAAACAAAGAGGTTGTTCATTACCCTTACAATTTTGAAATGTAAAGCCAAATTGAAGAAAAGATTCATCATATTTTCTTTTTCGCACATAAGATGCCTGTTTTTCAATATTTTGTCCTGCCTGAGAAGAGTTTGTAGCATTATTATCTGCGTCATTGCTATTCTTATTTAAGTTCAGCCATTTATCCATGGCCAAAAATTATTTTGATCCTAAAATACAATAAATATATAAAAATAACATATTGCATATAATAATTGATTTATTAATTACCGAATAAATAAAAAAAACTAAAATCTCGTTACGGCGGAACACTGACAATTGACTACACTAGAAGAGCGTCAATACTGCACTAGTTCACATTACAGTCAGTGTTATTGAATCATAGTCTCGCTGCACGTGTGCGCGCGCATTCCTCCCTTTGTTTGTGTGCAGGTGTGTGAGTGTGACTCTGCACAAATACACATCTAGATGTTATAAAATCGTTTATTTAAATATTTGACATTAAAATCTCTCGCGACCCCAGAATTTTGCTACGCGACCCCAAATGGGGTCGCGACCCATAGTTTAAGAAGGCCTGGTCTATATGATTTGGGATCAGTAGGGAGTTTTTCAGGGTTTTTGAGGATTAATCTTAGCACAGATTGTTTCCATATTTTTGGAAATATACCTTCTATCATACAGTTATTATATAGTGCTATTAATTTATGTGGTGCTATTTCCGCTATTTTTTTGATAATCTCAACCTCTAAGAGGTCAAAACCTGGGCATTTATTGTTTTTGGTTTTAGATAGTGCTATTTCTAATCTCTAAATAGTGCTATTTCTTGTATAGTGAACAGAGGTCCAATATTAGCATTGTCATATTCAGTGTTTTCTTTTATAATGTCTAGCTAGGTGGGGGAATGATTTCCAATTTCAGTCTGAATGATACTGTCTAGGATGTTATTTACAGAATCCACCCAACACAGGGTTGGGGTTCCATCTGGTTTGACAGTAGTTTCTAAGACATCTGCTCTTGGCAGCTTGTTGGTCACTATTCTGTAGACAACTCCCCAAGGGTTATTGTTTCCAGTAGTTCCCACCAAGTGCCTCCAGCATTCCTTTTTCTTGTCTCTTATGAGGGCTGTATACTGGTTCCTGAGAGTTCTATAAGAATCTCTCAGTGCATCCACCTCATTTTGTGGCCAAGATGTTCTGGCTCTTTGAAAATGTCTCCTCGCTTGGTGTACCCTACTTCTGAGTATAGTCAGTTCGGGGCACCACCAGGGAACTGTCTGCTTCCTCTGTTTTTTCCGTGGGATAGACAGGGTTGCTATTTTTGTTAAAATGTTTGTCATAGTCAGTGCTTGCTCGTCCGGGCCACAGTTGCCTGATCTAGACCACTCATTTTTCTGTTTTTGCAGCTCAGCTGCTGTGTTTTCTGCAAAACTCTGCCAGTTTGCCTTTTTAAAGTTATACCTTTTGATTTCCAACAGAGAGTGTTGGGTTGTTTGTAATTGCCTGTTTAGTTTGAAGGAAATGGCTCTGTGATCTTATGTGGTCCAGGCTGGCTGGACACACCAGTCTGTGATTTTATAAGCTATTGAATTGGTGGCAAGAGTAACAATGTCACTCTCCCACACGGTACTGCTAAAAGATGGGAGGTTATTTGGTTGGTTTAGCACTTGAAAGGGTGAGGTGGCTATGTAGTCTGAAAGTATCTGGCTGTTGTGTGTGTGTGCCTGCTCTGTCTTCCGTACTGTTATGCCATAAGGCTGACCGATAGTTGACATCAGCACACACTATGATATTTGCAGTAGGTAGCAAGTTTGTGACTACTTGTAGGTATTCAATGGTTGGATTTATATCTTCACCTGGTCTGGAATATAGTGAAATACTGTAAAACTGTACAGCACTGGTCATATGGGCACACACTCCCACTGGGGAGCAGAGGTGACCCACCTTTGTGACTGTAAGGTCAGTATTTTTAACTACTATTGCTGTAGAAGGGACACCTGAGGTGTATTCTATTATTTTATAGCCTCTTAAATACACCAAATCATACGAAAAATCTTGCATTCAGCGTGAGTAAAAATTATACTGACGATGCGTAACAAGCTTTCACATTGATCATTATTAATCTGTAACCGCCATCGTTAAATTTATAAAATATTGCAGAAAGTAACGTTTATAAAAAAACCAGATTTACAATATATTAAACAAATTAAATAAAAAAAATAAATATAATCAAAAATTAAGTTGATCCTCTAATCCATTAGCCTCTAATTACTTTAATCCACCTGCAAATATAGTCTAGATCGGTGTTTCCCAACCTTTTTTTTACCATGCCCCACCTAAGTCTTTCTAAAATTCTGATGCCCCCTATGTAACATATACATATTTTTTATATTCAAAAATTGAATTATTCCCTAAATGAAGCCTAATTACAACTTGTTCAGGACACAAGACTTAGGTTTTAAGAAGAAATCATTAGGAAATTATTAAGAAAAAAAAAGTAAGTAAATTTTCAAAACATATAATAGACAACTAAAATTCAAGTACAAAATAATTTATATGAAAGATTTTTCTATATTTTAATTTTTAATAATTATTATTTAATTGTTTAATAATTTCAACATTCCATGTGAAGTCACTTCTAGATGAGTGCACTAAATTTAGTGAGACCCTTGTGCTTGATGCTTGCCACAGAGAGATTTTATATTGGGCTCCAATTTAGTCAGCTTCAGTCTCAAGTCTCCCCGTTTTGTGATATCCAGTCAATTTCTTTTCTTAAGTAACAAATCATTTATGGTACTAAATCCACATTCAGCTAAATATGAAGATGGAAACGGTAACAATAGCTTTCTTGCAAAGTTGGTTGAATTTGGGTATTTAATTTCTGTTTCATCGCGAAGCCATGCCATCGCTCCTTTTATATTTAATAAAGTTTTAACTGACTCATCATTTTGCATTTCTGAGAGTTCTTCTTGGTACTGCATTGATACATCAGACAAATCCACTAACATTGGTTGCATCATCCAGGTTGGAAAATCAATTTGTTTTAAATCAGAAAACCTTTCTTTTAAATCAGTGGACAGAATTTTCAGATGATCGACAATAACAAGTACAGCGGTATCAGTCACTTCATATTTTTACAGCCAACGAAACTATTCAAAATTTTTGTTACAAATATATTTTTGACATAATTCAATAAATGTAATGAAACCAAATATCTTCGCTTTTGCATCGACGAGAGTTTTATTTGTTCCTTGAAGTTGTTTATTTAATATATTTAGTTTTTCAAAGATATCGGCTAAATAACTCACAAATGCTTTACCATCGACCGTTAACAGATGCTTCATTTCAGGTTTGTCACTTAAAAAGTCACTAATAGTATCAAATAGTTCCATGAATCTTTTCAAGCAGTTCCCTTTCGAGAGCCACCTTACTTCAGTGTGAAGTAAAAGTCTCACATGGTCTGCATTTTGTTTTTCACAAAAAAGCTTGAAGAGACGCTCACATTTGGCATTAGCTTTAATTGCATTGACACACTTTATAACTGATTTTAGTACTTCATTAAGAACAGGCGAAATATTTTTAGTTACCAAGTTTTCCATATGAATAACACAGTGCACAAGAAGCATTTCTGGATTCTCATCTTTCATCAATTTTAAGCAGCCATTTTTCTTGCCCATTATATTAGGAGCACCATCTGCAGCACAAGATGTTATTTATTTATTTTTTTTTATGGTTGTTGGCGCATCGGCTTCTGTGGCCATAGTGCACCTCCCAAGGTTTTTGCAGTACTTTGATCCAAGCCCGAGGCGGGATTCGAACCCGCAACCTTTGGGTTGCCAGGCAGGCACTTTACCCACCCGGCTAGCCCGGTTGGTATAAGATGTTATATTTTTCATTGGTATATTGTTGTCATCTAAGTAATTTTTTAGCTTATTATATATATATCTTTGGAGGTAGTGGTGCTCTCTAATGATTTACAGAATAACATTTCTTCAGCAAAATTACCTTCATCAATATATCTTACATAAGTTATCAGTACATCTTCACTGTCTCTCAAAGTTGATTCATCCATTTGCACTGAGAAATTTCTTGTTTTCAGCTTTCCAACAAGTTGTATTTCAATATCTTCACTCATTTCATCTATTCTTCTGATAACAGTATTGTTATTGAGTGGCATAGCTTTCACGCCTTTGTCATCTTTTTCCAGAACTGTTTTAAGAAATGCTGATATTGATGGTTTGATTAAATTCCCTCCTATAGTATGATTTTTCCCAGATTTAGCAATGAGTAAAGAAATTTCATAACTAGCCTCAAGAGTACGATTGACAGTTGCAGTATGAGCAATAAACAGAGACTTTAATGTTGCTCTTTTTTCAAAATTCTTCTTTAAAGTTTGAAAGTAATTTAAATCTGAATTCACATGAGCATTATGTTTCGCCTTCAAATGCGCCTCAGGACGACCTCAATTCGTTGGTCAAGCATTGTTGGCATAAAAGACAAAAAGGTGACCTTTGATCGTGGCCAGCGGGTATGAAACCAAATTTTAAGTATTCCTCTGAATACTGACGAACTTTTTTTTTTTACTTGCACTACTCATTTTACTGTGCAACTGAGAGAAATAAATATAAGATAAATCAAAAACTAAACATAAACTATGCAATAAAGTTAATTTAATTTTATTTTAATATATCAAAATTAATTATTAGTATGCTTTTTGAATGAATAAATCACACAAATTACTCAATTCGGGCTATTAAATCTGTGATCTCTGTGAACAAGCAGATAAGTCTAATTTGTCAAAAATGAGATAAGTGCACTATAATAAAGTATTTATTATTTACTATTATGTGACATGCAGATATCTTCGTTATTGTATTTTTAGCGTGAGTAATAAATATTTGTATATTCGAATATATGCATGTTTATATGAGAGTGTAAAGTTTATTTTTCCTCTCCTGCAAATTCGAGTTTTTGGACTTATTTGCTTATTTACTAAGACCACAGAAATATACATATACGACAAATACATACCATTGTGTATCATGGTTCTTCATTAATAATAATTCTGTGCGCAGACAAAGTAATTTTTTATTTTAATCTGAGATCGCCAAACCTATCCAAATGTACAGTCACGACGCCCAAACGAGCGTTTGTATGAAAGGAATTACCTATTTCATATAACATGTGGAATTTGCGGTAGGCTACAGTAGACAACTACTTTGCTTGTGCATTGCGCATGCCATAAGCAATTGTCCAATACAGTACGTACTATTCCTTCACTAGGCATAGTAAGCAATACTCTCTGAGCAAACTGTAGTTGATATTACTCCAAACTTTCAAGTGCGGCTCTATAGAAAGTACAACATTTAACGAATGCTTATTTCAAATTGAGATACCAACAATTCTTCTTTTGTACAAGTTAAATCATAGTAGGCGGTTGTTTTAAACTCTAGACGAGCAATTTTTGAATTGCCCCCCTGAACAATCAAATTTCCCCCATGTGGGGCGTGGGACCCACGTTGGGAAACACCGGTCTAGATGATAGAAGCGACTGGCAACTCAAGAATCAACATGCTGATACAAATCGATAATTGATTGCAATTACGTGATATTTTTGCTGACTGAAGTTACGTTTGCAAGTTTAATGTTTGAAAAAATGATCGAAATATTTCAAGTTATTTATACGTGATAATGATTAAATGCATTTTACAACATATGCACATAACCAGATGTCGAGAATTTCCACCAAAACAGCGACAAAGGTGAAGAAAGGATTAGTATTGGCCGCATGGTGCAAGAAAGCCTATGGCTTATGCTGCACCAGCCAAAAAAAAAAAAAAAAAAAACTAGAATAAAACAAAGATAAAAAAAAATTATAATAATTAATAAAAGAAAAGGAAATTAAACCTATGATCCCATACGCTTCCCTCACCCGAAGGTACTATCCAGATGACCTTTGAATTTCCTAAAACTGTCAGCCTCTACCCATGTAGGCTACTTATTCCAGTAATTTATAACTCGCTGGCTAAAATAAAACTTCGTGCAGTACAATCTAAACATTTCCCCCCGTAACTTGAATTTATGTCCCCTAGTTCTAGCATCATTTATAATCTTGAAAATTTCGTCCTCATTCATTTTACTGATGCCTCTCAGAGCCTTAAACACCTCAATCAAATCTCCTCTAAGGTGTCTAGTTTCCAAACTCTGCAACCCACATATTCGAAGTCTTTCTTCATAAGGACATCCTTTTGCCGATCTCACCAGGCGAGTTACCCGTCTTTGCACCCTTTCAACAAGCTCGATGTCTTTTTTTAGGTGCGGTCTCCATACTTGAACACAGTATTCCAAGTGTGGTCTAACAAAAGCCTTATATAATAGGATTATCACGTCCCTGTCTCTCTACTTGCAAGAGTTCGATAGATCTTCGATAGGATACCATGGGCCTTCCTTGCAACCTGTTTACAATGCTCAGAGAATTTCATGTCTGACCGTATCGTAACACCCAAGTCCCTTTCCTCTAGTACTGGGTTTAGTTGAACTCCACCAAGTGAATAAGTTATTTTGGGATTACTGTTTCCCAAGTGTAATACACTTTGTTGGATTAAAGCATTGTTATTTAATCACTTTGTTGGATTAAAGCATAGCTGCCAATTTTCTGACCATTCCTGAAATCTATCTAGGTCTCTCTGAAGAAGCTTGACAGTAATCATTAACTACTCTACCAATTTTAACATCTGCAAATTTAGATATCACGCCTTCTATCCCTTCATCGATGTCGTTTATGAAAATTAAAAACAACGGTGGTCTTAATACTTATCCTTGGGGAACCCCACTTCTTACATCAACTCAATCTGAGGAATAGCGATTTATCACAACCCTCTGCCTCTCCTGCCCTGAAGCCATTCTGCTATCCATCTAGGGATTTTCCCAGTGATTCCAACCTGTTCCAGCTTATAAAGCAACCGCTGATGTGGGACTGAGTCAAAAGCTTTGCTGAAATCTAAATAAACAATGTCGAAATTATTCTCTAAATCCAGCTCATGAGTGACCCTTTCAAAATAGAGAATCAGAATTTTTAAACATGATTTTCCCTTTACGAAACCATGCCGAGTATCCTTGAGAATTTCAATTCTATCCAAATGATCCTGAATTCCAACCTTGATCATTGCCTCCATGATTTTCCCTACCACAAAAGTCAGGCTGATAGGTCGATAATTTCCCACTTCACTCTTAGGACCACCCTTATGTATGGGAGATACATTGGCACTTTTCCAATCCAACAGAATCTCCCCAGAGCCTAGTGATGCTCGCATAATTAGCCTCAATGGTTCAATGCACTCACTTGCCACCTCCCTTAAGATTATAGGGTATATTCCATCAACTCCAGGAGCCTTCCTGGCTTGTAGGCTTGAAATTTTTTTCATTAAATAATCTTGCGAAATTTCAATATCATTAATTACATATTTTTCAACTTCGCTCCCACAATTTCCCATTACCACAAAAGGTTTTTCATTTGTAAATATCGATGCAAAATAACTGTTGAGTTCATCTGCAACGGCAGCTGGTGTATTTAATACTGTCCCCTTTCCCTTACGTAAAGGTCCGATCCGGTTTGTCCTACTCTTCTTGGCATTTATATATGTGAAGAATTCCTTATCCCCCCCTCCCTCTTTGCTCTGTTAGCTAGTGATTTCTCATAAACTGCCTTTGCCTGTCGAACCTTTTCTGTGGCTCTATTACAGATCATCTTGTAGCTGTTATAGGCTTCAGTACTTTTTATTGCTCTGTAACCTTTCCATGCCACCTTTTTCTGCTCAAGTAATGTGGCAACTTTACTATTCATCCAACTTGGAACCCTTCTCGTGGAGTATTTTTTTAATGGTAAATACGCATTCAAGGTATCTGTGATTAATGTTTTAAAAGCGGTTCAAATACAGTCCAAATGGATTCATTCTCTGTGCGATATCTACCCAGTTAATTAGAGGCCATGTAGTACCTTAAGGCATCGTAATTTCCTTTTCTGAATTAACAATAAAGCTATCCCCCAAGTTCCACACGAAGAAGGGTCGGTTTCGTACACGGGGTCGATAGATCTATCGACCTATGGAACTTGTGGCAAGTTACAGATATGAATACATGCTCTGAAGAAACGAGAAATGTATGCAATGAAATTAGTGCATTGTCTCCCTCCCTTTTTGACATAATTTGAAGTGTTATTTCGTTTAGGGTGTTGAACGAACACCATAAATAAATTTTCTGTTTATGTAGGGACGACCACACTCCGGGTCAGTGGAGCAATCACAACAATCTCTTATACTACGCCCTCTCTCTCTCTCTCTCTCTCTCTCTCTCTCTCTCTCACACACACACACACACACACACACTTCCCGTATCTGTAAAGTATGGTAAAGATTAAGAATATCGAAGTGGAAGCAGTTGTCACGACCAGACTTCCCAGTATGAGCTCAACAACCAGTTGAATTCATTAATCAATCACTGAACACCCAGTTTGACAAACTTTTGCTTGTTAAAAATTGCTTGGCAATTTTCCTCCCTAACCTTACGAAACCATTGACCTTTTTGGTAATAATATGTGTGGAGGGGAGATGGATATATTCCTATCTTGTTCAATCCATATCAATGTTATTAGCTAAAATACTGCGAACAAATTAGTTAAAGTGGATCATGAATTGTTTGTACGAAATAAATCACTGTAATTCATTGGCATTCCGTTGAACGAATATTTTTAGAATATCAGAGATTACTCGGTGAATAATAAAAAAAAAAAAAAAAATCCCAATATTTGTGATTGATAGGTTTGTCCAATGGGCACATATCGGAAAAGCAGGTAGTTTTAATGGTCTTTTGCTATTCTTGACCTCTGCCCAACCCCACGAGAGTGCGCATTAAAATGCACACTTGGTAATAAAAATGTGCGACACTTTTACTTTTGAAATTTATAAATGGTACGCGAAGTAACACCACGTGCACATTGTGGTTGTCGTTTAAATGTCTTAGGTTCCATTTCAAAGAGGGTTGGGTGCCTCTAACTCAAGGTTACCTCATATCCGTTTTGTCATGCCAGTTGAAGTCCAATGGAAACCCTGTTCTTTTCATCGGACATCGGCACCCAAGTGTTACTCGCGTTTAACTGGGCTTTTCGGGTCTTTTGGCCCCTAATTTTAATGAACAGCTACAATAAACAACAACCGTTATTTTCGAAATAAAACACCTCACCTGCTATCCTTAGCACAGCCCTGTCAGCCGCGTCCAACTGCAAAATACATATTGGTTTCTCTCGGGCCCACTGCGATAAAGTATCGTCAAAATTCATATGGTCGAATAATCAGCAGTAACCATGCGACGACTCAACCGTAGCTCCTGGGTATTGCAGCGCTGTAACGTAACAAGGAAGAAAGCAAAAGGCGGTACGGCACTCACAGAATTCACCAACATCAGAAGTTCAGGCGTAAACACCAAAATAAGTCAGTAGACATACTTGTATCGTTACTAGAGCACCCCACCTACTGAGTGGAACAGTTTAAAATAAATCTGTTCGTGCCCGCTTGGCGCTACTGTCGCAAATGCAGTTTGCTGGATCAATGACGTGTGGAGAGCGTTGAAACCATTTTAAACGGGTGACAAATGTTACTGCACTATCAAAGCCGATTACATTGCCGAGTACTCTTCAGGTGCTTCTTCGAACGCATGCTTTTCCAAGGACGGATGAAACTCGAAAATAATTTAACAGCGGGGAATGAAATTGAACTTTGTGTCGCTGCTTCGAAGAGCGGTAGATTTAGAAACGCCGGTTCCATTTACGATTGGGTAGCGACACACATGTCGTGACTTCTAGCGGAAATAATAGTGAAGAGAGGTCTATTAGAGAGCTGCTTTGCTCCGCAAACAGGCACCGCTTCTTCCCCTGACCCCACTTTTTAAGGTAGACATTGGTTAATTTTTATGAACTATATTCCTTGTGTTTTACAGATGTACTTCTTTTTTTTTTTTTAATTTAAGTTGGATACAAAGAACGGATTGCAGGAACCACGTTCCCAAAAACGTGGAGGTGTACAGATAGGGTTTTAAAATTGTGGTAATAGCACTAAATAATCAGTTACCTTCTGTTCTTGTGATTCCATGACTATCTCCTCTTTGGTGACGTTCAATAAATCCGACTCACTTATCACTCCTTTTGTGGAGTTCAATGTGTTATATGGTGTGACTTTGATTGGGATTCCGCATATAGAGGACATTTTTAATAATAATACAGAATGCCTTCCTTGCTTGCGTGGTCTCAATTAATAGATCTCATTAATGGAGTCGTTTGGTGTACCTGCCGCAGTTTCGAAACAGCTCTGGATGACAAAGGGAGCGAGTTTGGTTACCGGCTGAGTCGATAACGAATGCATTATCAGAAATGCTACTATTAATTACTAGGTTAATAGTAGCTGGTGGTTCTGATTTGTTAGAATCCGTTCTCATTCTTTTCGGAAGAAGGAGATCGTGTTATTTTCTACGGGTGTCCGTATGTTGAAAGCCTGTTGACTCTAGTGGTGGATACACATCGCAATCCGTTGTTACTCGTTTTAGCCCTGGGAGAGGGTCTTTCTTCTCCTATGTTACCAGCCCCGTAACGTACAGGTAGGAGCGGTAAGAATCGGTGACCAAGCAGATGTAGCAGTAACGTTGCAAGTGGGCTAAGCAGTAACGATGCTGCTAGCTAGTGTAGCAGTGACATTGCTAACGGGGAAAGGCACTAACGTTGAGAGCAGACGGGGGTTTATGAAAATAAGCTAGTACTCGCGGTAGGAAAAAACGCTAGGTAATTACACTAGGAAAATCGCTTGGTGGCGATCGTTTGGCACTCGGGGCCTCCCAGGTAGGATGTTGCTAACTCAGTCCTCGGAATGATTCGGATTCAATGGCCTAACATCCAACTCAGAGTGGCAACTATATCCAGTCTTTTCCGCCTACTCCCTGGGGCTCCCCTTGCCCTTTTCTTTTCTTTTTTTTTTCATTCATTTATTTAGACACAATTTTATGTACATTTTCAAGATTTATATATTAATTAATTTATATACAGTTTTAAATCTATATAATATTAGTGTACACCATAGAAAACTCATAAATGAAAAAACTACGTTTGTAGTTAGTGTGAAAGGGCATCATTTTATCTGTATCTCATATTGTGCTCATCCTTCATAACATAATAAAAGAGAAGACTATTGTTACTTATTCTCAGTGGGCACCACCACCACCCAGACGGCACCGTTTCAATGCTTGTTGGCCCTTCATCGGTGGGTGGGCTTCTCTTTTAGTGAAGCGTTACTTATTCGAGGTAGTGCAATACATGGCAACTCGTTATGAAGGATGAGCACAATATGAGATACAAATAAAATGATGCCCTAACTACAAACGTAGTTTTTTCATTTAAGAGTTTTCTATGGTGTATTTACACTAATATTATATAGATTATTTATACTCTTAAACATATGTTGCATTGACTTTGACTTAAACGATTTTAAATATACCCTGGTGTGTGTGTGTGTGTGTGTGTGTGTGTGTGTGTGTGTGTGTGTGTGTGTGTGTGCGTGCGTGTGTGTGTGTGCGTGCGTGTGTGCGCGTGCGTGCGTGCGTGTGCGTGCGCGTGTGTGTGTGTGTGTGTGTGTGTGTGTGCGTGAGTGTGTGTGTGCGTGCGTGTGTGTGTGTGCGTGTGCGTGAGTGCGTTTCTGGGTGGCTCCTAGGCTAAAAGCCCATCTCCACCTTGTCCTCTGTGTTGGTACTGAAACTCTGTACCGTGGGCCTAAAAAAGTGTAAATGTTTGGGTGTCAGATGTTAGTGTGTGTTCTGTTTTGTATCAGGCCACTTTTCCACCAGCAGCGGCCAACAGCTGGGTACCTGCTGCCTGTTGCCCAACCCTGGCACTAGGATCCAGGCTCAGGTCTATTATCACCTCCAGCACCCACTGGAAAAGGTGGCGCTGACCAAGTACTGGCCACATGCATAATTTTGGTGCTCCGTTATTTATTGTGCCATTTATTGGTTTCAAGTATCACATTTTGTTTATTTTGTGTCCATCATATTCCTCTTCTCAAGATGTGTCCACAGACATCAACTTCGTGAAGATCGGCCAAGGTAATCGAAAGTTATGGTAATTTTTATTAGCGTTGATCTCGCTGGGTAACAACGTGATTTTGCATTGTATATTAAGATGAATTTTAGAAGAAGAACTCTTTATTGCATACAGAACGTACATGCCGTATACAATACCCTTCACGGCTACAAGCCAGGGGTTTACAGTAAAGGCTAATACAATTTAGTAAACAAGGATGAGATAGGAGAAAAAAAAATATTATTACTAATTATACAAGTGTAGGAAAGCAAATGAAAAATTTACATATTAACATATATACACAACGGCATGTTATCAGGTTCTCTATATATATCTTTATTGCAGGCAGTGATTGGTTACATGATTGCCTGATGCAATAATACCCACAACAGCGACAATGCTATGGGGTTTAAATTATTCTCCAGGGAGCAGTCCTTTTACAGTGCTGGAGTCATCTAAGCAGGAGCAGAAAGTTGGAACAATGTGGTGAGGGATCCATGGGAGTGATGGACAGGTCCTTGGGAGCAGGTTCTAATGTCCTGTTTTTTTTTTTTTTTTATGAAAATCCCAAACACGAAAGGTATCAAAATCTATAGTACTTAGTATCATGCATGGGTTGAAGGAGAAGTACGGGGAGAGGGTGATGCCGGAAACTTTGCTCTAGAGACTAAACATGGGTTTCACCACTTCAGGCCTCCAATAAGCAAAGTGGTGGTATGTGACGTGGTCCTGAGAAGGAAATGGATGGAGTAAGTTCTGCCTGTATTTTTTATCCAATGCGAACTTGTAGAGGTCGCCATCCAAGGAGTATACGTACTGCAGCATTTCCGACCTCCGGTGAGCCGGAGGTTCTTACCCGTAAAGCACGGGTAAGAACCGATCGGATAGCTTTAACCGGTTTGGGGTGGCCTGAAGGACTGGATTGGCCCGAAGGCTTGGGACTGGGATCCTCCAACCGCAGTTAGCCCAGAAGTCTGAGTCCGAAATTATGCCAACCATCATTTTTACAGAAAAGACGAGTCTTCTCTCATGGATAATGGCAGAAAGACGTCTGATGTTTAGAGATGCTGCCATCTGGGTGGTCCTTCGTGCAAGGGAAGTCGGAATTTCCATATGGCCCACTTCAAAAGCCAAAATTCGCCTGCAAAAATCCATCTTAGATGCGTTGCGGCAGTTGAGGTCCAGACTTCTGCTCCATAAAGAATGACCGGATAGACACATGTCTTAATATACCTGCAACCAACGGCCTGGTCATGGACATGCATAAGTTGTTGCTTAAGCATCCACCGGAGTCGACAGAATTTTTTTTGCAGGTGGTCTATGTGTGGTAGAAAGGAGAGCTTCTGGTAAAAAATAACTCCCAGGTCGGTGTGTTGCTGAACAACAGAAATCGCGGATCCTCTTATATTGGGTTGCCCCATCGTTGGGTTCCGTTTGAGCGAGAAAGTCAACTGTTTCGACTTCTCAGGATTGATGTGAAGGCCCAAACCGGAGAGGAAGGCCTTGAGGTTCTGGATTTTCTGTACGATTAAGACATCTGTGTAGTCAGCAGTGTGTCTCAAGTGTTGATAGCAGTGAACAGCTTTATATCATCAGCGAAGGTGATAATATCAGTTCGACTCGTCACGAAAGGCAGAAGAACAGCTGAGAACAAAATACCAGAGAGGACCCCACCTTGTGGGACTCCAGCTGTAATAGTTCTGGTGTAGCGCCGATTGGCATCGCTAACAATAATAGTCCTATTCTCAACCATTGTCTGAATGAACCAGAGCACGTCTCCGCCAATGAGGTAATATTCACGTAATAGCCTTACCAATGCTTGAACGGATACGGAATCAAATGCTGCCTGGACGTCGATATAAGTAACAGTGATTTCCGAACCGCGCTCAAATGCCTCGAGAATCTTGGTAGTGGAGCTGACTAGATTTGTAGCGGTGGATCTTGACCGGGTGGCATAGTGGATCTGCGGTGGCTGATGTGGCATTATGTGGGTGGTTAACGTTTTCAGAAGGATTTCTCAAATAGCTTTAATAGGCTTGATGCAGAAGAAATAGGACGGAAGTGACTGGGCTGAGAAGCAGAGCGTATTTTTGGCAGTGGTCTTACTAGATAGACGTGCCATATAGGAGGTAAGAATTTTTGATGAAGGATTTTGTTGAATAACGACAGAATGGGATCAACAATAAATGTACTGAGGCATTTTAGCATAAACTAAGGAATTCCGTGTGCGCCGGATGCGACCGTAGGTGCTAAACTATTTATTGCATCAATCAGTTGATATTTGGTGAATTGAACTGAATTTAAGAGGTCGGTTGAAATCAGATTGATTGGTAATTCCATTAGTGTAGTGGATTCTGGTTGAGCCGCAAACCTAGTTATGTGGTCGAGCCAACTGCTCAGATTGAGTGAGTGGATGGCGTCCTCTGATTTGCTTCTATGGAAGGGCTTCCCTTTATTTATGGTAGCCGCTACGTGAAGTTTTATTGCCTCCCTCTTGTTCCTAATAAAAAGAGCCCTAGCTCGGGAGAATGCAGTTTTGTCCGAGGGCGAGCCGGAGTTTTTCCACCGCTTGTGCATGTTCTGTTTGACGTGGAAGCTTTCAGAGATTTTGGACTCCACCAGGCCCTTGAATGCTCTATAATGGTTAGCTTCTTTGATGCAGCATAGAGAGAGAGACGGTGGCTATCCATCTTGTCATTAGTTCAATTCCGAGTTCAGGGTCGCATTCCTCAAGGATATCCTATCTAATTGCCTGGGCTGCATAAACACACCTTTCAGGATCGAGGTATTTGGGCGCTGTAATAGTTTTGGCTGTGACTTTCCTCCTGCCAGAAGTGATGGGCATTTCTGTTTGCACAGAGAGAATGATGGGGTTATGATCAGACTGTATGTTGCTTGTCGGGTTTTGATTAGCTACACAATTTGCTGACGCGAACGCGAGGTCCAATGTGCTTTCACCCCTCGTGGGTGGTGTGCTCACCAGTTTAAGACCTAATATGTCTTAATGCTGACTCAGTCTTCTCTTGAGGCTCCCCAGGGTATTTGGGAGATTGAAATCCCCACACACGATATGCTTCAGTGATGAATGGAGATGGGTAATCAGCCAATTGAGGAGTTCATCAACTACTTGTGCGTCTGGAACTGATGGGATATACACTGCGACAATGTCGAGATAAACATTCTGGCTGTTGTTGTTTTTAGGTTTTAGTGTGGCTAGAACTGCCTCGAAAGAATCGGACTGGCTCGATACTGAGTGGAGGATAGAAAATACCTGCTCATTGAACAAAATTGCTACTCCTCCTCCCCTGCGGTTTTCTCTAGACGTACACGCCATCTGATATCTTGCAAGCCAAGTAGAAGAAAGTGTTTCTTCACTGGGATCAAGCCATGTTTCTGCGAAGCAAACTACGTCCATTGAACTGGACAGCAAGAGCTCCTCAACTTCATTCTATTTGTTCCTCATGGATCGCACATTTTGAAATAGGAGTTGGAATGAAGCTGGTCTCCTGACCTTGACGAGGGATGTAAACTGTCTGATCCGTCTGTGATGCGTTGCTGGTTTTCGATATGTTGAAACCATGACAGGGATCGTAAAATTCGGAGATAGAGATGACGGAGCTTTTGAGTAGTTTTCAATCACCGTTGAGAGTCCCTTTTCCGTAGGTATGTTAAGGGTCAAATATGGAATTACCTTTTTTGCTATGGCTAATCCCATGTAGAGCAGTTCGGTTGTTAGTTGGGATTAGAAATACATCGTCTAGTCAGAGTCTGGACTGTTGTGGACACCTCTCAGGGGTATTTGAGGGTATCGCTTCTTTTCTGCTTTGCGTTTCATAAAATGGCCTGATGATGGTGCCGAGGGGCCATTTGGTACACGTTCCAATCCTTTCAAACTGGCTTCTGTCACAATATATGCGAAAAGGAAGCATAAGATGTGCTACGAGTGTTCAGTTTCTGAATCTTTAAATCCAACTGGAGTTCCTCAAACAGTATATCAGTAACGAGTTTTGCTGACGTGTCCGGGGCCAAACGCGATACAAACAAACTGCTTGGGGAGAGTCGGGGGAATGAACGAACCGGTTTGAAAGACTGAAGCTTCGAAACTAGTGCGGTGCCCGTCCAAGTGTTTTTCTTCCTATTCGAACTGTTTTTATTGGTAGTCTGGGCATTTTCCGGTTTGGCATCCAAGACCAAGTTGGTGCCAGACCTGGTAGCGGTCCGGGTTTGTTTAGGACTAAGTGACGAGTGAATTCCTGCGTGCAGTTCAAGGGCGTGTGATGTGGCATTTTGGTTTCTGTACTGATTTTGTTAAAATGAATTTTGTTAAAGCTAATAATACTACAAATAATGTCTAAATATTGATGCTAGTGATTACCGGGAATAGTAATTGAACAGTTCTACAGCCACATATAACTTTCATGATGAATTTTGGATATTTTACTAGCTTTCTTTGTCTGATTTTAGTATGCTGCTTAATAAACAGTTCTCAGTGTACACCACGTGGTCGAACATTGTTTTCGTGACCGTTAGTGTGAGTTGGTAGCTACGTACCTCAAGATATCTATATTCAGAATATTTGTGGTACTAAATTTATTTGACTTAATATATGATTAATAGAAGTTATTAATTTCACTACATTTAAGATATTGAGAAAACATACATAATAATATGAGCAGTGCCGTGCTCCCATTAGCTCCCCAGGACGAATGCTAACTAAGCTCAACATCCGGTATTTTTGATATCTAGATTAAGACTATTAAGACTTTGTCCCTCCCACCCGAAAAACTCCGGGTCAACAATTTTACAGGTGACTCTAAACTAAACATTGCACCCCTGCAGCAAAGCAACTCAGCAGCTGCCCTTCAGAACCTTTCATCTCGCAGATTTTCACCGCAGATGTCAACGTTAATATTGGTAATTTTAAGTTTTGAGTAAAAAAACGATGTTATTTCTTGGTCATGGCGGCTTTGCATACACTTTAATTGCTTGACAAAACTAAATGGTTAAGCTTTACATGTATGTTTTGGTTTGTTTTTTTGGAAATTTAAATTGAGTCAAAAACCACACTTGATAAATAATGCTAAAATATACAGTTTTATTCTTGAGTTAACATCGAAAATAGCCTAAATGCCGAACTTAACGTTTGGAATTTTCACTTCAACTCATTTAAGCAAGCAAGCGACCTTGATATCGCTTAATATTCACTTTTATTGTTTTGTGAGAGATAAAACCGCAAAATTACAATCTTAAGGAAAAACTAACTGCAGTCACTGAGAAATAGTTTTGCAAAAATGAACGCAAACGGACGTTAAAACCATTATGGCTCCAGGAGAAAGGATTTTGTACATGTTATCTACCAATATTTTTTAAATTGTTTGGATTAAGTTTCAAAGAATGAGCATTCCTCGTGCATTGTAATTTTTATTTTCATCCAATAAAAATTATTCTCTTGCAAATATTATCTCTGTCTGTGTGATTCTTTAGAATTATAGAGAAAAACAACCTTTTTAAGAGTTTAATTTTAAATTTTACCTTGGAATAGATTTTGCACATCAAGCATATACAGAGATTTAAAAAAAAAAAATTACAATCACTGCAGATAAACTAGACAAGACTTCAAGGAAGCGCATACGTTTAATTTTCAGCTTTTCAAGAACAGGTAATAACCTTTTAACAATTGCTTAATTCCACTTGGGAATAGATTTTGCAGATTAAACTGATAAAACTTCAAGGAAACACAGTTTTAATTTTCAGCTTTTCAAGAACAGATGGAACTTTGGAAGGAAAAAAACTTTAAGAATACAGATTTTTATTTTCAGGTCTCAACAACAGATGGAAATAGCAAGGAATTTATCTTTCAGGAAAAGAAAAAAAAATGAAATGGTTTTTCATCCTGCAAGGTTTTCCATCCCGCACGCAAGGTGCCGCGTCTGCGACGCGGCGGCATCTGCAATGCAGACGTGAGGCTGTGGGCAGGCGGTGGCGGCAGCCCTCAGAACAACATAACAATCCCCAAAATACACCTTCCCAATTAACACCCACTGTGCATTGCCATATAATTAATGCTAAAAATATTAACAAAATTCACTATGACGTCACAACCGATACATTCAAAGACGACATTTAACGCTCCAATAACAGGGAACCCATTAGCTGAGAGGGAATGTCGAAGGCTGCTGGACAACAACAACTGCAGTTCACGCCCACCAACCCCAAGGTACAAATAAAATTAAATTCTAAAATTACGACTAACACCATCTATCGAGAGAAAAACAAAACGTTTTATTCCCAAATACCATTTCCGGCGAAATTGGGACCCATCCCCTCCTGGGGAAGCAACGTGGGTCCCCCCCTCATTCGCAAATGATTCTGAGTCAATTTCGTTCATACCGACCTCCATTACTACTATCATTCATAAACACGAACTCGGGGCCAATGACAACTCGGAACAGACGCATATGGGGAAGGATTACCTCAGTACTGTAGCGTGCACCAGTTACAGTACCGCCTTCCAGTATCTGGAGTTCTGTACGTCCATCCAAGATAACGCCTCAACTGCCATATCGATCCCTTTCAGTGATGTTTGCGAAGTGATACTGTGTGCCAACCTCTCGCCAGATTAGCTGATGTCCAGAATCGCTGCTCAGACTGAATCTACTCTCATCAGTAAAGAGTACCTTAAGTAAAGATTTTGTGGTTGTAACCTTTAGAAATAGTGCTGGTCCATAATTTTTGCACACTAGTGTAGAATATACGCGGAGATGGGAGAAATCCCCAGAGCCGACTGACCCTCAACATAACTATACCTACTGGAAGTAGCGCAATACCAGTGGGTGCTGCCCTTTTCGTCTGGTAGAACTAATATTCCATTGATAACCGAAAAGGGGTGGGGTGCACTTTCGTCTACAAACCTCATGGGTAGCACAGTTGGTAGAATCTCCGTCTTACCTTCACCATGCGGAAAAGACTTCAGTTCGAGTCCCACCAATGACCAGAGAAATTTTTTATGGGTCTTTACCACAACCTGGCTCAGTTAGTCAGTCTCAGGCAAGGACAGCATGGTTTTTTCCTGCCGAAACTCGTGATTTTCGTCCAGCAAACAGAAAATCGACCACAGAGCACACGTGTTGTTGTTATTGGGTTTTAGGAGCATTTGCAACTAAGGCATATTCCTCCACACAATTCACTGTATGTACACACAATTCACTGTGTGTACATACAGTGTGGGTTCTCTAGTCGATTTTCTGGTTTGCTGGAGAAAAAAACCGAGTTTCCGGTAGAAAAAAACCACTACCTTGCCTGTGACCAACTAACTCAGCCACGTTGTGAAAAGGCCCATAAAAATTCCTCTCGTCATCGACGGGACTTGAAAGCAGGTCTTTTCAACCCCGTTTGAGTAGTACGTATGTATGCATTTAACTGTCAAAGGGTGCAATCCCAGTCCATCTCCACCAATTTAGCATGTAGACATACTCTACTCAGCATGCTCTCATAAATGGCCTGTTAGCATAAGTGTGTAATGTGTTGTAAAGTGAAACAGGTTACTCTGCCACCAGGTAATAGTGGTAGAATCTCCGTCTTACCTTCACCATGTAAGCCAATGGCAGAGTGGCATAAGTTGTTGAATACGTTTTGGGAAATTACCCAATTTCCCAAGTGGGAAATTACCCAATTTCCCAAGATGGGCACCAAGTGGTATTTGCCATTCGGCAAATACCACTTGGTGCCCATCCCTGGCAAGAAGAGTCGTGTGTTTGGTAGGACGGCGATTCTACCAACTGGGGTACACACGAGGGCAGAGGACGCATGCAATTTACAGATGATATATATATATATATATATATATTTTTTTTTTATGAAAACCCCAAACACGAAAGGTATCAAAACCTATAGTACTTAGTACCGTGCATGGGTTGAAGGAGAAGTATGGGGGGAGGGGAATGCCGGAAACTTTGCTCTAAAGACTAATGGCAGAGTGGCCGGTTGATGAAGTTTCACCGGTTGATGAAGTTATCTACCACCTATTATATAAGTATTAGCCATATGATACAATGAAACAAGACTTCCACAGCAACAGCAAAAAAAAAAGAAAACTTTATTTAACCATTCCTTTAAATAATTTGCCCAAACTTTCCATTAATTTATTTAAACTACCCACCTCCACAAACTAGGTAGAAGTTTATTCCAACAATTGATTACTCTTTGGCTGAATAAAAATTTCCAAACATCTGTTCTGCAGATGTTTGCATTTAAACTACTATTCTCCTCCAACTTTACTTTTCTTTATATTTTTTCTATTGTATATTTTAACTAAAAAAGATAGGAACTGACTATATCAGAAGATCGTTAATTGTAATTCATTGCTCATAATCAAAATGTCATCTCTGTCATCTCCAAAAGGCTTAAAATCTAATGTGACTACAGGAATCAAGCTTGTTTTAAATTAAAGAAAGACAAATAGCTACAAATTGGGTAATTTCCCAAAACGTATTCAACAACTTATGCCACTCTGCCATTGGCTAACAATTATGTTCTCCATGCCATTTTAGGTTCTGTGTGATGACCCTTTTAAAACATGTACAACTTATAGGTGATGTGTTATTTTATTTTATTTTTATTCTCTTCCTTGTGCACTGCATTTAAACTCATCATAAAATACGAAGGTAAGTTACTAAGAAGCTTAGCCAAAACTTTAAAGAATATTTTTATTATAATATTACTGTAATTCAGTGTTACTGGATATCAACTTCCCTGAAATTAATTAACACTAAAGTTAACAAATATGAGACTGTTAAATACACTAAGCAACTAATTATTAGAAATCTTACTAATACTTCAACAGAAATATTACTCTTATATATGGAGCAACATGGCCTTAGTCGCTGAAGCTCCTAAACCTAATAAACAGGAGACTCTTACTTAGTGTGACTCCGTGAATTCCATCTTGGATGGGCTTATCCACCAAGATGCTTCTGTCCCAGAAAGCACCCAGCAATCAGACCTGAGATTTGGTCGTTTGACTTACTCTGGTTTAGTTCATGAGGAACCATTTATAAATGAAGAAATCTCCCAAACAATCGAATCAATGAGCGATGGCAAGTGTCCCAGTTGCTGGAGGTTCTTGTGTTATAAAGAGTGTGCTGGTTTGCTCCGCAGTTGATTTAGAATCTTTTGAATAAATGCCTCCGTGACGGCTCTTTTCCATGTCCTTGGAAAAGAGCTAATCTAAAAATCCTACTTAAAAATCCAGGGAAACCCTCTAATGAACCCTCATCTTATCGGTCCATTGCCTTTCTTCCAGTTTTGGGGAAGGTGCTTGAAAAACTGATTGCTGGGAGGTTCCTGCATGGTAAGGATACTATCATACTATCATGGTAAGGATACTATCATACTGCATACTATCATGGTAAGGATTTAAAAGATTCAACTCAATTCGGATTTTCTAAGGGAAATCTGTGGTTAATGCGATCAGGTCTGTCATGGACTCGGTTTTGCCTACAGACTCCAAGTGCGCCCTCTTCGTGGACTTCAAAGGGGCTTTTGACATCGTATGCTGGAAAGTGTCCTGGGGAGGTTCAGGGAGGCTGGGGTGTCTGCCCCCATTTACGGAGTCATCTCTGATTATCTCATCTGGGTCACTGTTTCATCTGGGTTCTGTTCCATATTGCAGCCTGTTACCAGGGAATACCCTCAGAGATGGGTTCTTCGGTTTTAGGAGCATTTGCCACTAAAGCCATATTGCTCCAAATATACTATATATACAGTGAATTTACTAGAACGCGGTCCTTGACGGGTGGTTCGCTGTATAACATGAAAATATCCTTAAGATAGCATATGCGGATGATTTGGTGGCGTTGATTTATCGCGAGTCAAGATTGAAAAGAGAGCAAATGAAAACTTGAATAATTGGTGGCAAGTTCGCAAACTTGAAATTCTCCAATAAAAACTAAGCAAATGCTTTAAAAGTATATTTAAACTTCAACAGCCCCAACTATAAAATTGAACGGTAGTGTCACACAAATAGTTCTAACATCACGTTTTTTTTAAAGCACCTAGGAATAATGATGGATTGCCGTTTTAGTTTTATTGCGCACGCAAAATATGTGCTGCAAAATATCAAATTTTTAACAGGAAAATTGATATCAGCTAAAAATATACATAATGTCAAAAAATACATAACGCAAGCACAACGTTTCTTCCTTTTGGCTACCTCAAGAACATGTAGAACAGTTTCTACAATAGCCTTGCAAGTTCTTAATGGAAAATACCTATTTTTCATGAGGTTTTATTTCAACATCTTCAATATTTTAGAAGAATGGGGTTATCAACTGGAGTTCGTAATTATTATACAGGGTTATTCAAAATGAAGTCCGGGGTTTCAAACAATTCCTGTACACACATGAGCAGACATAGGAAGAAAGAAATATTTCCAGAATGCAAGTATAGTAATGAAGTTTTTTTTACATACCTCATAAATGTTCAATATGAGAGCCGTTAGTGAAATCGCACATTCTGCTTATTCACTTTCCCCGACAAATGGAAGGTCGATTCATTAGAAAAAATCACTCTGTCCGAAAGTGGCGTTGCACAATAATAACAGATTTACTTACATGAAACTCCAACAAAGTAAAAGCTTTCTCATTACATTCCGAAGCCATATCGCAAAAGAGCAGAACTGGCATTACAGGCAAACGAACGACTGCACGGCGGTATGCATCCAACGCCATCTGGTGGCTAGCCGTGCACCATACCGAACATCGCGAGCATGGGAACGAAACTTGAGATATTATGCGTTCTTTCGAGATGGCTACAAATGATTATGACACATGCGCTTTCCCAAAAAAAATTCTGAAACCCCGGACTTCATTTTGAATAACCCTGTAAAGATTTAAACACGCCTTTGAAGAATGATAACACTAGAATCTGAAGTAAGTTTACACAGGATTGGTATACTCTTTGGCTACTGTCTAATTGGACAGAATGACTAATAAGTTTTTCTCTAACTTTGCAGAGTTTACAAAACAACAACTAACCTTGTTAAATTCAGGATTGAATGTAACATTTTTGTGACTGGGCACGGGAGCTTAAATGAGGAGCACACTAGATTCTTACTTATATTTGGACTTAAGGAATAGTTACAAATGTTAACGAATGTCTATAATGGGTATCAGTTCCCGGGATTATTGGCTGGCAAGTAGAGACAAGTTCCTGTCTCCTTCTGAATTCACTGACAAACTGTTCAGAAGGAGGAAGAGAATGTATAGTGCTGAGCCTGTTGTAAATAAGCAGTAAGGCAAGTTTTTATTTTCATAAATGGATGAGTGGTGGTTTTGGAGTCTAACTGTTAACTGGCACGTTTCCTCTAGATGAAACTAGGTGTTCCAAATTGTATATACATTGACTGATCATTAAATTATGACCACCCCTATGAAAACTGAATGCGACCCGTTGACCACGTGAGGTACGAGAGAGCGCAGTTAGTCGACCTACGTAGCATGGATAAGGTGTTAGTGGTTCAGTAGGTAGTAAAATTCCGAGCGTGATGGGTAAAAGGAACGATTTATCGGACTTCGATAAAGGAGAGATTGCGGGTACTCGACTAGCTGGTGCCTCGATTTCCCAAACGACTGTACTAGTGGAGTGTTTGAGAGTCGCCGTAGTTAAAGTGTACCAGGACTGGCGTCTAAATGGTCAAACAACGACCCGACGGCACATTTGCAAAGGTCAGCGAAAGGTTGATGTTAGAGGTAAGCGCGATGACTCGTACAGGCGAACAGGCGCAGCACTGTTGAAGAGTTGTCTACCCAATACAACATGGGCCAACACGGAACAATATCTGGTATGATCATGTGTCGCATGCTCGCACGTATGGACTATACCAGCAGACAACCTTTACGGCATCCTCTCCTAACCAAAGTTCATCGGAGTAAAAGACTCACCTGGTGCAAAGAGCATGCAAGTTGGGCGTTAGAAGACTGGAAGAAGGTGTGCTGGTCGGATGAGGCACGTTATTTACTCCACAGCGTGTATGGTCGTGTACGGATTTGGCGTCAACAACATGAGACTCTTCATCCATCATGCATGGTATCAAAAGTGCAGTCCAGTGGAGGCGGTTGTATGGTGTGGGGCACGTTTAACTGGCAGGGAACCTATACCCCTGGTGCATGTGGAACAACGTATCAGTCGTCTCTGCTATCGTCAACTGCTTGCTGACTGTGCACACCCGGCTATGTTACACTTTTTCCCGAATGGCAATGGTGTATTCCAAGATGACAATGCACCAAGCCATAGGGCACTTGTTTAGGAATTGTTTTAGGAACACAGTTCTGACTTCCAGCAGTGACCACCGATGCGGATGACCTGGTCCTGGTATTGCAGGAGGATTCCAGAGCCATGCTGGAAGCTTCAGGCACCCATGCCATTATCCTTCAGGAGGGGGCCGACAATAATAACCTCCACATATCCACTACCAAAACCAGTTGAATACTACTGAAAGAAACCCTAGATATAAGACCACCTCAAATCCGCATTCATGGAACCACCATAAAGCTCAAAAAGGAACTAAAACACCTCCTTGTCATATTGGACAAGAACCTTTCATTAACGCCCCACCTGATCTACATTCAAAGAAAGATTAGAGGATACTCTGTCCTACTTGCGAGGATCGTCCGCAGGGACTGGGGCCTGCGAAGGCCCCAGTCCCTGCGGACGATCCTCGCAGGAAGAGAGTTTGTAGAATAATTTGGGGACTGGGGCCTGCGAAGGCCCCAGTCCCCAAATTATTCTACAAACTCTCTTCTTGCCTGCCATTATGTACGCTGCCCGGCGTGTGGTACCGAAAGGCCAAAACCACCGTTAACAGAAGAAAATTGGAAACCACGCAGCGATACATTCTATTCACAATCTCAAGAGCTTGCAACACCATAAGCACAAATGCGCTCCAGGCCCTAACGGGGGCTCTTCCCCTCAACCTGGAGATTGCCTACCGTGGTCTAGTATACCAGCTCTCCAAAGGACGAGGAGCTACCCACTTGGACTTCATTGTGGACCCTGGAAACGACTCCAAATCAGAATGTAAACGTCTCTCCATATACCTCCAGCAGGTCTGACAAAACCGCTGGCAAGCATCAAGCAAGGGTGAAATTACTAGAAAATTTAGACCCAATATACAACTAGTATTCCCAAATTATCCACCTTGGCGGTCTCCCGGACTCCTTGTTACCTATCTGCTAACTGGACACAGCGCTATAAGAGACAAACTCCAAGAATTCGTACTTAGCGACACCCCCTTATGCCATTGTGACCAACGGGAAACATGGAGACACCTAATGTAGACTGCCAACTGTACGAAGACCTCCGCTGCCGAGTCATAACCAACACCCAACTAATATTACAAGATCAGGAGTATCTCCTACTAACTGAAGAAGACGCCTACAATGCTTTCACCCAGTTTTCACAAGATCTTTATTTTTTATTTTTTATTTTTATTTTATTAATAACAAGATACACAACAGGTAACCATTAACAGTGTATCTGAGATCAGATCAATAAACATAATAACAATAATATGAAATCCAACAGGACGATAAACATTGATATAGATTCAAACAATAAAAGCATATGTACAAAAGAGGATTGTATTAAGTTAAGTTACCGGTAAAACAAGTAATAATTAATCCGTTAGAGAATAGAAAAATAATATAACAAATAATAATAAACTACAATTATTAGATGTGAGCTAGTCACTTTGCAGTTTAAGTGAAGAGGCAAACTTGTGGATGGAGTTCATCAGTGATTGGGAGTTGTCAAAGAAGTCAATGCGAGAGTCATTTGCTGATTTGCTGATTCTGTTCAGTGGACTGAACTTCATTAAGTCCGTGTTGGCAGAGTCAAGGCGAAACGGTGTAAGGTTCCTGACTTGTCTACAAGGAGCATTGAAGTTTATTTTACTCAGAATATCAGATGCTTCGTAAATTCCAGTGATTACTTTGGCTAGAAGGGCGATGTCAGCATCTCTTTACCACAACCACTACTGCAGTCGTAAAGAGTCTACCCGGCATAAACTGTGGCAAACCACGGCATGGACTTGATACCAACATAACCCCGAACGGCATCAACTGCCCGCAAACAGACTACACCATCGATAGCTTCAACTGTAGTGAGTACAAGAAGCAAGAAATTAAGACGATATGGACGGGACTAGTCCCATGAATGACTACTAAATAAATTGGACCTTTGGATACTTTGGTGGGGATACTATCCAATGAGTGACCTTCCACCGACTGATGAATTATTTTTTTTGTTATCTTAGTTAATTTTTTTTATTCTTTTCTTTCTCTTCCTTTCGGATTTCTTTTTTTTTTTTTTTTTCCTCTGCAGTGGGCCCCAGAGAAGGATTTTTTTTTTTTTTTTTGTCTCATACTCTGAGACCATAGGTGTCCCATCTACTTAATTTATGCTTCTTATTAGTTGTGATTAAGTAAATTTCGTTATCAATAATTAAAGTTTTATGACTTTTGTTATTATTTATCATTATATGAATAAAAATACAGCAAAAGGTATAAATATTTTTAGGGGGAGAGGCACCAAATTTCAGTTGGCATGCAGGCACTGTATTCCCTAGGAAATGCCCCTGTATCCGTGTGATCAGTAAATGGATGTGGAGCTGCTTTGTTTCTGACCAATGCTTTGTTTCTCACCAGTGGCATATATCCTTTCTTCTCACAAGTATGTACAAGTTTTGCAGTAGTTTTTGATATGCGTAATACCCCAATACATATCTATTCTAATTTGCAGGTGGTAGATGACTTTCATCAACCGGTGAAATACCACCACTTTGCTTATTGGAGGCTTGAAGTGGTGAAACCCATGTTTAGTTTCTAGAGCAAAGTTTCCGGCATCCTTCTCCCCCCCCCATACTTCTCCTTCAACCCATGCACGGTACTAAGTACTATAAGTTTTGATACCTTTCGTGTTTGGGGTTTTCATAAAAAAAAAAAAAAAAAATAGCCTTGTCTGCATCTCTATGGAGCTCTCAGGCATCTGGGTTACCACTAGATTTTGTGTCGTGACATAATCTTATTATATCACCTTGGAACTGGTATCGCTATCTGTTTGAAAGGCTCGATTCTGGTTGCCTGCCGTTCTGATAAAAGCAATGGTACAATATACCAATATTCAGACTGTCGGTTAGCATAGAGGTAGGATGCAATTTAGTAGAATTAATAAACTAATACATTTATTAATTCTTTAAGTTGAAGATCTTTCTCTTGTAACTGCTTTATCATAGTTACTGGTTCTTCCTTGGCTTTATTCCAAAACTCTTCTGCATCAGTTTCTACTGTAAAAGGCGGCTCCGTAGCCAGGTGGGAAGAAGCAGCAATGCACACGCTTCTTGATTAGACCGGGGTTCGAGCCCTTTACCACCAAATACGGAAAGGTTAGGGAATGACCACCGCATATTCCCGGAGCAATATGGCCTTAGTTGCTAATGCTCCAAATAACAAACAAACAAATATCTACTGTGAAACATTTTTTTTTTTTTTAAGTGCAAAGTGTGTTAGTTATCTGACGGCACCAGAGATTCCCCCCCCCCCCACACATCTCCGGATTTTGTACTCTGTTTGCGTAGCACAGAACTCTGTGAAGGCCAGAGATTTAAAAAGTGTGTGGGTAGTAGACGGATGTGTAGCATTGTCTACTGTTGTTCTTCTGACCATTTAGCCGTTGGACCCCTGTTGGGACCCGCCGTTGCTGCACTTGGCCCTGGAACGGCAAGTCAGGTACTCAGTAGATTTTTTTGTACTCAGGCATGCCTTGCCACTTAGTTTCCAAAGATTTCAGTGGCAAGGGCCTATGTGGAAAAAAAAATAATAAATAAATAAAATATATATAAAAAAGGGAGTTAACGCTAGAATATAAAAGGTTTATGTAAATATGGTTTAAATTTGGACGTTATTAATTGATAAGTTGTGTGGGGTGTACACTGCGAGTTAGACAGAGTATGGGTTAAAAGATAGAGGTATGGGAACGATAGAGAAGGCGACCCCAGAAATTCAGTGAGGCAGACCCATACCTCAAAAGGCAGAAGACAGGAACCAATCTCCTCCCTCCGGCCGGGGTGGAGACTAAAAGAATACCAGGCTAGAGTACGTACTAGGTTTGATTGCCAATGTGGATTGTAGCAGAAAAGCTGCTGGTGTCTCTAGTGTCTGGAATTGGAGTCTTGAGTGGGATCAGGTGCCGGTTGATCTTGCCTGCAGATATCAGTCCGATGGAACTTGGATGAAGGAAGCGAATTTCAGTTCGATTGAGCTTCGATGAGGTTGGCGGTTGATGCTACTGGAGAGGGGGGTTCCCAGAATCCGTCTCAAATTATTAGTCTTAGTGGTTTAGGCTCCTTAAGTTCTTAGTCTGTTGAAGGTTTCACCGTGATTCCTGCAGGGATTATTAAGAAATTTGTGGTTTTCTGAACGTTATTGAAAACAAACATCGTGCCGTAGACTACAATGGAAAGCGTCTTCCATATGTTTACGTAGGGTAGCTATTATTAGACTGTTTGTAATGGCTGACAGTTTTTGAATAAATACTATTTCAAACATAGGGTTGTTACAAACCCCTGACTGTACAGTAGGAAAAAAAAAATATAGAAGACTACGGAGAGAATAATTTTCTCTTTCTTGTCGTATACTGGATTCCAAAATTGGTTTACCCATTGAGTAGCTATCAGCGAACGATGTAAATATTATTTTTAATTATGCTTTTTAGGTTGAAAATTATGGCTGCCATAGCGTCTTCACTCCAAAAGAGTTGGAGGGAAAATTGAATGTCGCCAGTTTGGAACACAGCGCCACCTAGGATTTAGGTAATTGTTTTTCAGCTTAGAAATAAAAATCCAAAAAAAAAAAAAAAAAATTAACAATCTTAAAATTTAGATGAATAATAAGAAAACAATGGATTCCGATGATTTAGTCAACTTGGTGAACAGTTTTCCACCATTACCTTCACAAGTTGTTGAAGGTAGAGCTGAAGACACAGATTGTTCCTCAGAATTGGGTGTTAGGGTGGAGTTGCCCAGATTGGAACCCAGTGATAGTCCAGTGGTCGCGAACATGATTTCAACTAGGTCTCAGGATTCCCTGGATGCTACAACAGCCAGAGACTCTGTAGATACACTAGACCAATCTCAATCATCGCAATATCTTGGATCATATACAGACCAGGTTTTTTCATTGCATTCACATTTGTTTGAGGTTATTTCTGACGGTGGTAGATTGACCAAGACGGTTACCACGGACATTCAAACAACTTGGACAGCAATGGAGCAATTATTGACCAAAGTTATCATGGAGAATGAGCGGCTAAAGGCCAAACTTGAGGAAAGAGAATACCAACTTAGCAAGGTACAAGGAACTATTGGTGGACCTTCAGTGTCTTTGCCAACTACTTTGGCTGCTTCTAATTTGTCATATGGACAAGCGGCAAAAATCTACACTCCATCACATGTTGCTACGCCAAGGACTGGATCAGTGAAGCCTGTGCCAGAGCCACACATTATACTTATTAAGGCTCAGGAAGGCAGCGCCTTTTCTACCAGCGAAGAGGTTAGGCAGGAGGTTAAAACCAAATTGGCGTCGGACATCAAGGATGTAAAAATTAAATACATAAGAAAGATTCGATCTAATGGGATACTTATTGAGACTGCAACTTCTCAGGATCTTGATAAGATACGAAAGTGTTCAAAATTGCAAGATTGTGGTCTCAAATCTGAGACACCCAAGAAACTAGGACCCACAATTGTTATGTATGACATACACAAGGAGGTTATATTAGATGATTGATTTATTTATTAATAAGATATATTAGATGATTTATTTCACAAAAATCTAAAGGATTATCGATTTACCTCAGAGGAGGTACAGGCGCAAGTAAAACCTAGGTTTTCAACACGTCCCAAACCAAATCGGTCAACGGTAAATTGGATATTCGAGGTTTCCAGTGATATTAGGAAAGCTTTGCTTTTAACTCATAGAGTTTACATAGGGTGGACATCGCACACGGTTAAGGACTATACTATAGTACCACGATGCTTTAAATGCCTTGGCTACGGCCATTCAGTTAGGACGTGTACTCAAGAAGCTCAAACATGTGGTCACTGCGGTTGTTCAGGTCATAATATTGCAGATTGCCAGAATAAAGACAAACCCCCTGAATGTCCGAACTGTAAGCGGAGAAAAAAGAACTATGCTCATTCATACAAAGATGCTAAATGCCAAGAATATTTAAAGGCGCTGGAAATTATCAGATCTAAAACTAGTTATGAATAATACACCTCCAATCAGTTCCAACACAAGCAGTACAAATTTAAAACAATTAAATTTTCTCCAACTTAACTGTCAACGTGCGATTGCAGTTATGCATGACCTCACCACAACCGTTCTTGATCACTCTATTCATATCATGGCCCTACAGGAACCTTACTCCTATAAGGGATTAGTAAAAGGTTTACCTATGCGATTTAGAGTCTTACAATCTGACCCAGACATTACTGGTACTGGCGGAAATGCAAGAAGGAGAATTTGGGCAGCTATTGTCATTGCTGACCCTAATTTAACTGTTACTCGGATTTCAAGTCTTTGCTCTGCACACGCAGTCTGTGCCTGCATTGAAGGCTGGTTCGGGAAATTTTATATTATCTCGATTTATTGTCAATGTGCCCAACATAATGATTCTATTCAACCATTTGTGAACTATATTGATTCCGCCGTGAGAGCTTTACAGAATGAACAAATATTCCTGTTAATGGATGCTAATGCCCATTCGACACTGTGGAATGCTCAACAAACAAATGAAAAAGGGGAACTTTTAGAGGAAGTAATTATGACACATCGTCTAAAAATTCTTAACACACATGGACATCCACCGACTTTTGTTTCCACACGTGGACAATCATTTATAGATGTCTCCTTGGCAACACTGTCTTTGGCCCAAAGGATCTCGGATTGGCAGGTTAAAACTGATTGGGTAACAAGTGACCATAATGTTATCAAGTTTACTATGACAGATATTGTTTCTCGTTCTAGATCGGATCCTTTTGATGTGCCTCGTTTTCACACTAGGTCTGCAAAGTGGCAGGTCTTTGACAAGGTAATAAAAGAAATGTTTACTCCTGAGCAGATGGGTATTATGGAATCTCTTCCTTTGGATAATCAAGTTGAATTTATACAGAACACTATTATACAGGCTTGTGAAGCCTCAATGAAATTTAGAAAGCGCAAACCATATCACGTTCCTTGGTGGTCTTCTACATTAACTGATTTAAAACAGCTTACTAGAAGGACTAGACGTGAATTCCAGAGGGCGAAGAGAAATCCATCGCGTACGGTACTTGAATTGACGGTTTTACAAAGTAGATACAAACAAGCAAGACGAAATTATCATAATGAGATTCGCAAACAAAAAAGGACTTCTTGGGAGAGTTTAATTAGCACCCAGGGAAATAGTGATCCCTGGGGACTTATTTACAAGCTTGTGACCAAAAAGATTCCACCAGGGGAGATTTTCACTTCTGTCACAACAGCAGAAGGTCAAAGTACCCTATCTTGGTCTTCTACTATAGATAGAATATTAGACGTAATTATACATCAAGATTCTGATACTAATATGTCACCGGAACAAATTGACATTGTACATTTAAATTCTAACTACACAGGATTGACTGAAGAACCTCCATTCTCTCTGGAAGAGGTCGAATGCGCAATAAAATCCATGCGCTCAGGTAAATCCCCTGGGTATGATAAAATTGAAGTTGATGTTGTTAAAAGAGTCTGGAAAATTGTACCAGCTTCAATATTAATTTTGTTTAATTCATGCCTACGAAGTGGTGAATTCCCTAGAGTGTGGAAAAGAGCTTTGCTCAAAATCTTGCTTAAGAATCCCAAAAAACCGGCTGAGGATCCATCATCATATAGGCCTATAGCCCTTCTCCCAGTTCTGGGAAAGGCGCTAGAGAAGGTTGTTGCCAGCAGATTAATTGCAGCATATGCCGACAAAAGACTTGCTTCTGGAGACCAGTATGGGTTCACCAAAGGACGAGGGACAGAAGATGCATTAGTTAGACTTCTAGATATTCAGGCTGATACAGATTCCAAGTATTTGCTCGGCCTCTTTGTGGACTTCAAAGGGGCCTTTGACACCCTTTGGTGGCAAAGTGCCCTGGCGAGGTTCCGGGAGGCCGAAGTGTCCATAAATATATATAAGCTTTTAAAGAGCTATTTTTCTGATCGTACCATTTCTGTCAAATCTGGACTGGAGGAGGTTTCTCGCAGAGTTACAAGAGGATGTCCACAGGGGTCAATACTTGGTCCCTTGTGTTGGAATCTGGTTTTTGATTCCTGGTTGGTTAAGAGTTTTCCAGCTATTCATATGATCGCATACGCTGACGATCTTACAATATTAATCCAGGGTAATTCTAGGAAAAGCCTTGAAGAATCAGCAAATGCTGTGCTGTTAGAACTCTCCAACTGGTCTTCAACACATAAATTGCAGGTTTCAATTGCAAAAACGTCTCAGATGTTGCTTAAGGGAAAGCTTGACCATGGAAGACCTCCAGTTATTAAATATAGGGAACAAACCATTAAGTACCTATCGAAGACCAAATACCTAGGCATTTATATTGATGATGCTCTCAGTTTCCTCACATGTTCAGTATGTGAAAGAAAAGGCTAAATTGTTCCTGAGCCGAATTAAACAGATAACAAGACAAGACTGGGGTCTTAGAGGTCAAACCTTACGACTTCACTATAATTGTGTGTTTTTGTCGATAATTTCTTATGGAGCTGGTGCATGGGGCTTTAGAGCTAATAAAGTTGCTGTAGTAAAGCAACTGTTACAAGCACAGAGGGCTGCCCTCCTAACCATGTCAAGAGCTTGTCGAACTACCTCCACGATGGCTCTTCAGGTTTTGCTTGGGAAACTACCTGTCCATTTTGAAGTTCAGTACCGCTACCTTAAGTATCACCTTTTGAAGAAAATACCATTGACCTATGTTAACATCCAATTAGATCTAAGTGCTCCCATTAAGACTGAGAAGACAAGATTAAGGCAAATTTTTATTGCAAAATGGCAGCAGGAATGGTCTTCATCTGATATTGGTGCAGTCACAAGGGACTTTCTGCCTGTAGCAAGGGAAATTAAAAAGGAGGAGTTAAAGTGGTTTTCGCCGGGCTTATATGGTATGTTTATATTAACTGGCCACGGAAGTATAAATACTAAACTTCACAAACTGGGACTTTCACCAACAACATCTTGTTTGTGTGGCCAAGAAGAAACTGTTAACCATATTCTTCATCAATGTCATTATTATAACGATCTTCGACGTGACCTACTTAGTGTAGTTCCTAACTTGGACTCCAGCAACAATAAAATTCTGGTTGAGTCCCAGACAGCTTTTAATGCTATGAATGTGTTTGCTTCTCGTGCATTTAAAAGAAGAACCGAAATTAGGTCCTAGTTTTACTGTTCCTGCGCTTTCTTGGATCCTTTATTGGATTAGGAAAGAAATATCTCTCATTTTTGATTGGATTCTATATCTGCAACTGATTAGTATCATTAAGTGCTACACTATACTTTCCTGGATTTTATAATAGACTTGTTCTTGATGTGGAACTGTTTTCAGCAGAATAGGTATTTATTGTATAAGGAATTTTGCTCTACTCATCGAGATATTATTTGGCCTTTAGCGTTTCATAGTTTTTGGAATTAATATTTCTTTGTGAGTGACATGTGACCACTGTGACTTTTCATATTACAGACTTTTCCTAGTAACTCTGTTATCAACTATCTTGGATGATTATCTTAGACTTTTTGGGCTCTCTTAGAGCTTGTATTTAGGCAAGAACTTTTTAAAACATAATTTTGAACCCTGCCTAATGTGATCTCATCTAGGATTTGGACATGTATATTACTTTTGCGTTAACCCTGAAACATTTTATTTATTGGGCCAGGTTATGGCATTACCCTGGCATTACATTGGACGAATCTGTACATAGTGTATATTCTGCTGTGTTCCTGAAGAAGAGGATATTGTACATATTGCACATAGTGTCTTTCTGTGGAGCTTTTCAGAATTCGTGGATTTGCTTTCACTGTGTTTTTTGTTAGAAGATCAATTATTTCTTCAACAACTGAAGACGTTCTGCCTACAAGGGGTTAGGCAAACTGTAAATTAAGATGTTTTGCTGATCCTAGTTCCTAGGATGGGATTTTCCATGAGATAGGTCTCCATGGTTAGAGAAGTTAGTCCACTTCTCCCTACTTTATTCTTGCTTAACTTCTTCTCACTTCTAACTATTGGAGAGTCCCTCTGTTGATTCTCCTCTATTCTATCCATTTACCTCCCCAGATCCCAAACTTCTCCCTCTGTATTCCTCTTTTTCCACTTCATTCTCTTTTTCGGGCACTCTTAGGTGTTATGCCCTGGGCTTGCCCAGCAGGAGATAATTGATCCTGGCCGCCTCCACGTGGCGGGGATGGGGGGTGAGACGTAGTGACCAGGTGTTACTGCTTCTTACCTGCTAAGAGCCAGGTACCGGCCGATAACATAACAACAGAACACATCATAACACTTACACGTCCAACACACTACATACAATTGGCCGGTCTTGGCATAAGCTTCAACACAAGAAGTACAATAGCGGCTTATGGGGGAAACCCTGGGATCCGCCACAACAACACATGAATATCCCTGAATATCCCCCTGTTGAAGACATCCTGTGCAAAAGTGGCGAAGTATTTATAATTGTCATGGGTATGAATTAGTACATGTTCTTGATTCTTTGGCAAATTAATAATCTCTGTGATCAGAATAGATCTGAAGTCTTCATAGTCAGGACAGTCATACATTATATAGTGCCAAGATCCGTCAGTGCCACAGTGGCAGCGTGGATCATCTGTGATGCCCAGAGACGTTAATTTTTCTTATATCCACCCATGGCCTGTGAGGGAGGTATGTTATGTACAGGCCAGGGGAAAACCAGCTTCGGGCTTTTGGGAACGTGAACATTACTTCAGCGATGAATTTCTTTGTAATTGCTCCCTTAGCGAATGTCGTCCATCTGTCCTGCCAGGCCTGCTGCAGGTGTGTGAGAAGGTGCCTTTTCTCTGTCTTGCGATTGATTGCTGGGTTGGTGGTGAATCCAATGATGGTAGTGGTCCTTTGGACAGATACAACATGCCGCATCTAATTATTTCAAGGTCTAGAGGGAGGATTCCAGCGAGAACTTGGAGAGCAGGAGTGCTTGCCGTGCAGCAGGCTCTGGTGATGATAAGTAGTATTGCTCTTTGAATGGTGGCTTATTTCTTCTGATTTGTGACAATAGTTCTCCAGTGATACCAGACCCCTGCAGCATATGAGATGGCTGGAATAAAGACTGCTTTGTAGGGTGCAACAGGTGGTCACCATTTTAGAGGCTCTGAGTGAGCCTTGAAATCGGAATTTTCAGTTTCAATAAATAACGACGAGATTTATGGTGGCTGATAATTGTTAATTTAAGTCTATACCAGAACCTTCTGAACTGTTCTATAGAACGTATAAATCCAAGTGACTCTTTCTTCTTAATGCAATTAAAAAGTTCTGGCCCCTTTATTTGCCTCTTACAGTATGCTGTTGGCTGATTTTCAAGAACACTTCCAATTGATCATGTGGATGAATGCTAACAAAGAAACTTCTTTTCCCATTAAGAATGCTGCTTGTTGGGTTAACACAGATCATTTTCAATCTTCCTCTTGGCCTTCCTCTACTTTGTTTGCCGATAGCTATGGAACATAGTATTCAAAATGTCTTATCACATTTGGAATACTTTGTTCAATCAAGTACTGTTCCCCATTTCTTTACTATTTTACCCACATGTCATTTTCCATTCTAGTTATATGTTTTTCTTATTTTTTTCTATTATACAGGGTGTTTCAAAAGTGATGGTCAATAATTTAAAGATGAACTGTACAATATGCAAAAAAGTCTAGTAAACATGGGAATCGAAAACGATTCCCATGTTTAGTAGTTTACATGTTTACTTTTCCTTAAGTGAATCGTTTTCGAGATATTACACATTTCTAGTTGGGATCTACTACTGACAAGGTGAACCGTACAGAGTTGGGATCCACCACTGACTTGTTTGTTTAGGTTGGTTATGCTCATTCTCTCCGTTTCCCCTCTCTCAATGCTCTGAGACGTAGCAGGCATACTAGTACTTGTCAAAGGATAGTCAACATGGAAAGAGGTTACAGCAACGAAGAGTATGCGGACATGCACTTCATGTATGGTAAAGCCAACAGCAGTGTACTCGAGGCTGCACGTTTGTACCAAGAAGCATTTCCCCACCGAAGGCAGCCCAACAGGCGCACATTCATCAGGGTACATCAACGCATTAGAGAACATGGGTGCTTCGCACATGGAATGCGAGCAGGTAGGCCCAGAAGCATAGGCCCTGATGTTGAGGAAAGGGTATTAGAAAGAACATCCTGTAACAGCTGTAAAATCCTGTGGTGTTAAACCAAAATTAAAAATATATTATCTTTACGTTTAGTAAAACCACCTAAAGCAAGGGATTCACAGCTTTTTGCTAAACTAGCGCTCCCATAGTCAGATAGTCAGTGACGGATCTTAACAGAAAATTTGCATTATCTTGAAAATGTTTAATTTGCGGCCCGATGTTCACTGGGCCTTTTTTTGTTTATTTTAGTTTGTACTCTTACAAGTTTTTTTTTTTTTTTTTTTGTCTCATACTCTGAGACCATAGGTGTCCCCATCTACTGGAACTGGCCCACCTTCCCGTGGTGTGGACGAGTATCCAGAATCATCTGTCCAGGTGGATGATGCTTCTGGGTAGCCAAGTGGCCAGAACATAAGAACAGAACATACACATAATACACACAAACCTACGTCACACACATATCTGGCCCATTTGTAGTGAAACTGTTCTTCACAGAGATATCAGGCGGAGTTTAACTGACGTTCTAGGATCCGCCCCTTACATAAACACATGTCCACACATGTCCACATGTACTCTTACAGACCCATTGCGCTTCTTCCGGTACTTGGCAAGGTGTTGGAGAAGCATATTGTCTCTAGATTTTTGACTTGTTTATCTTGGTAAAGGTCTACGGTATTCTTACCAGTTCGGTTTTCGTAAAGGAAGCTCTACGGTTGATGCTATTAGGCCTACCATGTGTGCATGGTCCGACTGTCGTTCTAAATATGTCCTCGACCTCCATGTGGACTTCAAACGGGCCTTTGACACCATTTGGTGGCAAAGTATCTTGGCGAGGTTACGGGAGGCTGAGGTTTCTATCCCTCTTTATCAGTTTTTTTTTTTTTTTTTTTTTTTTTATGAGAACCCCAAACACGAGAGGTATTAGAACCTATAGTACTTAGTACCGTGCTTGGGTTGGAGGTTGAGAAGACGAAAGAAGATATTTGTTGACATTGGACTTGAACTTCTGTAGATTGTAATTTTCAGGAAATACGTATGAAGGAAGGTTGTTCCAGAAAACGGCAGTTGAATGAATAAATGAGGAAGACGAAAAGTTGGTTCTGTGGGTTTGAAGTTGGACAGTAAATGGATGTTGGCTGGTGGCGGCACGTGTTCGGACTGTTTTGAAAGAGAGAGCGGGAATTATAGAAGCCAATTCAGAAGAACAGTGCCCATGAAAGTATCTGTAGAAGAGGCATGCAGCAGAAACAGTACGTCTATGTGAAAGCGAGTGGAGAGACTCTGTTAGAGATGAATCATTAATTAACCTAACTGCCCTCTTCTGAATGGAATCAAGAAGCCTGAGAGAGGTTTTGGGGGCACCACCCCAGATGTGGGAACAATATTCCATGGCAGGACGGATTTTTGCGATTTATACAGAGTGAGCAGCCGTTTGGAAGAAAAGTAACGCCGAGAGCGAAAGAGAAAACCAAGTTTTTTAGATGCAGAGGAAGCAATATTTGTAATGTGCTTGTGCCAAGAGAGATTAGAAGTCAGGGTAATCCCCAAAAGAGATATATCATTTTGCCTAGAAATCGGAGTGTCACTAAAGATAAGCATAGGAGCAGAAGAATCCTTTTTGCGAGATATAAGACAAGACTGAGTTTTAGAAGGGTTGAAATCAACTAAGTTGTCTTTGCCCCACTGGAGAATTACCTGAAGATCGGCATTTAAGGAATTGGTAGCAGATTTTCGAGAACTTGAAGCTGATTGAGCAGGACAAGGTTTCTCAAAATGGAAAGTTGAATGCAATGTGCTATCATCAGCAAACTATGGATAGGATTTCCGGTCAATGGAAGAAGGTCATTGATATACAAGAGGAAAAGAGTGGGGGAAAGAACTGAACCTTGGGGGACACCGGCATTAGTGGAGAAGTTAGAAGACAGAGAGCCATCTACCATCACCCTCAGTGAGCGATCAGAGAGAAAACTGGATAACCAATTACTAAAAACAGTTGGCAAACCATAAGATGGAAGCTTGTTTAGAAGACCTTTATGCCAAACACGATCAAAAGCCTTTGAGATGTCAAGAGCAACTACTTGTGTTTCACCGAACCTTTCCATTGATTTAGTCCATAAATAGGTAACATAAGCCAGAATATCACCAGTGGATCGACACTGACGGAATCCATACTGGCGATCGTTGATCAGACGGAAGTTTTCTAGGTAGTTTAAGAGTTGGCGGTTAATTGATTTCTCCATTACTTTAGAAAGAGTAGAAGTAATTGCAATGGGACGATAATTGGATGGGAGGGATTTGTCACCCTTTTTAGGAACTGGCTGGATATGAGCAAATTTCCAAGCAGAAAGAAAAACACCTTTGGAATAAGAAAGTGAAAAAAGGCGGCAAAGAATAGGAGTAAGTTCAGGAGCACAGGTTTTGAGAACAAGTGGAGAAATACCATCAGGACCTGGAGCTTTCTTAGCATCAAGATTCATCAAAATCCTTCTGATATCCTTTTGACGGAAGACCACAGGAGGCATTGAATGGAGCGTGTTAGGAATGGTGGGAGGTGTTTTACCAAGATCATTAATACATGAGCTGGAAGAAAAATGGGATGCTAGCAGGTCAGCTTTATCCTTGGCTGAAGTGACAACAGAACCATCTGGTTTGGACAGAGTTGGGAGCAGAGATGGGCAAAAGTTGCGGCCAATAGCTTTGGCAAGAGACCAGAATGCTCGGCTACCATTAGGGCAAGAAGCAAGTTTTCTACTCTTAGCCTGTTCAAACTCTAGTTTGGACTGATTAATATTTCTGATTATGTTTCTGATAGGTGCCTTGTTGTCTCCTCTGGCCTGTGTGCTGTTCGGAGACCGATTACTCGTGGCTGCCCGCAGGGATCTGTTCTTGGGCCCGTGTGCTGGAACGTGATCCTTGCTGGGTGGCTCAGTTCTGAACATGATTTTTTTACTAAAGTGGCATATGCCGACGATCTGATTGTTCTGGTTTCTGGTAATTCTAGGCTCCAATTGGAGGAAAGTGCCAATGATATTTTATCAGACCTTCATTGTTGGTGGCAGAATCATAAATTGGAAATCTCTATCTCCAAATCTAAAAAAATGCTATTTAAGGGTTCCCTTAGCGTCAATCGTCTTCCCAATATTAGGTTTTTGGACCAGCGCATAAAACTTGTTAAATCTTAAATCTTACAAATATTTGGGTGCCTCATTGACGACCGTTTTCAATTTGTTCAACACGCCAAATTTATTCTACAAAAAGTAAAAACTTTAACTAGAAAGTTAATCAGAATTACAAGGGTGGGACTCAAACCTTCTGTTCTTAGAATTTATTATAAAATCATTTTTCTTCCTATAGTTTGTTATGCTGCTGGTGTTTGGGGTCCTAGTGTGTCCAAATTCTTAGTTAATAAATATTTGACTCAGGCCCAAAGTTTCTTTCTGCTGGCTACTTCTCGCGCTTGTAGGATTATTGCTTCCTCTGCCCTCCAAGTCATTACTGATAAAATTCCTATTAAATTTGAAGTGATTTTTAGTTACCTTCAATATTGTAAAAGACAAGGTGTTCCTTCTGTGCTGGATCGATATTATTTAAATTTAGATCTTCTGTGGGGGGGTGGGTTATTTTGTGGATAATAGTTATTCTGGGGGGATAATACTTCCTTTTTTTCTCTTTTTATTTATTATTTATTTCTTTAATAATAAATCTCGTTAACCTTCCAGACCTACCACTTTTAATTTTGTATTTCTCAATTAAATTTCCCCCTTAATTTACCACCCTCCACGTTAACACCTGACTTGTATACTGCACAGAAGATCACAGATTCTGGGGGAATAATGGTTCGTGTATGTCTCCTCTGGACTGGCTGAGTATTCAGAATGACTCAATACTACACATGATAAACATATACAAATTTGTTTATTTCACAGTATATACATTAAAGAATTGTATCATACAACATCAATTGGTATAATGTTAATAACTGGAATTATATGTGTGTTAAGATGTAAAATTAATAGCAAATGATATAATATGTCTCTTCGTGTCTTTCTGCTTTTTCTCCTTCTGGTTTAGGTTACATCTCATAACATTATTTTTTCTTTCTAACAGTTAAACTTCCCAACTGGAATTACCTCAGTGGGCTTAACACCTCTATGGATATTGTCCTAGATTTATAAATCCCCGCTGTAATCTTTCATTAATTTATCCCTTCCAAAATAATTCAATCTTAATATCTTGTAACGTTTCAAGTACATAGAACACCTTTACTTCTTAACTTAGAACATACCAGTCTCAAGTACATGTATCTAAATCTTCCTTGCTTTAACTTATCCTTGAGATGAAGTACATACATCTATGAACCCTTTTCTTCCTTTTATACTAATCAATACCAAATCTACTATCAACTAAATAAACATTTTTCTAAAGTCCTCTTCAAATCTACTATCAACTAAATAAACATTTTTCTAAAGTCCTTCTCTTCAAATCTACTATCAACTAAATAAACATTTTTCTAAAGTCCTTCTCTTCAAATCTAGCTTAAAATTATTATCTCGTACTTACATATTAACTTAGGGAATCACTCTTTACACTACCTTTTCTCAGTTCAGGGGCGACTCATCATCAACAGCATAGGGCATCATCAGGCTCCAACTGGAATTTTTCATCGGCAAAGTACTGCTGTTCATCTACGGGGATTCTCCTACGTTCAGGAACTCGCTCTTCTTTCCATACGGCTATTAAATAAGTTGCTCCGGCCTGCTTATTGGGCGTCTGATCAGTTCGATGAAACTGGGAAGCATAATAGAATTATCAGGACTCTTCCTACTACTTTATTAAGAAGCCTGGCTATGTAGCTCTTCCTTATCTTGCTATACCGAGGCTTTTTCGATCCTTTTTTTTCTCAGCTCCAGCATAGGTGTTTCCATCTTACAACGGTTATCTCCTTTCTATTCCAACAACTCTTAAACAGCAACTCATTACTCTGTCCGTTATTTTCTGGCGATTCTCCCGGCACTTCTCGGGATTTCTTTCCAGCCGAACATCACTCAGGCATCTCCACGGAACTCTCAAAACTTCCACACTGCCAAAAACTCACAACTCTCCCAAGAAAAACTCTCCTCTTCCCTCTTGCATCTGCCTTTTGTTTCAGCCGCTCATTCTATTTTAATCCAATCGTCGTTCGTTCTCCATCATCTCATTATTCTCATTCGCTCTCTCCCACTTCTTCCGTTTTTTCTTGGCCCTCCCTCTCCTGGGGTAACTTCCTGTTTACGAAATTTTCATCAACTTCGATGAACTACAGGGCGTCTAGAAATTTCTAGATATTTCGTTGTGATCATTCCCGATTCACTTACCGCCATTAGTCCACTCTGTTTCTTCTCTACCGCTCCTTGAAATTAGTAAGTGCTCAAGGAGTCGGTCTGTTTCAAATAGCGGCAGCCATTTCTACATAGTGTATATCGCATCCAGGGTTTTCTTCACCCTCCTAGTTCTTAAAATCTTCCTCTCCACAAGGGGGAGTCGGTTCCCTTGTTCTTTCCTTCCAAAGAGCTGCTCACTTTCTGTTTATGCGACCATGAACTGGCCTTGCGGTGCTCCCTTTGTACTAGTGTTCCAGTGCTCCCATTGTCTTGTGTACCGTCCTGCTACCCCCCGTTGTTACGTTAATCCTCCCCTACTTGACTGTATGGTACAGAGCGATCGAAATCTGGTTGAAAATCATCCTATGTAAATAATATTATTTACTATTTACATCTTTTTTTTCTTGTTATGTTATAATATTTATAACATAACATTCGCTAGGATAAGTGTAAGAATTTTGTTCTTACACTTCCATAGAATTGGATAGTCAACGTATAAGAGATCAATTTCTTTCTGAACGGCAGCTTGACTGGATTAATGGAGCTATAGGTCGTACCACTTTTCTATTCTTCCCAAAGGTCATTGAAATTAATAAGAAAAATTTAGCTTGGTTTTCTCCTGGTCTTTATGCTACTTTTTTGTTTTCCGGTCATGGAAATTTGAATTAAAAAGTGTTCTCATTGGGTCTTGCTCCTTCCCCAAATTGTTCCTGTGGTGCGGTAGAATCTGCCACTCACTTAATTTTTGATTGTGTTCAGTACGTTGACTTTCAACTGATCACTAGGTTTTACATGTTGATGATCTTCCAAAATTAGTGGAGACTTTAGAAAACTATAATGCTTTTTCCACTTTTGCGGGAAAAATCTTCAAACGTCTTAAAAAATTGGCTTCTCTTGATTTATAGTTTTGTCTTTTCTTTGCTTTGGACTTTCTACGGTTTCTTCGGTTTTTCTGCGCTGTTGCTTGTTTGATAAAAAATTTGGTTGCTCTGGTTTGGTTGCTTGGGGTGCTGTTTTTCTTTTTTGATTGGCCCCCGCTTGCTTTTTTTTTTTTTAATGGTTCTGGTTATTGTCAACGGCTCTAGATCGAGTTTTTTTGTGTACAATGATTTCAGTTAAATCTTGTTATTTTGTCAACGGCTGTAGATCGAGTTTTTCTCTATATAATGATTTGAGTTAAATCTCGTTGCTATTATTATTAATGAGTTCTTAAACTAAGATTCTCTATAATTAATGTAATTTTTTTTTGCCTACTTCGGATGGCAATAAACTTTTATCTTGTTGAATTATTGTTTAATGCTAAATTATCTTGTACATGTATTTTGATAATTACTTGATGTTTTGTATGGTATTTCTAGCTTATTATTAGTAGTAGCCATGTAAGATTCTTTGGCATACTTCAATTAGATTTGTGAATTTTCTTTTATGAGGATTTAAAATTACTGTGTTGTTAATAATGTAAATTGAATTTTGCAGTCTCTGCGCCTTACATGGCTCCAACTGTATATTACGATAATATCGTGAACTGTCTTCTAAGGGTTATAAAATTACTATGTTGGTAATAATATAAATATTATTTTGTTGTCTCAGCGGGTTGCAGAGGGCCATTTCGTTTATTGACTAATTGTATTTTGTTAATTCACCTCATTTCGTTGGTGGATTATATATGCTACATTACTTTAAATTGTTATGTTCTTAATAATGTAAATATCATCCTGTTATCTCTGTGGGTTGCAGAGGGCCATTGCGTTCGGTCGGCTAACTGTATTTTGTTAATCCACCTTTAGTGGATCTTTCACCCATAGCTTGGGTCATATGGCTTTGACAGCAGGGGGTCTGTTGTCTTAATAACCTTAATAGTTGTTTAAATCTGAATTTATGTATATAAAGTGCTTAGCATCATAATACACAGCCATTTCTGAATAAACAGAAAATTTTTAAGGTGGCATCGTTTTAGGTTATATCTCATATTGTGAATACCTTCACAACGAGTTGCCATGATATTGCACTACTTCGAATAAGTAACGCTTCACCTAAGGAGAAGACTAGTGTTACTTATTCTCAGATAGGTACCACCACCCAGACAGCACTGTTTCAGGGCTGTTTGGCCCTTCGTCAGTGAGTGGGTAGGTACCCAAGTGATGCAATGATGGCAAAAACAGTTATGAAGTATAACTCCACAATATGAGAGATGCCTGATGGTGTATGATGTATTTAGACTAAGGCGCATTTAGGGCTAGAGCCTCAAGCTGCGAACAAATTTAGACTATGTATATAAAGTGCTTAGCATCATAATACACAGCCATTTCTGAATAAACAGAAAATTTTTAAGGTGGCATCGTTTTAGGTTATGGATGTGGACAGTCAGAAATGGCTGTGTATTATGATGCTAAGTACTTTATATACATAGTCTAAATTTGTTCGCAGCTTGAGGCTCTAGCCCTAAATGCGCCTTAGTCTAAATACATCATACACCATCAGGCATCTCTCATATTGTGGAGTTATACTTCATAACTGTTTTTGCCATCATTGCATCACTTGGGTACCTACCCACTCACTGACGAAGGGCCAAATAGCCCTGAAACAGTGCTGCTAGGGGGAGCTTGATGATGTCCGGAGTTTCCAAGAATAGGTAACAACAGCCTTCTCCACTGGGGAAGCGTTGCCTATTCGAGGAGTTTATGAGTTTTTGAGTGGTGTGAGTTGAAGGAGTTACTGTCCCTTTCATTCTTCTACACTGTTTCTTTTCCTCTTCCACTCCTACTATAACTTTCCCTCTACCTTTTTTGCTTTTCTAAGTCTAATAGGGACAAGTGGATATTCGAGTAGATATTCACATTACATACATAAATAGCCCTGAAACAGTGCTGTTAGGGGGAGCTTGATGATGTCCGGAGTTTCCAAGAATAGGTAACAACCGCCTTCTCCACTGGGGAAGCGTTGCCTATTCGAGGAGTTTATGAGTTTTTGAGTGGTGTGAGTTGAAGGAGTTACTGTCCCTTTCATTCTTCTACACTGTTTCTTTTCCTCTTCCACTCCTACTATAACTTTCCCTCTACCTTTTTTTGCTTTTCTAAGTCTAATAGGGACAAGTGGATATTCGAGTAGATATTCACATACATACATAAACAGCCCTGAAACAGTGCTGTCTGGGTGGTGGTACCTATCTGAGAATAAGTAACACTAGTCTTCTCCTTAGGTGAAGCGTTACTTATTCGAAGTAGTGCAATATCATGGCAACTCGTTGTGAAGGTATTCACAATATGAGATATAACCTAAAACGATGCCACCTTAAAAATTTTCTGTTTATTCAGAAATGGCTGTGTATTATGATGCTAAGCACTTTATATACATAGTCTAAATTTGTTCGCAGCTTGAGGCTCTAGCCCTAAATGCGCCTTAATCTGAATTTATTTAAAATGGTTTTATGCGAGTTGCTGCATAAAGAGTTTTAGATTTTATGACCTGTTTTATCGTTTTAACTTCTATTTGTTTGTTCCTGCTGATAGTTTCAGCTGACCTTGTATATTATAGAAGTTGTCATGGCTGTTTAGTAAATTGCTATCAGTACTGGTTGAGGATTCTCAACATTAGTGTTTTCTAAATTGTTTTGTTTGGATGTCTGTCGTTACAGCCTGTATTTGTGTTTGCTGGCTTGACCCTGATCTCAGTTTTCTGGTGTCGGGGTTGGGTTCAAACTATGACTTGTTAAAATGTAAAATACTGCTTGATTATTGTTAAGTTAAATTTTAAGTTGTCTGTTTGGACTTGCTCTCTGATTGTGTCTTGGGTTTTGTAAGTGGTATTAATTACCTTGTTATATGTTGTTATATTTCATTAATCGTGTTGTTGGGGGTTTTGCTGATTGATTAGCTGTTTTAGTTGTAAGTTTTTCAAGGTTTTGTAATCTTATTGATTTGCAGTCTTTCGATTGCTTATTGATATGATTCTTGCCTTGTTGTTTTTGGAGTTTTAAATTTGATTTTAAGTTATTATCATCCCTAATGATTGACATTATGACTGGTATTGATATTATGATTACTGGCGCCTCCGTAGCCAGGTGGGCAGGAGCAGTAGTGCATAGCACACGCTTCTTGATTAGACCGGGGTTCGAGCCCGTACCCTCCACCACATACGGAGGATGCGGTAGGTCAGGGAATGACCACCGCATATTCCTCAGCCCGGATAAAGGGTGAGGGTTGGCGTCAGAAAGGGCATCCGGCCGTAAAAATTGCATGCCAAAACAATAAAAAAACGCTGACCCCATATAATAAGGGGAAAAGGCGAGGACAAACAAAAAACATTGATATTATGATTACTGGGTAAAACTGATTTTATGTATATGTGTAGCTGTTGGTAATTAGTTTTTAATTACATGTTCCTTGTAGTCTTCTTACATATTTTCTGCTTATAGTTATAGAGGATATCTGTATTGCTCTTCTCTTCTGTTCCCTTTTCTTCATCATCTCTCCCCTTTTCCCTTCTTCCTTTCTAAATTATTTTGAGGTTGTCCTTGTGACAACCTCAAAATAAGGAAAGACAGATGTAGGATAGACGTCCTTGAGGAAAGACAGATGTAGGATAGACGTGCGGAAATTTGCCTTTAGCCAGCGGGTGGTTGGTTGGTGGAACAGACTTCCATCCCTTGTGGTGGAGGTTGATAGCCTAAATAAGTTTAAGGCTCAGCTGGACAGGTATTTTGAACGAACAGAGGGGTGAAGTGGAAGTGGGTTTTTTTTTTTTTTTTGGCTGATGCTGCATAAGCTTACTTTCTTGCATCAAATGCCTCTACTAATGCTAATGCTAATGCTAACCTCTGTAGGTGTATCTTGATAGTAGTACCTGGCTGCCTCCTCGTGGCTTCGGACGGGAGTCGGGGGGCCTTTGTTCTCCTGCCCTCTGAATGCTAAATGCCAGGTGCCGGCTTACAACAAAACACACAATATACACATAAAAATACAAACATTTCATTAGATCTTTTTTATTTATTTATTTTTTTAAATGTCAGCCTTGACTAAAATTTCACCAAAACTAAAATTTCAACAAAGAACTAAAAATTATAACTTACTCTACCCAGAAATTTCCTCGGACTACAGAATATAGCTAAACTTCAGCACCGTTTCAAAGCTTGATTGGCTTCTCCTCGGTGGGTGGTACCTACCCACCCTGGCGTTGCAATAGCGACAACCCAGCCTCGCATATTGTGAAGTTATACTTCATAACTGGGTTATCGCTATTGCAACACCAGGGTACCTGCCCACCCACCGAGGAGAAGACAACAAGCTTTGAAACGGTGCCGTCTGGGTGTCGGTATCCGCTGAGAATAAGTAACAATAGACTTCTCCACTGGTGAAGTGTTACTAATTCGAGGTAGTACAATACCATGGCAACTCGTTGTGAAGCATTCACAATATGGGATATAAACAAAACGATGCCAGTTTAATTAATTAATTTAACTGCTTTGGTAGATGACTACGATGCTTTTGCATTAACCCAGTGGTGTTCAACCGGAGTGCCGCAACAACATTCCAGGGGTGCCACGTCATTTGGGTTTAAGTTACTTAAATTTATTATTTTTAAAATTTATATATTTATTTCATTATAAAAAGATGTACGGTATCTTTTTAAATTTGTGTTGATCTATAATTGATGTTTACTTAGTACTAGGGCTTGCATAAAACCGAGAAATTTCAAAACCGAGTTTAACCGAAGTTTACTCTTCTGTTCCCTTTCTGAGAAAATCGGTTTTAAAACCGATTTTCTCAGACTTAGGAAAAATAATTAAAAGCTTATAACACAGGTATTTATTTTAACTTGGGTAGATTGTACAAATCGTAATCAAATCTTTTAAACAAAATCTATCACCTCTTATAGTAAAAAAAATAAAAAAATTAAAATGCTCCAAAAAAGTAACTGGCTTGAGATTATACAAAATTCCAAATTGTATTCAAATCCTTTGAATAAAAACTATCCTCTCGTATAGTAAACAAAAAAATAATAAGCCCTATAATAATAATAAATAAATAAAAATAATGTGAAAAAAAACAGCTTGGGGAAATTACTTTACTATTTATTGCTCAGCTTTTTTCTGAAAATGATCCTTTAAAAAACACAGTATATAGACTCAAGCGTTTAGGGCATAAGCCTCAAGCTATGAAGGAGTCTAGACTATGTATAAATATAGTGCAAATGCATCAGAAATACATAGCTATATCTGAATAAATCAGAATATTGGTAAAACGGCATCGTTTTAAGTTATATCTCATATTGTGAATACCTTCACAACGAGTTGCCATAATATTGCACTACTTCGAATAAGTAACGCTTCACCTAAGGAGAAGACTAATGTTACTTATTCTCAGATGGATACCACCACCCAGACGGCACCGTTTCAGAGCTATTTGGCTCTTCTTCGGTGGGTGGGTAGGTACCCGAGTGATGCAACGATGGCAAAACAGTTATGAAGTATAACTCCACAATATGAGAGATGCCTGATGGTGTATCATGTATTTAGACTCAAGCGTTTAGGGCATAAGCCTCAAGCTATGAAGGAGTCTAGACTATGTATAAATATAGTGCAAATGCATCAGAAATACATAGCTATATCTGAATAAATCAGAATATTGGTAAAACGGCATCGTTTTAAGTTATATCTCATATTGTGAATACCTTCACAACGAGTTGCCATAATATTGCACTACTTCGAATAAGTAACGCTTCACCTAAGGGGAAGACTAATGTTACTTATTCTCAGATGGATACCACCACCCAGACGGCACCGTTTCAGAGCTATTTGGCTCTTCTTCGGTGGGTGGGTAGGTACCCGAGTGATGCAACGATGGCAAAACAGTTATGAAGTATAACTCCACAATATGAGAGATGCCTGATGGTGTATCATGTATTTAGACTCAAGCGTTTAGGGCATAAGCCTCAAGCTATGAAGGAGTCTAGACTATGTATAAATATAGTGCAAATGCATCAGAAATATAGTGCAAATGCATCGAAGAAGAGCCAAATAGCTCTGAAACGGTGCCGTCTGGGTGGTGGTATCCATCTGAGAATAAGTAACATTAGTCTTCTCCTTAGGTGAAGCGTTACTTATTCGAAGTAGTGCAATATTATGGCAACTCGTTGTGAAGGTATTCACAATATGAGATATAACTTAAAACGATGCCGTTTTACCAATATTCTGATTTATTCAGATATAGCTATGTATTTCTGATGCATTTGCACTATATTTATACATAGTCTAGACTCCTTCATAGCTTGAGGCTTATGCCCTAAACGCTTGAGTCTAAATACATGATACACCATCAGGCATCTCTCATATTGTGGAGTTATACTTCATAACTGTTTTGCCATCGTTGCATCACTCGGGTACCCACCCACCGAAGAAGAGCCAAATAGCTCTGAAACGGTGCCGTCTGGGTGGTGGTATCCATCTGAGAATAAGTAACATTAGTCTTCTCCTTAGGTGAAGCGTTACTTATTCGAAGTAGTGAAATATTATGGCAACTCGTTGTGAAGGTATTCACAATATGAGATATAACTTAAAACGATGCCGTTTTACCAATATTCTGATTTATTCAGATATAGCTATGTATTTCTGATGCATTTGCGTTATATTTATACATAGTCTAGACTCCTTCATAGCTTGAGGCTTATGCCCTAAACGCTTGAGTCTAAATACATGATACACCATCAGGCATCTCTCATATTGTGGAGTTATACTTCATAACTGTTTTGCCATCGTTGCATCACTCGGGTACCTACCCACCCACCGAAGAAGAGCCAAATAGCTCTGAAACGGTGCCGTCTGGGTGGTGGTATCCATCTGAGAATAAGTAACATTAGTCTTCTCCTTAGGTGAAGCGTTACTTATTCGAAGTAGTGCAATATTATGGCAACTCGTTGTGAAGGTATTCACAATATGAGATATAACTTAAAACGATGCCGTTTTACCAATATTCTGATTTATTCAGATATAGCTATGTATTTCTGATGCATTTGCACTATATTTATACATAGTCTAGACTCCTTCATAGCTTGAGGCTTATGCCCTAAACGCTTGAGTCTAAATACATGATACACCATCAGGCATCTCTCATATTGTGGAGTTATACTTCATAACTGTTTTGCCATCGTTGCATCACTCGGGTACCTACCCACCCACCGAAGAAGAGCCAAATAGCTCTGAAACGGTGCCGTCTGGGTGGTGGTATCCATCTGAGAATAAGTAACATTAGTCTTCTCCTTAGGTGAAGCGTTACTTATTCGAAGTAGTGCAATATTATGGCAACTCGTTGTGAAGGTATTCACAATATGAGATATAACTTAAAACGATGCCGTTTTACCAATATTCTGATTTATTCAGATATAGCTATGTATTTCTGATGCATTTGCACTATTTTATACATAGTCTAGACTCCTTCATAGCTTGAGGCTTATGCCCTAAACGCTTGAGTCTAAATACATGATACACCATCAGGCATCTCTCATATTGTGGAGTTATACTTCATAACTGTTTTGCCATCGTTGCATCACTCGGGTACCTACCCACCCACCGAAGAAGAGCCAAATAGCTCTGAAACGGTGCCGTCTGGGTGGTGGTATCCATCTGAGAATAAGTAACATTAGTCTTCTCCTTAGGTGAAGCGTTACTTATTCGAAGTAGTGCAATATTATGGCAACTCGTTGTGAAGGTATTCACAATATGAGATATAACTTAAAACGATGCCGTTTTACCAATATTCTGATTTATTCAGATATAGCTATGTATTTCTGATGCATTTGCACTATATTTATACATAGTCAAAACACAGTATATTAAGCATTTTTCCTGATAGACTTGACCTTATTTTTGTGTTAAAGAGACCAGTGATCGAAAACACTCTCTCAGATTGGACACTTGTTGGTTTAATTCTGTGCTGATTTCCAATTCACTCGGATATTTTGAAGGCTCTTCAGTTAATCTCTTTATTACACTATCATACTCTCGCATGAGTGTATCTCCAACATCGGAACTAAACGAGTCTTTGTTTTCTTCTAAAAGAACAGTTAATTTATTTTCAGTTTCTTCATTCAACGCTAAGACTCCTTCTGAATGTTTTGCAAATAATCTCTGATAAATCTCTTAAGCATGCTTTTTCAAAACGTGCTTACTTGGAAAATCAAAAGTTCTTGAACCTGAATCTTCTTTCCTAAACTTTTTGGGGTTGTGTAGATAGCTCAGCAAAGACACAGTTTGGCAATTTCGCCTTGCTTTGTAACGCTGCAAAAGGCTTTGGTGAAACTTTAAAGCAAATGGGTTTTCGGCTGTATCAAGCTTAGCAAGCAAAAATTCTATTGAAGAGTCTGTATCTTCTGACGTTATAGCTTCAGAATCATTTCAAATGGTCGCAAAGTTTCACATAGCAATTCAAGTGTTTTCCAGTCATCGTCAGTCACACAGCTTCAGTTGACAGTACTGCACATAGAGCATTTGGAATGCAATTTTCCAATTTCAAAAATCTCTCAATCATATAGAATGTGCTATCCCATCTAGTCTTGCAATCTAATATAAGTTTTATATTCTTTCCCAGTAAATTTTGCCTTAACAAAATTTTGTAATATGTAATTTTTGGTAGGCGATTTTCGGAAAACTTGCAAATTTTTCTGACTTTGTTAATAGTTTGTGCAATATTGGCCATTGGATTAAAGAAATAAATGAGCTCATCGGTAAAGTCGGTTTGATAAAGCATGCCTTTCTGTCTTTCTTCAACTTCTTCATCATCACTACTTTCTTCATTATTTTCATTTTCTTCATTGTCTTTGGGAGACTCAGAGACTGTGGCACCATAATTGATTGCTTTTTCATAAAGAACATCTATAACTGACAGATGTATATAATGGGCTATACATTGTTGATGATTAGACGTAATTTGCTTGCCAAGCTTAATCATCATTGCTGCTCCATCGGTGGTGCAGGCAACAATATCCTCATCCATGTTCAAACCAAGTTCCTTCAAGTGTCCATTCACAATTTGCTCAGTTCTTCTGCTATCAAGTGAACCATTAATCTCAATAAGACATAACGATCAATGATTGTCTTTTGAATGCACATTTGTATTCATATACCTTTTATTTTGTATAGACGTATATTCGTCTAGAGTCAATGAATACCGTGCACCCAAAACCAATGAATTTTTGAAATGCTGAATGAGTTCTTCTTTCTTAGTTTTATAATAATTCAGAACCATATTTTTAATTCCATTCACTGAGGCTGGTGGTAATTTATCGTATTTATTTCTCTGAAGGTGAAGGCTTGATTGTGTAACTCACTCTTGGCAATTGAATTAAAAGAAAATCCATCTAAAGCAGCTAATTTTGAAATCTCTTCTTCCATAGATTTTTTAACGATAAATACCATTTTTACGGGAGGTTCACTGTTTTATTTATTTTTATCTTGTTTAATGTCAATCTGATGCATTTTCTTTAAATGCAACATCAAAGATGATGTAGATCCTCCAGACGACTTCATTATCTTCTCATATTTCGAACAGTGTGCTTCATCTTTGCTTTTTCGAGCAAAATAATTCCATACATTTGATTTCATCTTAGACATATTAAGAGTAATAAATATTAATTAGTAGGAATTTATATCACCGACAATTTTAAATAAAAATATTAAAGATAACAAAGGCACAATACTATGCGTCACTCCCGCAAGCACTGAATGAAGAGTCTAAACGAGGCAAGTTTCAAAATTTTCACGAAAGAAATTTTTTATTTATTTACTTGCAATTTTTTCTCCCCAATTAAATCTATTGTATTTTCAAAATTACATAAAAGCTAAATTTGGTGAAGCTGCTTTTTGGAGAACATTTGATCGCAAATTTAATAGGAATAAAGAAGCAAGAAACTTTCTACGATTGAAATTTGATGCAATATTCAGCGAATCTGTTTCTAGTGGGTAGCCATCAATAAGGCGTGTTCCATAACTTGCCTGGCGAACAAGATAAATGGAACGGAGAAATGTTGAGCATTTTCTTTTACGCTATCGCTCCGACTCACTCAGTCGTAAATGAGTACATCTGCATCGTGCCATGATACAGGTGGGACGATAAAAGGTACCCCTCCTAGATTTGGGCCACTTGCCCATGAGATTCGTACCTAAACATAAAATTTAAAAAAAAAACACATTTAAAACATAAAGCAGTTGAACGATCCAGACAAACGAACAAACAAAAGAAAATGTGCGTAACAAAAAACTATATTCGAGGGCTAACTAAGAAAATATTCGAATCCGGTTTTAGAAGCTCGATTTCGGTTTTAACAACTCAATATGAAAACCGATTTAACCAGTTTTATAAAACCGGTTTGCAAGCCCTACTTAGTACCTCTATATAAAAATAAAATTATTATATATATATAATTTGTATTATGAATTGTAATTTTGTTTATACTGTAGTTATATTATTGTAATAACTAGCATCTAACGTTTTTTTTTTATATTAAACACATACAGAGAGAGAGAATCGGATCAAACTGGCAGAAAATTGAGTAGGGGTGCCGCAAAATAAAATAAATTACTTAAGGGTGCCGTTATTAAAAAAACGTCGAAAACTACTGCATTAACCTATATGTTATCAATAATTTATTCGAAAATTTCTAGTTAAATAGGGTGTAAAGAGTAAAACAAATTAAAAAAATTGAAAATATGTATTTTTTTAAATGGAAACAAAATTCTATAATAAATGTAATCAAGAAATAATGAAACTGAATTTAACGTCACTCATTCTTTTTTTGTAAAGATAGTAATAAAAACATCAAAAAGAATATTATACTTGTAGAAAATTAGATGTATATAGAAAAACAATTGTATGTGAATGTGGAAGAAAATTATTATTTAGATTGGTGAAAAATATTAGATTAGATTGGTGAAAAGATTAGTATTTAGATAATTGTTTCCCGTCTAATTTGTCTAGTTGATATTTCGTTATAATTGGCATTTTAGTTATAATGAAATATCAACTAGACAAATAAACTAATAATTTTATAAAACGAAAAAAGAACAATAAAAATACGACTAAAATGTTTGAAATTGAGATATATTTTTTTTCATATTTAATTTTTTTCTTTAAATTCTCAAATAAATTTTCAGACACTATTTGAAACTCTGAAATAAATTCCCAGTTTAGCCTGTTTTTCATGTTCTTCAATATACTCTTCAGAGAGAGAGAGAGAGAGAGAGATCATATCGAACACCTGTGCCTATGCGTGAAAGCAAACGAAACACCGCTATCGCTTTGAAGTAAGCTGTTGTCTCTGCCAGACCATTCTACGTGGACATTCATTTTTCAGCCGCGTTGGGAAAATTTGTACAGCATCTGTCTGACTGCCAAAGGTATCCGTGTCTAAGAGGTACTCAGTGAGCTTTACATTACAGTAGACAAAGTTGCCCAATGAACACAGCAAACCCTTCTCCCTTGGCATGCTCATGTTCCATCATGCGACTTTTTCTTCAAGAATTGGGTGGAGTACCAGACTTCAACACACCAAGCCGATCATTCTGACTTCTTGCCAGTTTTCACTGTTGGCTCAAAGTCGGAATCATATATAGGAGATCTGCTGCTGTCTTTCCAGACACCATTATATCAGAGCAGATTCTTCCTGAATCTAGTATATACAACTGCAGAGCTTCATGCAATAGAGTTAGATTTGGACAACAAAGAACTAAAAATTATAAATTACTCTACCCAGAAATTTCCTCGGATTACAGAATATAGCTAAATTTCAGCACCGTTTCAAAGCTTGATTGGCTTCTCCTCGGTGGGTGGGTTATTTTACCGCTTTTAACCATCTGACTGAGCCTTATACACTCAGCCAGATTTTATCCAGCAATGACAACGTGTCAACTATTTTTAACTTTTTACACCGTATTAATTTATATAAATGTATATAAATATACATGCCAATAACAACTGTTTATGATATATTCCGATTCCTCCAGCGTATTACAGGCTTTATTCTCTTTGAAATATAATTCTCATCCGGTCCTGTCTCGGGTCCAGAAGAAGATACACTCTCTTTACTAGCATAAATTCGATATCCGCTTCTGCTGGATTCCTAGCCACACTGGGATTAGTGGAAATTATTTGGCTGATGCAGCAGCAAAATCAGCAACTTCCACTAATAATCATTGCCTGTCAGTCACCTAACTCTGGCAAAAATTACACTGGCAGGATTTGTGGAACAGAGAGGCTGCCAATAAATTACGTCAGATAAAGCCTGTAGTTGAACCATGGAGATCTAGTCTGCGCAGGAATTGTAAAGAGCAAGTTGTTCTTCCTCGGCTGCGCATAGCACAGTCATTCGACATATTCGTTTTTGCTGAAGGCCAATTACATGCCTATGTGTGAGTTCTGTAGCACCGTTTTATCTATTAAACATGTTTTAATTGACTGCCCAGATTTTAGCAACGCTTATTTTACCGCTTTTAACCATCTGACTGAGCCTTATACACTCAGCCAGATTTTATACAGCAATGACAAAGTGTCAGCTGTTTTTAACTTTTTACACCGTATTAATTTATATAAATGTATATAAAATTCTGAATGTATATATTTTTAATATATGTACCGCGTTTAAACATTATATGACTTATGATGAGGCAACCTTTTTTTCCAAGGGGTACCAGAATTTATCTGTTTTTATTTATTTATTTATTTATTTTTAAACCTATATAACTATGTCTCGGTGCGTAATACCTTAGCCTTACATAATAGCCTTAGACGCTAATGTGTGCTAATAAATCAAAATCCAATGCAATCCAACTTAGAGACCGTTACTATGGCTTTTTTAGTAGACAAGGTCGTCAGTTTTGGAAAAGGCTATTGACACTTTACCTTACTTAAATCTCATAGTTCTCCTGCTATGCTGCTCTTGCTGTTCCTAAAGTAGTCGACTATGATGTTTATAAAACTAATTCCACAGTTAAGCCTTCTCCTTCACCCACCATCTTTTGTTGATACTGTTCGGATTCGCTTGTCACTGTCAAAGGTGGCCACGGCCGGATTTACGCATAAACGAGACAAGCTACAGCGTAGGACTTCACATTGCAAGGAGCCTCCGCGTCAGTACAAAAAAAAAATAATAAAAAATAAATAATGAACATCAGAATACAAAATAAATGAAAATTATTGTTGTTACCAATATACTTGGTCCTTGAGGTTGGTGTCCCAATATATTTTGTCCTTTGGTCCTTGAGGTTGTCGCAGACAAGCCGTGCTTACTATCTGGGAGTCTAAAACACTGATGGAACTGATATTCGGGTGATATTCAAGTCAAGTGGACCCAATTTCGGCAAAGTCCGGACGGTCTGTGACAGCCAAATCCTCTGCTTGCACCTTCACGATGGTGAGACTGTTACTAATCCTGGGTACAACCTCTGTGCACAAGCACTGTGAGTTACCACTCAGGTGTGAATCAACGTAAGCAGGGGTCGAGGTGTGGTGCCCATACCACATGGAGGAATGCCGCCCCTCCATGTTACCAGGCAGTACTAGGTGGTAGATGACACTTATCAACTGGTGCAATACCACCACTTTGCTTATTGGAGGCTTGAAGTAGTGGAACCCATGTTTAGTCTCTAGAGCTAAGTTCCAGTCAACCATTCCGCATCTCTTCCATCATGCAGAATGACTGATGGCTTTTGAGGTTATGATGAACATCATGGCGAAATCCAATCTTCCTTACATTTCGAGGGTACAGCTCTAAAACGGTGTTCGCAGGCCGGCCGCTAGTTAGTACACCGGACTGAATCTATTGGTAACTCTTTAGGAGACTTCCGGATCAGCTAGTGTATAATCTTTCTACCTCTACTCTGCCAGATAGTGACTGGAGGGAGTCCGAGTAGTGTGTATGCGGGGAGCATTGTCGAGGCCACGTTATGTCAAGGATCTGGCTATATTCTTAGCATGTAATGAATTTCATTCATAGTAATGAAACTTTTATACGACATATCCAAAAATTTCATTACTTCGTATAGCATGTCCCACTTACTTTTTCTTACTATTGAATACACCACGAATTGCCAAACTGATAGAGTAAGCTTATCTGCGGAAAGATCTAAATCTCCCAAACACTTCTTAGTTCATTTCACAAATATACGTGGTCTCAATTCTAATCTCAATGATGCCCATTTCCACTTGCAATCTGACAAACCCAATGTACTTTTTCTGACAGAATCTGAGTTATCAGTTGATTCAACTACTGTTCATCTCAGTTGCCCAAACTATTCGCTGTATGATTCCTTTCGCCTCAAATGTGGTTCTTGTGCATATGTTCGTTCCGATATTCCCTGTCAGAGACTTGGTAATTTGGAATCTCCTCTTTTCGATCTTCTCTGGGTTAAAATCTCTCTACCTCATTGTGTCAAATTCATATTTTGTCTCTACCGTTTTGCCAACTACACTAATCACTTGGAGCCCTTTGACTTCCTCTCTTTGCAATTTGACTTTCTCCAGTCCAACTTCCCTAACAGTGAGGTAATTTCAATGTTCACAACTGCAGCTGGTTTCCGTTTTCTAGTCATACCGACCCAGTTGATAGAGATGTTTAGGCTTTTGCAATTACTAATGACCTTGCACAGATTGTTCATTTACCTACAAGAATACCAGACAATCCTAACCATATAGCCAACACGCTTGATATTTTTCTCACAAACAACCCTTCTAAGTACAAGGTCGAAGTGAGAGGTCCTTTAGGCACTTCAGATCACAACTTGGTGATTGTCTCTTCTCCAATGGAACCTTTATCTCATGGCTATTCCCAACCTCGTGTCGTTTGGTCTTACAAGAATGCAAAATGGGATGATCTGAGAGATTTCTTTAATTCTTTTTCTTGGTTGGATTACTGTTTCAAAACTTCTGATGTCAACGTTTGCTCAGATGGTGTCAGTGAAATTATTCTTGCATGAATGGAATCCTTTATTACACACTCCACTTTAAAATCTTATCCTTTATCTAAACCTCGGTTTTCCAATAAATGTGGAAAACAGAGGTTTAAATAAAGGCAGTTCAAGAGAAGAATGTTGCATATCGTAATTGGCTTGTTTCCAATTCTTCTGTTTCATTTTCTGCCTGCACGAAAGCGCGCAACAATTGTAAAGCAGTTATTAACCAGTCCAAACTAGATTTTGAACAGGCTAAGAGTAAAAAACTTGCTTCTTTCCCTAATGGTAGCCGAGCATTCTGGTCTCTTGCCAAAGCTATTGGCCGCAACTTTAGCCAATCTCTGCTCCCACCTCTGTCAAAACCAGATGGTTCTGTTGTCACTTCAGCCTAGGATAAAGCTGACCTGCTAGCATCCCATTTTACTTCCAACTCATGTATTGGTGATCTTGGAAAAACACCTCCAACCATTTCCAAAACACTCCATTCAATGCTTCCTGTGGTCTTCCGTCAAAAGGATGTCAGTAGGATATTGACGAATCTTGATGCTAAGAAAGCTCCAGGTCCTGATGGTCTTCTCCACTTGTTCTCAAAACCTGTGCTCCTCAACTTACTCCTGTCCTTTGCCGCCTTTTTTCGCTTTCTTATTACAAAAGTGTTTTTCCGTCTGCTTAGAAATTTGCTCATATCCAACCAGTTCCTAAAAAGGGTGACAAATCCATCTCATCCAATTATCGTCCCATTGCAATTACTTCTACTCTTTCTAAAGTAATGGAGAAATCAATTAGCCGCCAACTCTTAAACTAACTAGAAACCTTCTGTCTGATCAACGATCGCCAGTATGGATTCCGTCAGTGTCGATCCACTGGTGATATTCTGGTTTATGTTACCCATTTATGGACAAATTCAATGGAAACGTTTGGTGAAACACAAGCAGTTGCTCTTGACATATCAAAGGCTTTCGATCGTGTTTGGCATAAAGGTCTTCTAAACAAGCTTCCATCTTATGGTTTGCCAACTGTTTTTGTAATTGGTTATCCAGTTTTCTCTCTGATCGCTCACTGAGGGTGATAGTAGATGGCTCTCGTGTCTTCTAACTTCTCCACTAATGCCGGTGTCCCCCAAGGTTCAGTTCTTTCCCCCACTCTTTTCCTTCTCTATATCAATGACCTTCTTCCATTGACTGGAAATCCTATCCATAGTTTTTGCTGATGATAGCACATTGCATTCGACTTTCCATTTTGAGAAACCTTGCCCTGCTTGATCAGATTAAACTTCCTTCTCGAATATCTACTACCAATTCCTTAAATGCTGATCTCCAGATAATCCTCCAGTGGGGCAAAGACAATTTAGTTGATTTCAATCCTTCTAGAACTCAGTCTTGTCTTATATCTCTCAAAAAGAATTCTTCTGCTCCTAAGCTTATGACACTTTGGTGACACTCCGATTTCTAGGCAAAACGTTATATATCTCTTTTGGGATTGTCTTGACTTCTAATGTCTCTTGGCACAAGCACATTGCAAATATTGCTTACTCCGCATCTAAAAAACTTGGTTTTCTCTTTCGCTCTCGGCGTTACTTTTCTTCCAAATAGCTGTTCACTCTGTACAAATCGCAAATCCGCCCCCCTCTATCATAGAGTATTGTTTCCACAACTGGGGTGATGCTCCCAAAACCACTCTCAGGCTTCTAGATTCCATTCAGAAAAGGACAGTTAGGATAATTAATGATTCATCTCTAACAGAGTCTCTCCACTCGCTGCTCTCATAGACTTAGTGTATCTGCTGCATGCCTTTTCTACAGATACTTCCATGGGTACTGTTCTTCTGAAATCGCTTCTATAATTTCCGCTGTCTCTTTCAAAACAGTCCGAACACGTGCCGCCACCAATCAATCTATTTACTGGCCAACTTCAAGCTCACAGAACCAACCTTTCAACTTCCTCGTTTATTCATTCAACTGCCATTTTCTGGAACAACCTTCTTTCATACGTATTTCCTGAAAATTACAGTCTACAGAAGTTCAAGTCCAATGTCAACAAATATATTCTTTCGTCTAGTCAACCTCCAACCCAAGCACGGTACTCAGTACTATAGGCTCTAATACCTCTCGTGTTTGGGGTTTTCAAAAAAAAAAAAAAAAAAAAAAAAAAAACTTGGTTATTTTTGCAATGCGCACTTATTTTTGAAATCAATAAACTACGAATATGCCAACGGTAAGCGTCAAATCGGAGATCGTTTACTTAGTTATAGAGGAAAGTGGGGCAAAAACGGATAGCTATTCTTTTGTCAGTAAGACAGTACTAATGATAGTACGCTGCTGCAACAGGATCCAGAAAAGTTGAGCAGATGGGGCTGAGTGGTAGCAACTGAAGTTTAACTTGAAGTTTAGCGTTACCCCAGGAGGTAACGTATCAACTGTGTGGTACTACACTGACAATGGTAGAGAGTGAAAAGGACTTGGGGGTAATTGTGCAGGCAGATATGAAGTTTTCTGATCAGTGAAGACGGTCTCCAAGAGTAGCTCATGGTGTCTTGTCAATGATATACAAGAATTTTTCTGGCACTGATAAGGAGGTGATTATCCCCTTGTATAAGGCAATGGTCAGGCCACACCTTGAGTACTGTATACAGGTCTGGAGGCCTTATTTGAAGAAGGATGTAGAGCTGTTGGAACGAGTACAGAGAAGGGCAACAAGATTAGTGAACAGAACAAAGGCTTAAGTTTTGCAAATTACAGTGTCTGGAGACTAGGCACCAGCGAGGTGATCTGATTGAGGTGTATAAAGCCTTGAATGGTTTGAGCATGCTTAATGCTGATGGGATTCTTCCTCCTGCTTAGAATAATCGCCTGAGAAGGTATAAATTCAAATTGAGGAAAGACAGATGTTGGATAGATGTACAGAAGTTTGCCTTTAGCGAGCGGGTGGTTGATTGCTGGAACAAACTTCCATCTGTCGTTGTAGAAATTGATATCTTAAATAGGTTCGAGGCAGAACTAGACAAACATTTGGAATGAGTGAAATGAGAAGAGTGTGTTTTGTTTGGCTGATGCTATATAAGCTTGCTTTCTTGGATAATGTGCCTTCCTAATGCTAATGCTATATGAGCTCAAAATGATGTTCTATCAAAATTCTTCATTTCTTCAAATTGTTTTTTGCAATGAGGAAAAAAAGTAAAAATATTGCTTTCAAAATCTTCAAATTACTTTTCAAACCATTCAAATGACCATATAAGTTGGCAATATTCTGTTGTTTGCCCTGCAGATTTAAGTTCAACTCATTCAAATGGTTGGTCATATCTGTTAAAAATGCAAGATCAGATAAAAAGGTGGGATCTTGAATTTGATTTTCAAGTTCTGTTGTGTCAGGCTTCACTTTGTTTTTAAGATATTATTATTAGGTATTAGGTATGTTCGGGGTCTGACGGCACCTGTGATTTCTCCCATCTCCGCGTATGTTCTCTGTATCGGACAAGCCAGAGATTTAAAAGTGTGTGGGATATGTACTGTGTAGTTTGTTGTGCCCATTGTTCATCCGGCCTGTTAGCCGCCGTGCCCCTAGTGAGACCCGACGTTACCAATACCCGCCACAGGGAGGCCGGCCGGGTGTTACCAGTATTTGTACTCTGGCTGGTCTTGCCACTTACTTTCCTGGGATTTCAGTGGCTAGGACCAAAAAAAAAAAAAAATAATAATAATAATAATTATAATAAATAAATAAATCGAGGTTGATATTAGTGATACTTAGCAAGTTAGTATTAATAGTATGCGACGTGGGGCTGTGCCGTGAAAGTGAGTTTTAAAAACACCAAATAGGTTCGGGCAAGAATTTTGATGTTCTCTTTTGATTTTGAAATGTAGGGCTAAACGCTGTGCAAGACAAAAGTTTGGGGGAAGGATGAAGACTGGGGGAAGAAATTGGAAATAAGGGGCCGACAGAGTAGATAGCCCCTGTAGGTAGTGAGGCATGCCCGTGCCCCACCAGAGTGAGAAAATTGGGGAGGCAAGGAGAGGCAAGCCTCTCCTCCCCAGGAGTTTGGAAAGAAAGATCCGCTCAAGAGAGTGCGGATTTGGGTCGCCAATAGGCTGTTCCGGCGGAAGAGTGCCACCGTATGTCGTCTCCATCAGTTTGCAGGCCCTAAAAAGCTGGCTGTTGAGTCTCATCTAGGTGGGACACTAATAGGAGGTTAAATCTGGGATGTCATCCTTCCAGACTGCATGTGGTCTGAGTCCTATTTTCTGGTCATTATCTTGGGGTCATAATCAAGTCTACTGGCTGTCATTATGGGGTTTTATCCGTTTTATGGGAATTTTTTCCGAATGGCAGAAAAGCGCTCCAGACATTTTCTGTCACTTAACCAGCGATTATCAGAATGGAGGAGCAAATCGCCATATGTAGAATCCATTTCGCTCATGAAATCCCGAAATTTACGATGTGTCAGAGATCTATAACCTCCTCGTATAATATTGGTTACTTTTACAGCTACTTTCATGGCATTGACTCGAAATTAGAGATTTTCCACTGTGTAGGGCAGTTAATATTATTTTGTTTCAATAGTCTACAAAACCAGATTCCAGTCCCCGTCATAGCTTTGGCCCCATCAGTGACAATGCAGGAACATTTTTCGAATCCTCCATAGTTTATAACGGAGTTTTGAACTGCTTCGAAAATATTAGTACCTTTAGTAGTCTCATGCAAAGACTGAGCAGTTCTTCATTAATAGTAAAGTCCTCCTGAATAAAAATTAAAAGTTGACTTACGTCTGCTTGATCAGTGCGTTCATCCATACACAATGAAAAGTACCCACATTTTGCCATTGAATCACACAGTTTTTTTGAAACTCATTGATCCATGTGTTCTACACGTATTGCGACGGGCTGATGAGATAATGCCACTGTTTCGAATTTCTCGGCTAATTTCGGCTCATTCAATTATTTTGCCATTTCAATTGCACATTTCTTCACAATCACACCGTCACTAAAAGGCTTTTTTGCTTTCGCTAACTCTAATGCTAATTTGTACGAAGCGTCAAGACTAGAACTTTGTTCAGAGCTAAGTTTAGCAAAAAAATTCGTTTGATGCATCAATTTCTTCTTATATTCCGCAATAATGGTGCTTCTTGATTCCTCAGTATACATCTCAAATGTTTTACTGTGTAATGTAGTATAGTGTCGTTTCACATTATACTCTTTAGGCACCTTCAAAACTTGCATGCAAACAAGACATTGAATTTTATTCTTGTTGTTTGTAATCAAATAGTTTGATTCCCATCGGCTTTGATACACTCGTTTTTCTTCTTCAAGTTTTCTTTTCTTGTGAGACATGGTTGTTCGACGATAAGTAGTAATTTATTGAGTAGAAGTGAAGTGTATTGAAGATAACACGGAAATCAATCGCAATGCGTATGTAGTAATTTGGTGAGCCCCGGTGACACAACCTTGGTAAACGGATGAACGAACGACACTAACGACGGGCGACCCGCCCCGGAACATGCGCGTTGAAACGACACATTTCGCGTGTAGAGGCTAGGTTTGCACTCGCAAGTAGTGTTTTGCGAAGAGAGTTTTATTTTTTCGCGCGTGAAAATCAAAAGGCTTAACCCACAGGAGGGCCGCACTAAATCGTTCCATGGGCTACATGCGGCCCTCGGCCCGTGGTTTGGAGAGCCCTGGTTTAGACCAATGGTTCCCAACGGCAGTTCGTGGAAAGTTTTACAGGGAATTTGCACTAAAAATTCTGTAATGGCGTCTGCTGAGATTTACATAGGTATATTTTTGTAAACTAAGTTTAATGTTAATTTGTGTGGTTTGGTTCAAAAATTATATTTAGTTATGCTTTGGTTCATACACCATTACATAGCGAGCAATATCGCTTATAAATATCACAGTATCGCCTATAAAAACGTAGTACTGGAAACGTTTTTTAATAAAAATTCAGAATTATTATACGACTTCAAGGAATATAGGCTTAGTGGCTCGCAATAATAATATTATGTTGAAAAGGGAGTCAAAAAAGGTTGAGAACTGCTGGTTTAGACTGATGTTACACTTATAGAAATATCAGTAAATAGTGCAATATTCGGCAAAACCAGTGTCAAATATAAATATACATCAGTTTTATCGTATTTTAGTGTTGGCGAATTTATTTTACATTTTTTGTGTGTATACGTACTGTGATTGTTGTTGGAGTGCTTTTTTTACAATACAGTACACAGTTTTGTCACATAACAGTCTATCTCCAGCCAGTGTCTTAATTTTAGCGCCTTTCGTGCTAGATTTGACTTCCTCTTTTTTTTTTAATCTAAAACGAAAAATTACAAGGATAATGGTGAGTTATTACTATGCTAACAAGACACATCTAATTTGCAGATCCTTTGATGCTCACGTATGATGTTCTAAAACTGATTTTATTTTCTTGACCAGTGCATTGGGAGGAACCCATCCTGTAATTAGCGTTTAGCCCGTGGTGTACAAAGAGCAGAATAAAGCAATGACCAGGAAGTGTAAAGCATCTACTTCAATCACCCAAAAACATGAAGTTTTGTTAAATTTATGGTTTGGAGGTTAGCAGTATCGGGATACCATCTGAACGGAGTGTCGGCATGGTAGTTTTACCTCGTGACATCATTCAAAACACCATTCATATTAGGGTTTAATTTGAAAGTGTCTGCAATACTGCCCAGACAAGATAGAAGGGAGTATATGATGAGAGCCTTGTAGATCAATTCGGCCCTGGAAAGATTGTGCAAGGCTCAAGGGGTAGAATTTTTTTCAGCCTTGACTGTACTTGTTAACAGGAGAGACTGCTTCTACAGGGATGGGATACACTTAAATAGAAAGGGTCCAAGAATATTTGCTGATGCTATCGAGGCAGTGTTAGGTGGGTCGGAAAACGGCTAGCTTGGGGACTAATAGATTAACAGTAGCCACTGGCAGAGGTGAAAGAAATTCTTGCACTGCTTCTATTGGAATGAGCAGAAGCCTGAAAAACAAGATGCAGGATATTTCAGAGACTACTGGGAGTCATTGCAGTACAAGTAAACACATGGGTTGTGTTAGAGTAGCTAAGAATAGAAACAGGTGCATGTATACTTGCGTGTATACCAATGCTAGGAGTTTAGTAAATAAATTTGATGAATTTCAGGTATTGCTCAAAACATCAAAGGCAGATATTGTTGCGATATCAGAGACGTGGTGTCACACAGATATAAGGAATGCAGAACTGGAATTTGGGGAGTACAACGTCTACAGAGAGGATAGACAGGATACGAAGGGAGGAGGGGTTATATATTAGTTAAGAAACACATAAAATCCAAGGAAGTGAAGCCAGTCGACATCGCTGGACAGTGCAGTGTCGAGTCAGTTCGGTGTGACATAGTAATTGGGAGATCCAAATTGAGAGTAAGAGTGTGCTATAGGCCTAATGACTCTGATGAGTATAATAAGAAACTGTACAGGGAAATAGAGTGAGCCAGTAAATCAGAGAGTCTTATAATGGGGGATTGTAATTTCCCAGATATTGACTGGAATTTGGGGGCTGGTCATTCACACACACACACTAGCAAGGCTTTTGTGGATTTATTGGATGATTGTTTTCTACATGAGCATGTTCGGGAGGCAAATAGAGGGAGCAATACTCTTGATTTGATCATCAGTAGTGATTCTTCATGCATAAGAATCTGTAGAAAAATGAACCACTAGGTGGCAGTGATCACAGTGTGTTGAAGTGGGATTTACTCAAAGAGGTAACTACCATTAGGGATAAAGGGAAGGGTTATTGCTTTCGTAAAGGCGACTAGGATGGACTGAGACAGTATTTAAATTCTATAAAGTGGGACCAACTTAAGATGTTGCCAACAGCAAATTCAAACTGGGAAGCATTCAAAGAACTTATCTTGGAAGCTACTAGGCTTTACATACTAACTAAGAAATATTGTTCAAGGTTTAGGCCTAAATGGATGTCAGATGAACTAATGAGACATATGGCAGAGAAGAAAAATGCATGGGACACATACAAATTAACACGTGACACAGAAGCCTATGATAGATACAAGTTGATCTGTAACCAACTTACAAAGGAGGTTAAGCAGGCGAAGGCAGATTACCAGAAATCTTTGGCAAGGGATGCAAAGAAAAACAGCAAAGAGTTCTTTACTTATGTAAACTCTAGAAGGAAGGGGATGAATCAGATTGGTCCACTTGATATCGATGGGTCAACTGTTGATGATCCTGCTCAGGTAGCTAACAAACTAAATGAATATTTTGCATCGACATTCACACATGAAGAGTTATTCAGCGAGGGGAATGCCAGAGGTGTATTCAACTCTGGCAGTAAGCTAGAGAATCTTGTAATAACTGAGAGTGAAGTGGAGGAGAAATTGTTGAAGATAAACACAAGAAAGGCACCTGGGGAATGCCAGAGGTGTATTCAACTCTGGCAGTAAGCTAGAGAATCTTGTAATAACTGAGAGTGAAGTGGAGGAGAAATTGTTGAAGATAAACACAAGAAAGGCACCTGGGGTGGATGGAATCTATCCAGTTATATTAAAGGAGGCAGCAAAGGAAGTAAGCAAACCCTTAGCCATAATTACGAGAGCTTCCTTGGACTCAGGGGAGGTACCCACAGACTGGAGATGTGCAAATGTGACCCCAATCCACAAAGGAGGATCAAAGGCTGACACAACTAATTATAGACCTGTGAATTTAACTTCTGTTCCAGGAAAATTAATAGAGGCACTGGTTAAAGAAGCACTGCAGGATCATATAGACAAGACTTCAGTTATAGCTGACACAGCATGGTTTTGTTAAGGGGAAGTCTTGCCTGACCAATTTGATTGGATACTATGATGCAGTCACAAAAGAACTGGATGGAGGGAATAACTTTGATATTATATACTTGGATCTTAGAAAGGCTTTTGATACTGTTGCACATGGAAGACTGCAGCACAAATTGGAGCATTGTGGCATTGGAGGCAAATTGCTGCTATGGATAAAGGGGTGGTTGAGGGGGAGAAGACAGAGAGTGGTAATCAATGGACACTGCTCATCGTGGACTAATGTTATTAGTGGAATACCTCAGGGTTTAGTGTTGGGTCCATTATTGTTTTTTGTTTTTATAAATGATATTGATGATGGTATATCAAGCTTAATGTCCAAATTTGCAGACGATACGAAGGTTGGCAGGGTTGTTAAGGACACTACTGACACAATGTTGCTGCAACAGGATCTGGAAAGGTTGAGCAGATGGGCTGAGAGGTGGCAAATGAAGTTTAACATGGACAAATGTAAAGTACTAGCTATGGGAAACAGCAACCCCTGAGCAACGTATCAACTCTGTTGATACGTTGCTCAGGGGTTGCTGTTTCAGTCTCTACCACTATCAGTATGTTTCCCATACTGACAGTGGTAGAGAATGAAAGGGACGTGTGAGTGGTTGTGCAGGCAGATATGAAGTTCTCTGAGCAGTGCAGACGGGCTGCAAGAGTAGCTCATGGTGTATTGTCCATGATATATAGGAATTTGTCTAGCAGGGATAAGGAGGTGATTATTCCCTTGTATGAGGCAATGGTCAGGCCACACTTAGAGTACTGTATACAGGTCTGGAGGCCTCATTTCAAGAAGGATGTAGAGCCGCTGGAACGAGTACAGAGAAGGGCAATAAGATTAGTGAATGGAACAAAGGGGTGCTCTTACGAAGAAAGGCTTAAGTTTTGCAAATTACAGTGGAGACTAGGCACCAGCGAGGTGATCTAAAGCTTTGAATGGTTTGAGCATGCTCAATGCTGATGGGATTCTTCCTCCTGCTCAGAATATTCATCTGAGAGGGCATAAATTCAAATTGAGGAAAGACAGATGTAGGATAGACGTGCGGAAATTTGCCTTTAGCCAGCGGGTGGTTGGTTGGTGGAAAAGACTTCCATCCCTTGTCGTGAAAGTTGATAGCCTAAATAAGTTTAAGGCTCAGCTGAACAGGTATTTCGAACGAACACAGGGGTGAAACGGAAGTGGTTATTTATTATTATTTTTTTTTTTTTCTGGCTGATGTTGCATAAGCTTGCTTTCTTGTATCAAATGGCTATACTAATGCTAATGCTAAAACATTGTGCGGGGAGTGTGAAAAATTTTAGTTTGTACTGTTTTTTTTTTTCTTTTTGTCCCTAGTAGTATTTTCTGATTTTATTTTCTTGAGGTGGATTTGATTGCGGGTCTGTGGTTGGGGACTCGGTGCATTTCCTCTGGGCTGCGGTGTTCCTTGGGAGAATGAGAGTAAAGGTGGTATTTGAAGATAGCAGCTTGTGACGTCAAAAAAGTTTATGAATGTGTAATTAGGCTTTCATTTTGAATTGTGGCTGATGCTATGAATTGTGGGTCGAGGCTCCGACGCCGGCTCGCAAACGAAGGTCATTTGCACCGCTAAAGTCATAATTTAAGTTTACCAAGATTTCTTCTTTTGGCTCCACCTGTTGGAAGCTATCTGAAAAATTACTTAAAGTGTTTATTATCATCTCTGCGGTTAACAGAGAAAGTTCTGCAGCTGTTATCAAGCATCATGTACTATTCTGTGATTCTACAGTTTCAAGCTTCTCAGAGCACAAAAAAATTTACCACCATTCTTTTCTAACTTGTGACATAAATGCTAAAGATGTAAGTGAATTTATTATTCTAGTTTTCATTAGTTTACATAATGGACCATTCACAAATAATGAATATGATCCATGACGATGGTGATCGTCAAACGCCCAGTTTTAATGTTAATATATGTTACTCATTGCTGCAGATTTATTTATTTTTTTATTATATTTTTTACTATTCTTTGAGTTTTGTTACAATTTGACAGAACGATTTGTAATTTTATTACTCTGGCATCAGTAAATTTTTTTATTGAAAATTTGCTGAAGGATCATTTCCTTCAAGATCAGAGAAAGATATATGAATTTCAAAAAGTTTTTCTTGTCTGCACCTTTTCTTTTTTCTCCTTTTGTGCTCAGTTAACAATGAATGTGCACCTCTGAATAGAGAAGTATGCATTGGTTTGATTTATGTGCATAATGTAATGCCAACTTTGTAGTAATTGTGTAATAAGTGATTTTACTATTCCATGGAAGCGAATTTATTATTCCAGTTTTCATAAGTTTACATTAAGGACCATTCACAAGTTACGAATGGTTCATAATGTTGGCAATCGTCAAACGTTTTAGGAATTAGTTTTTCATATTTTTAAACAATATTTCAAAATGGAACAATGAAAAAAGACCGCAACTTGATAAGCTTCCTGATCCTCTCTCTTTTTTTTTCTCTTTATCATTCTGTCTGCTGGCATCCTGGCCATCAAAAGGAAGACCTTTCCTTGAATTGGTTGCGGAATTTAACTTTTGCTTTTTTATTTATTTTATTTTATTTATTTATTATTATTTTTTTTTTTACGTTCTGCCCCCGGGCTGGGGCTCCCGAAACCAGGCCTGCTCCCTTTCTCACACTATATGGTTTTTATTTTTTAAAAATTTATCTATTTATTTTATTTATTTATTTATTTTGTTATTATTATTTTTTTTTTTGCGTGTGTGTTTGTGTTGTTCTAGCAATCCATCCTGGATTGGGACTTCCCTGGACCGGAAAAATCCTCTTTTTTTCCTTCCGTCTTTCATCTTATACAAGTTTTCTTTCCTTCCTGGGGAACGAGTTCCCCAGGGAGGAGGAGGGCATGCAATAGTAAAGGAGGCCTTGCCCTCCAACTGCTAGGGACGAGTACCTGGAGGCAGTCGTCCAGGTGAACACTGCTTCCAGATAGACAAAAGGCCAAAACTCAACATCACACTACAGAACTCACACGCCGACTGGGTAAAGTACCTGCCCGGCAACCCAAAGGTCGCGGGTTCGATTCCCGCCTCGGGCTTGGATCAAAGTAGTGCAAAAACCTTGGGAGGTGCAATATGGCCACAGAAGCCGATGCGCCAACAACTACCAAATCAAAAAAAAAAAAAAAAAGAACTCACACACAAACAGTTTTTCTTTCCTGTCACTTTCTCCCGTGCGGGATGAAAAACTTTTTTTTCTCTCTTGCCTTCCCCTTTCATCTGTCTTCATCTAGCATGAGATATTCCTAATGTGAGATGAATTTTTTTTTTTTTTTACACGACACTCACTGGCCTTACCTTGACAGAGTGTAAAAACTGAACAGAGCAATGAGGCTGAGCTGAACTTTTATTCTAGGAGCCGCCCATACAAAAACACACAAAAAAGAGCTTCCTAATCCATTTGATTGTATATCAAAATCCAAAAATATTTAAATATTTATAAATTTTTAATAAATTTATATTTATTCTAATATATATTTATATCTCTCTATACATTAAAAAAGTTTACCTCCTAGTGATATTTATTCGAGCCAATGGGAGAAGATAGGGAGGCAATTACGTCACTACAAATGCAATTAATTATTGACAACTGCCTCCACCTCGTGCACCTCGTTCACCACCTCGTGCATGTGCATCATTTGATGTTCCTTTGTAAAGGTTTTTGTACATTAAAGAATATTGTATATTTGTAAAATAGTTTAGTATTTTATAAATATTTTAATCCTTCTCCTTCGGATGCAACAATATTCCTCATGCATTATAGAACCCGAATCAAAAAAGCCTTTTCCTAAGTGACCTATGTAAACGATAAATAATTACAGTGATTTTTATTCGAATTTGAGAATGCCGCGCACTACTAATGCGCAGGTAAATGATTACATAGGTCATTTCCCGATTAGATATCGATCATAGTGACATAGTGATTTTTGCCAGGTGGCATCGGGGTCTCCCCCAACTCCGGGTTTTTACTCTGTGTTGAATTTAATACTCTGCGCAAGGCAAGGGTGTGTGTTTTGTGAAGTACTGTATTAGTGTGGGTTGTGTTGTTCCTCTGGCTACTCGGGTACCTGTGGAGAGCCATTAACTAGGGAGGCGGACCAAGACGCATTAGGAGAGAAGAAAACTCTGGTGGGGCAAACCCTGGGGTAGCCTAGGCGTCCAAGGAGATAAAAAAAAAATTTTTTTTTTTGGAAAGTAGATAATGGGAAGATAGGAAGAGAGTGGAATAAAAGTGGTAGAGAACAGAGGGGCAGTGTTGAGGCACCCGCCTGATTTGAAAGGGTACAGGATGCCCAGGTCCAGAGAGTGGGAGTTGAATGTGGGTGGTGGGTGAGCCACCAGGCGAAGGGGGGGAGGCATCCAGGGTGGGAGAAGGAGACTCAACAACCCGAGGTGGTAAGAGTAAAAGAACATAGGGAAAGAGATCCCTATGGTGAAGCGTGTTTTTTTTGCAGCTGTCCCACACTGTCCTGGGGTTATCCAAATGGCCAGTGTTAGCATCCCACACCATGCCAGCTAGAAAAAGCTACAGCATGGTGTCAGCTTGGATAACCATGAGACCCCTGAGGGCCTGCATAGCCATCAGTCTGCTCGGTCAAGAGGCTAAGATAGAACATGCAATTATTAATAACTCTCATTCACTCAACATTTACACAATTTTACTTTTAGTTTTTTCTTACACTTTCTATTTTCTTTTATTATATTAGATATCGATCAGTGCGTTTCAATAGGTGTCTTTTACGTAGAAAAGATTTGGCTTACTTCGTCATAACTCTACATATTAAGTAGAAAAGCGTGCGCAGGGGTTGGCGAGCAAGGGGCGGAACCCCCTAGTTAATATTAATAATATTATTATTATAATTTCTCGTTTTTTATTGATTTTTGTTTTTTCATTATTTTCATTCAATTTTTAATTCATTTTAAAATTAACGATAGTAAAAAAATATTACTGGATGTGAATTGAACCTGCCCTTCAAAAAGCGAGTGTTATAATTGATTTTATTTATTTATTTTTTAGTGTTAATTACCCAAAAAATGTTTTCGGAAAAAGAAACTCTCTGGAGCAGAAAGTGGGAAAAGATTCATTTATGGATAAATACAAAGGCAATCTCAGAAAGTTTTTTAAAAAATCAAGTGATCGTGAATGTGAGCCTTCAACAAATCAAGCAGAATTCAACCACAACGTTGAAACTTATGAAATTAACGATCATCATAAAGATTCTGTAGAAACTGTAAATATAGATGGTGAGAAAACGAATGAAAGTAGTGAGAGTCACCAAATAAGTCCAAGTTCAAATATTGAAAGTGCAGATATATTGGAACAAAATTCTATTCAGCAAGCTTCACTGTTGGGGGGGGGGGGGGCTTTTATTTTATTTAATCTGTAGCCCTGTATGAATGCCGATGTTCTTATTTGAACCCTTACTTTATTCTCTATTCCTTACCCCACCTTCCGCATCTGACTCGTTTATCTCACAGAAGAAATCGGGTTCTTGGGAATTTCTATATCAAGCCTCACACAGCCCTCCTTCGGATTGGGCTGTGAGTTCAAAATGACTAGTCACAATTTCATTAAAGACTATATACAATTCTTTATTACACATATATATATACAGGAAAAGAATTTAAGAATAAGTAAGCACATATTATAACAAGATAATGCAACATCTATGGTACATTGTATGAACTAATTGGTTATGTAAATTTATATTTATGTACATTACTTATTTAGCACAAGGATATTAACACCTTTATAAATTTCCATTATAATAACATCTCTAATGTATAATCAATTTTTCCTTGGGATCACACTCAAGTTCCACATTCAACTTTCTTATACAATCCTTTCTTCTTATATAGCAATAACCCCGGGGGCTCACATCTTGTGAGTATGGGCTTGGCACACCCAGGGTCCTGAGCTGGATATCATCATTCTTCTCTTTCTTGGTGATTCCCTTCTACTTTTGACTCTCTCTCTCTCTCTCTCTCTCTCTCTCTCTCTCTCTCTCTCTCTCTCTCTCTCTCTCTCTCTCTCTCTCTCTCTCTCTCTCTCTCTCTCTCTCTCAGGGTTACTCGGGAACATTTTTTTTTTTTTTTCCTGGTGCAGCATAAGCCTCAGGCTTCCTTGCATCATATGGATATTAATAATAATAATAATAATAATACTAATCACAAAAACCTCCTCTGGATAAAATTTCATGCTACAATTGAAACCATCTTTAAACTAGCGTTTATCTTAATTATCTGGTTCATACCAACACTAAGCAAAACTTTCTGACTTGGTCACCATAGTACATCTGGATCATCATATACGTATAATAGTATTTACCTTTATTATCCCCTTTGATTTAACCCGTCTAACATTAGCTACTTTAAATCCATTTATTCATACTTAGTTTGACCACCACCATATATTCTCCGTTCATTGCCATATTCTAACACCCACTACTCTACTCATCTACATACATATATCTTAGTGTATATTTCCCATATGACCTTCCCTTATAATTCTCTTATTGGTCCCTATAGTCCTTCTGATAAGTTAATATGTGCTTAAGCTAACTAGGCACTTACTTCTAATTTCTGGCGGGATGTCTCCGTTAGAGCCTTCTACCTTCTCCACATTCAGGGCTGCTATCCTCCGCTATCCAGAGCAATATCTTCCGGCTTCCAAGAGAAATATCGTACGGCATTCAGGACTGCTACTCAGCTTTCGGGATCTGCTACTCTGCCAGTCAGGACCGCTACCTTCTGTTCCAGGCCTGCTATTTTGCCTTTCAAGACTATTTCTGGGCACTATCGCCTTCCTCGGTGGACTCGATCATTATGTAAATCTTCTCTCAGTCTCACCGTTTACCGAACTCACTTTGACCACCCCTTCCACGTTCATCGTTTATTTTCTCACTCCCTTACATTTCAGATAACTTTACTTCGACTCTTTCCGTCAACTATCACCTCACTCTAGTTCACTCAACTCGTTCTCTATTTTTTTTTCTCCGATATGACTCTTTTTTTTCGCGCGCTCTCTCCTTTTGTTCCCCGAACTCTACACTGCCCCTCAAGACTGGCACGCCTCCCCCAAGGACTCCAACTAATCTTCCCCTACTGCTAAAACCTTTCTCCCAAGCTCTCTCCCTAGTGCGCATTCCTAATTCTCTCGCTTAAACTACCCCATAATTAAATATAACGTTCTTCTATTTTAATCTTACTTTGAGAAAAAAAAACAAAAACAAATATCTTTATTTTAATTAATTTGTAAGATTTTACATCTTACAACAGGATTATGAAGATGTTGGAAAATGGCCTGAAAATACGAAATCCATGACGGACTTGCTAATAAGAATTGGTCTGAAACTGGAAAAGTAACACCAACAATAAACTTTACCAGATAAAGAAAGAACCAAAGCTGTGGCTCTCAGGCTTTCTACGAAATAGACAAGAGGAAGAGGTACTGGCAAGACTCAGAATTGGACACACTCATCATATCAATCTGTTTCTGCTACTGGGAGAAGATCCACCCGTGTGTTCATCCTGTGAACAGGATGAACACGGGTGGATGAATAGGCAGTTGGTATACTGTCACGTGGGGACGACGGCCTGGGACGAATCGCAAGTTCTTGTGCTTGTAGCAAGCACCTGTCTAATACTGAAATCACCTAATAATAATAAAAAAAAGGGATGGCAATTGCTTAATGAGATCAAGGGCAGTCTGACAAATGTCATTCCTGGGTGGAAATATATGGAATAAACAGTTTGGAAGAACTCTACTGTAATGCAAATTTCTACGGCCTCTAAGGTGGTGGTAAGTGGCATAGCTTGGAAGGAGGGTACATTTGCCCACAAGGACAGCAACTCCTTCACAGGCAGGCCCAATCCCAACTGTCTTTGCGAGTAATTGAACAATTAAGCAAGTACAGGTCCCTCATTTGCCTTTAAATAAGTTTCCTTCAAGCAAAAGCAAGTTGGCTCATGTTTAAGCAGAAGAGCCTTGATATCATCACTATTTCGATGAAATCCACGACAGTTCCATTGTAGAAATCTGAATGTACCCATTATTTAGCTTTGTTGGGTCCACCTGGTGCTTTCTAAGGGCTCGGTTTTCTCAGTCCTAGCTTTATCTTTCTTTCGGAAGAAAGGACGTTGATCTGCGTCCATATCTTCTTCCACTGCAAAGAGTTCTGGGATTTAGTCGTCCAGTAACTCCTTATCCTGTACATTCGTTGTTTCTTGAATTGCAGGTGCATTTCCAATATTTGTACCCTTTCTTTACCACTTAGTTTTGGTAGTGGTAGAGCATTAGGAGGTACAGAATTAGGAGTGGCTGCTGTGTTTTTTGGGTAGGCTTTTGTGAACTAACAAATAGCGTGCAATCAGAGTAAATGTTTTGGTGATGCAGTCATCTCAGTTTGTCTACGAAGGCTTCCCGTTATTTACTGGTTGGATGCGGTTTCTGGTCTCCCTGATAGAACATGTTCAGCTGTTTTTATGTATATTATATTGTCACTGACTCTGTCATCAAATTTGGCAATCGCTTTTTCAGTCACTTCTAATAGAGATAGAAGGCTGAAATTTTGTACATATTCCTAATTCGCGTGAAAAAGAATTCTATCAAAATTTCAGCTAAATCTATCAAGCGGTGCTATTTACAGCCATTGCATGTCATATATTGGCAATCTGGATTTATACCTGACCCGTATTTCGGACCGTCCCCCTACTTCTTATATGATTAGAAGGGTGTAATTTTGTAAACAATCTGTTTTGACGTAATCATACTTTATTTATAAAAAATGTATGAAAATTTCTATTGATAAAAATTAATAAAAAAATACAAGAAAATAAAAAATAATATAAAAAAAAAAGTTTTCAAAATATACATTAATTTAAAGAGATCATTTACAGGGAACCCTAATATCATAACTTTTTCATAATTTTTTTGAACCATCAGCACAGATCTTGGTGTATTGAGGGTACTTTTGTGTATGAGCAAAACGTAGTTGTTGGATGTTAATCTTTGCTATGGAATCTTTACCCCATTGCTCAAAGTATTTATCAAAAGAAAGTGTGAAGGTAGTCCATGGGGGATCTGGATCTTTTGATTCTAGCAGTCTGATACCAGTAGGCTGAATTGTTCTGGGTTTATTTGCATAGTGGGTTTTTCTATTGAGGATCATGGAGTGGCCAAACAGAATGAGTAAGCAGGCTTTTAATTTTAGCTGAGTAGTTCATCAGCAACATCTGTCTTTCTTCTGATGCTAAGTGGGGGTTCGTGAGCCTCAACATAAAGACTTCGAACTGGTGATGTTCTGTATGCACCTAAGAGAAAAATGTTGGATGGGTGCAAGACAGGCTAAGGTGCTCTCCCTAGCTGAGTCATAAACAGGTGCTCCACACTCTAGCCAAGATTAGGGATTTATATAAGTGGAGCAGGGTATAACGATCTGCACCCGAAGATGTACTGGAGATGACCTGGAGTATATTCATTTCCTTTGCGCAAGTGGTTCTTAGATATTTTGTGCTCCTGGAAGTTTAATTTATTATCAAAAATTAGCCGTAGGAGACGAATACCATTCACGATTGGTAGAGAGTGATTGGCCAAGTGCAAACTCAGGTTCAGGATGCATTCTGTGCTTTATGTAGAAATGTATGGCTGTAGATTTGTGGCTTGAGTCCCTATCCATTTTGTGCCATCCATAATTCAATCTTATTTATGGTTTTTGTAGATGCCTCTTGATATAGTTCATATTCTGGGAATGGCAGCAGTGGCATAGCTACCATGTAGGCAGGCTAGGCAATCGCCTACGGGTCCGGAGTTTTGGACTAATTTTATTCAATTGTTTTCACATTAATTTGTGACCTCCTTAGTTATGTGTTTGTGTGTGGAAAACAAATAGGAAAGGTATTTAAAGGGTAAGTATATTATAGCCTAGCGAAACTTTATGTATCACCTTGGTCTGCGACATGAGATCACTTTTGGGCTTGGGTGTATTCCTTGGGTGAACAAAAGACAACTAAACTCCATTTCGTTTGAGAGTGCAGTGGTGGGGTGCTGGTGCTTGGCAAGACTGAGTTACACAGGAACATTTTAAGGTTAATTTACCTTATTTTGTTCCAGTGGGGTTCAGCAAGTAAATTCTACAATTTTTACTCTATCTAGAGAGCTGAAACTCGCTATAGCTGGAGCCAGAACTGTTTTCTTGAATTTTCCCACTTTAATTTTCAGAAATTTCTATTCAATTTCACGCAAACAACAAAAATGTGACCTCAAGTATGCATTTTTTTAGGCCTTTTTCATTAATTTTGCTAACACCGGCCCTAACTAACTCAGGGCTTATGATACACGATACTTGATTCGTTTGTTGATACAGAGAGAGTGTGCGCCTTTCTGTTTACAGAGAGGAGTGTTTTCATAAACAACTTCGCTCTTCATGAGCGAAGCATGAGAACTGTTTGCGTCAGTCCTCATCAGCACCCCCACCACTGTACTCTCAAATGAAATGGAGTTTAGTTGTCTTTTGTTCACCCAAGGAATACACCAAAGCCCAAAAGTGATCTCATGTCGCAGACCAAGGTGATACATAAAGTTTCGCTAGGCTATAACATACTTACCCTTTAAATACCTTTCCTATTTATATTGAGAAGGCAAAACAAACAAACAAAAGACAAACACAAGCTACTATTAGTTGCCATAAGAAGCAATAAAGCAAAACAGTAGCAACAACTGTTTCTGAAAGGCGAAAAGATCGTATTTCCTTTCTTCAATGTGTATTGCATCTATTAACAGGAAATCAAGTAAATTCATCTACTGGAAGCCACACTGGAAACAAATATATTTACTTCCCATCACCTCTTGTTTTACTGTGGTTTTTGGCAGATGTGCAATTTCACACAATCAAGCCAATGACTGTTAAATGTGGTGCGGTTTCTTGTATTCTCTCTATCTTGGGATCTCCTCTGACCGTCCCGGAGTATAAACAAAAAATTTGTTAGTCAGAATGCTGCCCACAAATGGCACCAATTATCAACTCTTTTACTGTCCTCCTTATTTACATTGTGTTCAGATAATCCACTGCGAAAATTCGAAAGTGCTACATCAATTAGGAGCAAAAACCGTTTCCCCCAACATAACAAATTACTTTAGGTACAATAAAGGATGACTACTAATGATTTTACTGGAAGTATCCACAATAAAACATCTGTACAAGATGAAAACATGCGGTCACTTGAAAGAAAGTAACCATAGTCACTTGCATTCAAGGACAAGCTATACAGTAATGTTTGAAATTTATAATGCTAATTTTTCCAGAGGGATTATAGTGGATTTTTTCTCAAATTCGCACTGGACCAAAATCGGACTTATTAGTACTCCCACATCCTAGGATGAACTGACTAATTAGAACTTCAGAATCTGTGATGAAACGTCATGCACACTGACATTGTTGGCTACAGCAATTATGTAAAGCAACAAAGCAAAACATTGTAGCAGAGCAATAATGTAAAATATTGTTAGAAAGTAAAAATGCTAAATATTGTTTTCTAAAACAATTACAGTAAAGCAAAGTGGATTTTTTTCTCAAATTTGCAACGGACCAAAAATCGGCCTTATTAGAACTTTGACATCCTAGGATGACGCAGACTTAGAGCTATAATGCTATTTTTTATTATTATTTTTATGTTTTTGTATGGGCGGCTCCTAGAACAGAAGTTCATCTCCGCCTCGTTGCTTTGTTCAGTTTTTACAAGGCCAGTGTGTGTCTTGTAAAACGAAAAAAAAAAAAAAAAAAATTATTACTGCCACATGTAACTTCACATGTTTTAGTGTCTTTTGATGTGTCTGTTCCTCACTTAATATGCATGTTGAAGGAATAAATCCTTCAATGTGCATATTAAAATAGGCAAAAAGCACACCTATTAAAAGAAACTGAAAAATAAATAGGAAAATATTTATTTACAATGTTGGTTTATATGGTTGTCAGAACTGACAACATCAGGTTGCCAGTTCTTTGTGAAAGAAAAACAATTCAAATTGATAAGTGCTAAATATATATATATATCAGTAAAAACTTCAAACAGGTTTAATATCACATCAGGTATCATCTGTAGCTTTAAAATGATCATCATCAATGGTAGTATAGATGTGGCCTTCATTACTTAAAAATTCAACTGCCTCCCTGTGAAAAGAAAAGAAAAAGTTTATGTGCTGGCTGCACCACAAAATATGATAATCCTATAAACAAGCACTGTAAGGTGGAAACATCAAATGCATGTACGTATTATTGATGACCACCTGTCTCATGTCAGTTTTCTTATTTTTATTATTTATTACTAAACTGAACAAAATTTCTGTTCTCTCTCCAGGCTTTAAATAATGTACAGTAATACCCCGAAGTTACGCGATAGGTGGGTCCAACGAAAATCTCTTAAGTCGAATTCGCGTAAGTCGGGGTACAACTTTGCATATAAATACATATAAATTTTGTTTAATTGGGACCAAGGACTAACAAAAACACTAGTTTAGAAGAAAAATATTAAAAAATTGCAGTTCTTTATACATATTAATACAAAATATGCATTAAAAAAAATAAATGACTTACGTAAAAAAGTTATTTCGATGTCGATGGCTTCATAAAATCTAACAAATTCGTCTGACGACACAGCACCTTCTTTTTTTCACGCAGAATTTCTTCGTAGCAAGCTAATAATTTTTTTATTCCTTGCTTTGTAGCTATAACGCGTTCTTCGTTGGAGTCTAATGTTTTCTAAAATTTTTAAGCCCTTTACAATTAGCCGTTTTCAATTTTCAACCTGTCAAGTTTGCAATTGTCATGTGCTTTTCACCGTTGATTCATTTAGGCCGGTAGCACGTGCAATATCACATGGTCTTTCATTTCGGTCAAAGCGTTTCACAATTTCATATTTTTTCTCTATCGACATAGGCAGACTGGCCATAAGCCTTACCGGGGAAACCCCGGTGGGCCGGTGTGGTCCGCCTCTGTTTATCGATAATTGCTTTTCTTTTTCTCTCTGAATCTGCAGTGTCTTCACCAGGATGCTTCCTTTTCATCAATTAGGTATTTAAGTATTTTACTCATTTTTAGGGAATAAAGCACAATTACAAAACGAGGAGGCATGCTTGATACGCATAAACAAAGTTGCGCGCGTGTAGCAACTGAATAAACAACACCATAAAGGCAGAGATACACTATTAACACCTCACATTTCTAGGGGTTACTACCATAAAACAATAAAAATCCAGTTGCGTTTCTGCTAGTGGAATCTGTTATAAACTGGTAGTAAACTCGATCTAATTGCATACATATAGCTGGAATTGTGTTGGTTTTTACGTTATTATGGTGAAATGTGTTTCCCCTTCACTGATGTAAAAAACATAAATACATTTTCTGAATCTTCTCTTCATTCCTATCGTGTTGCGTTCGGTTGGGGTGATTCTGATTCGACTGCCATTTCTTGTAAACACAAAGGCGAATCGTGCATAAGCGAATTCGGTTCGTGTTATATTATAAGATATCGTTACCGTATTTATAAATCGTGTATGATCGGATTCGTGTAGTGTGAACACGTGTTATACGAGGACTGACTGTATACGGCTCGACCGACGCGATCCATTTCTCTCGTGAAAACGATGTAATTTCCGACAAAAGTTGAGCACGAATTCGAAAGCACACATATAAATACGATAGTTGGAATACAAATTCTTGTATATGTGTGCAGCTCATGAGCAGCAAAGTTGAATTTTGTTCATCTTTCGCTCTCATTCTCCGCCGTCGCACCGTATATCGATAACATATGAAAAACGACCTTGAAGATAGTGGGCGGCAGTGTTGCCAAACGAAAAAATCAAGAACCGTGCAACTCCGAGTTCGCGTAAGTCGGGGTATTACTGTATAGACTAACTATATTTAGTTAGTCTATACGTTATTTAAAGTCATCAATCAAAACTGTCATTCCAGTTTTGATTATTTCTTGACTGGGCTTGATGACATAATTCCACATGGAATCGAGAAATACTGCCAACTATTAAGTAGGTTAGGCTGTGTGGAAATTTTAGTGTACTTATTATTATTAGCCATATGGTGCAAGGAAGCCTGAGACTTATGCTGCACCAGCCAAAAATAAAATTCCTGAGTTACCCTGTGTGTGTGTGTGTGTGTGTGTGTGTGAGAGAGAGAGAGAGAGAGAGAGAGAGAGAGAGAGAGAGAGAGAGAGAGAGAGACACACACACAGAATTAGAAAGATAGTGTAGATTTGAGAAGTTGAAGCTAATTGGGCAGGGCGAGGTTTTTCAAACTGGAAAGAGGAAGGCAATGTGCTATCTTCAGCAAAACTATGCATAGGATTTCCTGTGAACAGAAGATCATTAATATACGAGAGGAAAAGAGTGGGGGAAAGAACTGAACTTTGGGGGTCACCAGCATTAGTGGAGAAGTTAGAAGATAGAGAGCCATCTACCATCACCCTCAGTGAGCAATCAGAGAGAAAACTGGATAACCAATTACAAAAATTAGTTGGAAAACCACAAGATAAAAGCTTGTTTAGAAGCCCTTTATGCCAAACGTGATTGAAAGCCTTTGAGATGTCAAGAGCAACTGCTTGTGTTTCACCGAACTTTTCCATTGAATTTGTCCATAAATAGGTAACATAACATTAGCATTAGCATTAGTAGAGGCATTTGATGCAAGAAAGCAAGCTTATTCAGCATCAGCCAAAAAAAAAAAAAAAAAACCCACTTCCACTTCACCCCTCTGTTCGTTCAAAATACCTGTCCAGCTGAGCCTTAAACTTATTTAGGCTATCAACCTCCACCACAAGGGATGGCAGTCTGTTCCACCAACCAACCACCCGCTGGCTAAAGGCAAATTTCCGCACGTCTATCCTACATCTGTCTTTCCTCAATTTGAATTTATGCCCTCTCAGGTGATTTTTCTAAGCTAGAGGAAGAATCCCATCAGCATTGAGCATGCTTAAACCATTCAAGGCTTTATACACCTCTATCAGATCACCTCGCTGGTGCCTAGTCTCCAGACACTGTAATTTGCAAAACTTAAGCCTTTCTTCGTAAGAGCACCCCTTTGTTCCATTCACTAATCTTGTTGCTCTTCTCTGTACTCGTTCCAGCAGCTCTACATCCTTCTTGAAATGAGGCCTCCAGACCTGTATACAGTACTCTAGGTGTGGCCTGACCATTGCCTTATACAATGGAATAATCACCTCCTTATCCCTGCTGGAAAAATTCCTGTATATCATTGACAATACTCCATGAGCTACTCTTGCAGCCCGTCTGCACTGCTCAGAGAACTTCATATCTGCCTGCACAATCACCCCCAAGTCCCTTTCATTCTCTACCACTGTCAGTGTAGTACCACAGAGTTGATACGTTGCTCTGGGGTTGCTGTTTCCCATGTGTAGTACTTTACATTTGTCAATGTTAAACTTCATTTGCCACCTCTCAGCCCATCTGCTCAACCTTTCCAGATCCTGTTGCAGCAGCATAGTGTCAGTAGTGTCCTTGACAACCCTGCCAACCTTTGTATCATCTGCAAACTTGGACATTAAGCTTGATATACCATCATCAATATCATTTATAAATACAGAAAACAACAATGGACCCAACACTGAGCCCTGAGGGACTCCACTAATAACATTAGTCCACGATGAGCAGTGTCCATTGATTACCACTCTCTGTCTTCTCCCCCTCAACCACCCCTTTATCCATAGCAGCAATTTGCCTCCAATGTCACACTGCTCCAATTTGTGTAGCAGTCGTCCATGTGCAACAGTATCAAAAGCCTTTCTAAGATCCAAGTATATAATATCAAAGTTATTCCCTGCATCCAGTTCTTTTGTGACTGCATCATAGTATCCAATCAAGTTGGTCAGGCAAGACTTCCCCTTAACAAAACCATGCTGTGTCTGAGCTATAACTGAAGTCTTGTCTAAATGATCCTGCAGTGCTTCTTTAACCAGTGCCTCCATTAATTTTCCTGGAACAGAAGTTAAGCTCACAGGTCTATAATTACTTGTGTCAGCCTTTGATCCTCCTTTGTGAATTGGGGTCACATTTGCACATTTCCAGTCTATGGGTACCTCCCCTGAGTCCAAGGAAGCTCTCATAATTATGGCTAAGGGTTTGCTTACTTCCTTTGCTGCCTCCTTTAATATAACTGGATAGATCCCATCCACCCCGGGTGCCTTTCTTGTGTTTATCTTCAACAGTTTCTCCTCCACTTTACTCCCAGTTATTTCAAGATTCTGTAGCTTACTGCTAGAGTTGAATACACCTCTGGCATTCCCTTTGCTGAATAACTCCTCATGTGTGAATGTCGATGCAAAATATTCATTTAGTTTGTTAGCTACCTGAGCAGGATCATCAACAGTTGACCCATCAATATCAAGTGGACCAATCTGATTCATCCCCTTCCTTCTAGAGTTTACATAAGTAAAGAACTCTTTGCTGTTTTTCTTTGCATCCCTTGCCAAGGATTTCTCGTAATCTGCCTTCGCCTGCCTAACCTCCTTTGTAACTTGGTTGCATATCAACTTGTATCTATCACAGGCTTCTGTGTCATGTGTTAATTTGTAAGTATCCCATGCATTTTTCTTCTCTGCCATATGCCTCATTAGTTCATCTGACATCCATTTTGGCCTAAACCTTGAACAATATTTCTTAGTTGGTATGTAAAGCCTAGTAGCTTCCAAGATAAGTTCTTTGAATGCTTCCCATTTTGAATTTGCTGTTGGTAACATCATCAGTTGGTCCCACTGTATAGAATTTAAATACTGTCTCAGTCCATCGTAGTCACCTTTACGGAAGCAATAACCCTTCCCTTTACCCCTAATGGTAGTTACCTCTTTGAGTAAATCCCACTTCAGCACACTGTGATCACTGCCACCTAGTGGTTCATTTGTCTGCAGATTCTTAATGCATGAAGAATCACTGCTGATAATCAAATCAAGAGTATTACTCCCTCTAGTTGCCTCCCGAACATGCTGATGTAGAAAACAATCATCCAATAAATCCACAAAAGCCCTGCTAGTGTGTGAGTGACCAGCCCCCAAATTCCAGTTAATATCTGGGAAATTAAAATCTCCCATTATAAGACTCTCTGATTTACTGGCCCACTCTATTTCTCTGTACAGTTTCTTATTATACCCATCAGAGTCATTAGGCCTATAGCACACTCCTACTCTCAATTTTGATCTCCCAATGCTTATGTCACACCAAACTGACTCAACACTGCACTGTCCAGCGATGTCGACTGGCTTCACTTCCTTGGTTTTTATGTGTTTCTTAACTAATAGCATAACCCCTCCCCCCTTCCTATCCTGTCTATCCTTTCTGTAGACGTTGTACTCCCCAAATTGCAGTTCTGCATCCCTTATATCTGTGTGATATCCCAACCACGTCTCTGATATCCCAACAATATCTGCCTTTGATGTTTTGAGCAATACCTCAAATTCATCAAATTCATTTACTAAACTCCTAGCATTGGTGTACACGCAAGTATACCTGCACCTGTTTCTATTCTTAGCTACCCTAACACAACCCATGTGTTTACTTGTACCGCAATGGCTCTCAGCAGTCTCTGAAATACCATGCATCTTGTTTTTCAGGCTTCTGCTCATTCTAATAGAATGAGCTAGAATAAGCTAGAATATCACCAGTGGATCAACACTGACAGAATCCATACTGGTGATTGTTGATCAGACGGAAAGTTTCTAGTTGGCAGTTAATTGATTTTGTCATTATTTTAAAAAGAGTAGAAGTAACTGCAGTGAGATGATAATTGGATGGGAGGGATTGTCACCTTATTTTTTTGGAACTGGTTGGATATGAGCAAATTTCCAAGCAGAAGAAAACAGACCTTTGGAATAAAAAAGTTAAAAAATGCAGCAAAGAACAGGAGTAAGTTCAGGAGTGCAGGTTTTGAGAAACAAGTGACAAATACCACAAGGACCTGGAGCTTTCTTAACATCAAGATTGGTCAAAATCCTTCTGACATCCTTTTCATGGAAGACACAGGAGGCATTGAGTAGAGCATGCTGGGAATGGTTTTACCAAGACCCTTAATGCAAGGAAGAGAAATGGGATGCTAGCAGGTCAGCTTTATCCTTGGCTGAAGTGCTAATAGAACCTATCTGGTTTTGACAGAGGTTGAAGCAGAGATGGGCAACAGTTGTGGCCAATAGCTTTGGCAATAGACAAGAAAGTTCAGCTACCATTAGGGCAAGAAGCAAGTTTTCTACTCTTAGCCTGTTCAAAATCTAGTTTGGACTGATTAATAACTATTTTACAATTGTTGCGAGCTTTGGTGTAGGCAGAAAATGAAACTGAAGAACTGAAACAAGCCAATTATGATATGCAGCATTCGTTTCTTCAACAGCCTTAGCACATTTATTGGAAAACCAAGGTTTAGGTAAAGGATGAGATTTTAAGGTGGAGTTTGGAATAAAGGATTCCATTCCTGCAAGAATAATTTCACTCTCACGATCTGAGCAAACGTTGACATGAGGAGTTTTGAAATAGTATCCCGACCAAGGAAAACAAAAGAAATCTCAAAGGTCATCCCATTCTGCATTCTTGTAATGTAAAAAAACAAGAGGTTGGGAATAGCCATGAGATAAAGGCTCCATTGGAGAAGAGACAATCACCAAGTGGTGACCAGAGGTGCTAAAGGATCACTCACTTCGATCGTGTACTTAGAAGGGTTGTTTGTGAGAAAGACATCAAGGGTGTTGGCTGTATTTTTAGAATTGTCCGGTATTCTGGTAGGTATTTGAACAATCTGTGTAAGGTCATTATTAATTGCATAAGCCTCAGCATCATGACCAGCTGGATCTATGTGACTAGAAAACGGAAGCCAGCTGGAGTTTTGAACATTAAAATCACCAAGGAAAATTACCTCACTCTTAGGAAAGTTGGACTGGAGAAAGTAAAGTTTCAAAGAGAGGAAGTCAAAGAGCTCCAAGTGATTAGTAGAGTTGGGATAATGGTAGAGAGATTTTAAGCCAGAGAAGATCGAAAAGAGGAGATTCCAAATTACTAAGTTTCTGACGGAATGATTCTGTCAGAAAAAGTACATGGAGTTTGGCAGACTGCAAGTGGAAAGGAATCATACAGCAAATAATTTGGGTAACTGAGATGAGCAGTGGTTAAATCAACTGATAACAAGGATTCTGTCAGAAAAAGTACATGGAGTTTGGCAGACTGCAAGTGGAAATGTACATCGTTGAGATTAGAACTGAGACTACGTATATTTGTGAAATGGACTAGGAAGTGTTTGGGAGGTTTAGATCTTTTCGCAGATAAGCAGCCTCTATTAGTTTGACAATTCATGGTGTATTCAGTAGTAAGAAAAGTCGGGGGGGGAGGGGACATGCTGTATGTATGAAGCAATGAAATTTTTGGATAAGGCAAACACATGGTAAGAATATACCCAGATCATTGACATAACGTGGCCACAACAAAGCTCCCCCCTCCCCCACATTCATGCTACTCTCACTCCCTTCAGTCACTATCTGGCAGAATAGAGGCAGCAAGATTATACATTAGCTGATCCGGAAGCCTCCTGGAGAGTTACCAATAGGTTAGGTCTGGTGTACTAATTAGCGGCCAGCCTGCGGACACCATTTTAGAGCTGTATCCTCAAAATGCAAGGAAGTTCGGTTCTCGCCATGGTGTTCATTTTAACCTCAAAAGATATCAATCATACTGCATGATGGAAGAGATGGGGAAGGGTTAGCTCTGGAAACTAAACATGGGTTTCACCACTTCAAGCCTCCAATAAGCAAAGTTGTGGTATTGCACCGGTTGATGAGAGTCATCTACCACCTAGTATTGCCTCTGAACACAAGAGGGGTAGGGTAGCATTCCTCCATGTGGTGTGAGTGCCACACCTTGACCCCTGCTGACGTTGGTTCACACCCAGGTCGCCCACAGTGTGATTGTGGGGTTTATATCCGGGATTACTAACAGTCCCACCATTGTGAAGGAGCAAGCAAGTGAATGCAGCCGAGAAATCCATCTCCAGGAGCTGCACCCTGGTGGAGCCCTAAGCTGCAACAACTAAGACAGACAGCAAATGCCTGCTGGAAAAATTTGTATCATGCCAGATGTAGTTGGCCTGTTTCAGAAGTTAAAGCGCTAGAAGAGCAATATTGTACAGCAAGGAATCAATACAAAGCCAAAATTCGAGAAAGAAAACAACACGTGGGAGCAGCTAGTCTCCACAGTAGGAAATGATGAACCCTGAGGAGTGGTCTATCGGGTGACCACTAACAAACTCCAAAGAAGAGAAGGCATCCCCTCAACCTGGAAACCACAAGGGGAATACACAAAGATATGGCAAGAATCAATTAACAATACTATGCCATGTTTCGGGAACATCTGGACCCATCCCTCCCAGAGCAAACGCAGCTCTGCCAACAAAATATCTCCTATACAACAACCCTTCACCAGAACTGAGAAGGAGATTGCAGCTGTTAAGCTGCAGAACAAGAAATCCCCAGGGGAAGATTGCTTAGAACCAGAGATTATTAAGAAGACAGTTGAGACCATTCCAGAGGAAAAATTAAAGCTATACAAATGCCTAAAAGGTTACTTCCTCCGTGCTTGGAGGATGGCAACACTTTGACTAATACTAAAAATCCCAACAAAGCAGCAGGATCTCCAGGGGTCCTACCAACCCATAGCACTCCTGACAGTACTCACCAAACTGCTGGAACACCTGCTAAGAAATAGGATAGAAAATTACTATTCAAATCAGTTCAGCTTTTGAAAAGGACACTCCACCACTGATGCCCTGCAAAACATTGTCAATGTTGCCACAACAACAGATTGGAAATACTTCCTCCTCATTGCAGGCAACTTCGCCGGGTGTTTGACACCTTCTGATGGCCAAGCGTCCTCATCAGGCTCCAGGAGGCCAATCAACCTATTTAAGTGCATTACATACCTATCCAACTGATCTGTCAAAGTCACTGTTCCGTACTGCACAGAAACAAGAGTATACCTACAAGGTTCCGTTCTGGGCCAGCTTCTTGGAATGTGGTCCTGGACAGATTTCTAAATCTCAATCTTGGAAATGCCACGTCCTAAGCCTAAGCAGCCAACCTCATTCTGATGCTGGCTGAGGACAACAGAGCAAATGGGCACTTACCATCCTATAACAATGGGAATAGAAACAACCTAGCAATATCTTCAAAAAAAAAAAAAAAAAAAAAAAGCAGCTTGATTCTACTCCGGGGGATCCTGGATATCAGACCTCCCGAAATCAAAGTATATGGGATCACTATCAAGGTCACAACATAAATGAAGCACCTTGGTGTCATTCTAGACAAAAATTTATCCTTCACCCCCCCCCCTGTGGAACAAAATTATAAATTTCTACTCTCTTTGCAAGAATCACCTGTAAGGACTGGGGTCTGAGAAAAAAGACACCCTCTTCGACAAAACTGTCTTTCTGCCAGTCATCCTGTATGTGTTGGGAGTCTGGTATAAAAAAGTGACAATTGCAACAAACAGAAGCTAGAACCTGTACAGAGATACATCCTACCCACAATCTCTCGAGACTGCAACACAGTTAGCACTCATGCACTCCAGGTCCTTACGGGTGCCCGCTCCCTGGACCTCGAGATAATTCGCTGTGGCCTCCTCTACAACTTCTCCAAAGGTAAAGCCACTACCTATCAAGACTTCACAGCGGACTTAATCAATGATCCCAAAATAGAGACGAGGAGACTCGCCTTACATCTTCAACAAATCTGGCAAGATGCTAAAACTCATCAAAAGGACAAAACCATGGAAATTCAGGCTAATAATCCAAGCTGTCTACCCAGAATATCCACACTGGTTCTCCCCAGGACTGCTAGTTAGGTATCTGCTTACTGGTCATGGTGGCATAAGACAAACTCTCAAACTTTGGACTCAGTGACATTCCCCTATGTTTTTGTGGAATGATAGAAACATGGGAGATCTTACGCGTCACGGTCATTTATATGACGACCTTTGATGCTGCCTTATCCCTGAAATCCAATATAGTCAGCACTCGTGCGCTCCAGGTCCTTACGGGTGCTCTGCCCCTGGACCTCGAGATAGTTCGCTGTGGCCTCCTCTACAACTTCTCCAAAGGTAAAGCCACTACCTATCAAGACTTCAGACTGTATTACAGAACCCAGAGGACCGTATACTGGAGGAGGAGGATAGTTACAGGTCCCTAAAAAAATATGCACAGGACTTCTTCGACAGAAGGACAAACCTTTCCTATGACACAATCCCAGCTACCACAACCAACTTAAATCCCGGCTAACTCCCTCAATGAAACCACCAAAGATCCCTGGAATCTACTAAGCCTGACCAATAAACTGGATATAACTGAATAACCTGGCTGTGTAAACCACTACACAATGTCTGTGGACGGGCACTCTGCCGACTGAACCATACAACTTAGGATGGGATCACATCCTACGAAAGATAAACACTGATTTGACTGGACCAGACTCTGGATGTGACAACCACAGACTAGACCCAAGGAACTGACCAAAAGCAGACATATTGCTACTATGTAACAATCACGGACTGGCCCAAACACCTGGATATAACCAAACCATGGACTCCAACCAAGAATTTGACCGAATAGCAGACATATTAGCAGCAGGTAAAGTGGGCCAGGCAAGGGAGCCGGCACAGATCACCTTACTGGTGATCTGTGCCAGCTCCCTTGCCTTGCCCACTTCACTCCCCTCCATGGTGGGGGAAAGTGCCAGTCCTCCTATCTCCTCTCCTCGCCACCCCCTTTCCCCTCTGGTGGGGCATGGGCATGCCCCCAATGGCATCCAACTGGGGTAACTTCACTATCAACCCCATCCTTCTGTCTTTCTCCTCCCCAGCCTTGTCTTCCCCCCCTCTCTATCTTCATGCTAGTGTATGCCCCACACATCAAAATCTAACTTTGTCCAAATTACTTTTCGCTCACATTTTGGCCCCAGACTTCAAGCGCTCCCCCCCACACAATCGATCAATTATTATATATATATATATATATATATATATAGATTTCTTTTTAAGGTCCTAGATACTGAAATCTCAGGAAATTAGGTGGCAGGACCTACCAGAATAAATACAAACTACTGGATTACTGGTCTACCTCCATGGGGGGAAATGTGAGCAACTGAGTCTCAGCAGAGGTCTGGCAGCTAAATGGCCAGAAAAACAATGGTACATATCCTCCACACACACCAAGCTCCAAACACTTTTAAATCTCTGGCCTTTACAGTGAACTGTATCACACCACAATGTAAACTGCACGGAGATGGGGGAAACCCCTGGTGCCGTCTCACCCTAAATAGACTTTAGCTGAAGACAACCTTTAGTCTCGGCCCCCAACTCAGTATATACGCAAGCGTGTCAAAATTTAATCATTCCTAAATCATACCATTTGCCCAAAATCTTAACCCTATCTAATTCTTATCTCCCCACGCAACTTATTATTTATATATTATTTTATTTATTTATTATTTTTTTTTAAGTCCTAGCCACAAAAATCTCAGGAAAGTAAGCGGCATGACCTGCCAGAGTAAATCTTAAGTCTACTGGGTTCCTGGTCTGCCTCCACAGGGCAACATTTGGCCTCACCAGGAGTCCAGCAGCTAAACGGCAGACGAACAACGGTACACGACACTACACAAACTCAAGATTCATACACTTTTAAATCTCTGGCCTTCCCAACGAACTGGTACACCCATAATGAAAGCAAATATAACACAGTTGCCACGTTTCCACCTGGCACCCGACTGGGGAGGTGTCCCAAACAGAGTGGCTTTGGACATATTTTAGTTACAGTATGCACAAGGCATAATACATTAAGAGTTTAATATCTATATAATATCGGTGTATTAGTAAATTAATAAGAGGAGTTTACCTCAATATAGTACGTAGAACACTTCCGTATGATACCCTCCAGAAATTAAAACGGAAAAAACGAAAAAATCGACAACTTACCGGCACATTAAAGTAAAATACAAATAAATAATTAAATAATCAATTTAACACAATTCAAAATCAATTTAAAACAATTAAAATTCAAATTAACGCAATTAAAAGAATCTAACGAAAATATTCAAAACGATTTTCCTTCCTGAAGCTGACAATAATATCGGTGTGTAGATACACCATAGACAACTCTTAAGAAACTACAAAGTAGTTGTTGTTGGCATCATTTGCTCTTTCTCATATTGTGCTCTGCCTTCACGACGAGTTGCCATGATATTGCACTACCTCGAATAAGTAACGCTTCACTAATAGAGAAGACTATTGTTCTTCGTCATGAAGGCAGAGCACAACATGAGAAAGAGAAAATGATGCCAACAACAACTACTTTGTAGTTTCTTAAGAGTTGTCTATGGTGTGTCTACACACCGATATTATATAGATATTAAACTCTTAATGTATTATGCCTTGTGCATTTAGTTATTTTAAATATTGTCATATACACCTTTTGGCATCTCTCATATTGTGTGATTATCTTCACAACTGGGTTGTCATGTCTGCATTACCAGGGTACCTGCCCACCCACCGATGATAGGCCAATAGCCTTGAAACATGTCTGGGGAGCCTGATATTCACGGAGTTTCCGAGAATGGGTAACAACAGTCTTCTCTACTGGGGAAGCGTTACCTATTCGAAGGGTTTATGAGTTTTTGAGTGGTGTGAGTTGAAGGAGTTAGTCCCTTTCATTCTTCTACATGTTTCTTTTTCCTCTTCCACTCCTACTATTACTTTCCCTCTACCTTTTTTGCTTTCTAAGTCTAATAGGGACAAGTGGATAGTAGAGTTATTATCCCACACATATACAAATAGCCTTGAAACATGTCTGGGGAGCCTGATATTCACGGAGTTTCCGAGAATGGGTAACAACAGTCTTCTCTACTGGGGAGGCGTTACCTATTGGAGGAATTTGAGTTTTTGAGTGGTGTGAGTTGAAGAGTTACTGTCCCTTTCATTCTTCGACATGTTTCTTTTCCTCTTCCACTACTACTATTACTTTCCCTCTACCTTTTTGCTTTTCTAAGTCTAATAGGGACAAATGGTTTGAATTTTATAATTCATTTGTTTGATCTGGTCCAATGGGTTTTTTTTCACATTAAATTCACAATAGCCTTGAAACATGTCTGGGTGGTGGTACTCACTGAGAATAAGTAACGATAGTCTTCTGTATTAGTGAAGCGTTACTTATTTGAGGTAGTGCAATATCATGGCAACTTGTCGTGAAGGCAGAGCACAATATGAGAAAGAGCAAATGATGCCCACAACAACTACTTTGTAGTTTTTTTAAGAGTTGTCTATGGTGTATCTACACACCAATATTATTTAGTTACAGTATAATACTTATAATTTCATGGTTGGTGTATGAGTCTATTTATTTTTAAAATATAATGAAAGCAATGCGGAGATGGGGAAACCCCTAGTGCCATTTGACATCAACATAATTTACACTTTTCCTGAAGCCAAGATGATTGCTAATATGGCTGCTGTTGTGAAAAGATATGTGTTACATCGCTCAGCAAATTTTAGTTTAAAAAATGTGGCTAAATTATAGAATTAGTTCCACTGTGCTAAATTATCTCCCAAGAAGTTAAACAGTAAAGGTGTTCCCTTGTAATAAATTTTTAATTTTCCACTGGGTGTATAGCCAGTTTGAAGCATTTTATCTATATCCTTTATTGTCAGACTGTACTGGTGTGGCTGATGACAAGGTTATAGAGGTGGCTGATATAACACAGTTGCCACGTTTCCACCTGGCACCTGACTGGGGAGGTGTCCCAAACAGAGTGGCTTTGGACGGTATTCTTCCCCCAAAATTTTTTGATGAACTGCATGCTTTTAATACAAGAAATGATGACTTTAGTGTTCCCCCTGCCATAGACTCTCCATGGGGAGATGGAAACTATTTTTCTCTGCAGCTCTTTGAAATTGACTTCACTATTATCTTTGGCACCCCCAAAAACCGTCATTGGAAACTAGACCCATCCCTCGAGGGGTATTTTGCACCTGGCTGTCCCCCCCCCCCCAACCAAGTGACCAAACAGGATAGTCCAAACCTTTAAAGGCTTACTTGCAGCCTCCTAATTTACCCACAGACTTGTGGTGGGCATTATTTGTCAGCTTTTCTTCAGTCCTAATCTTCAGATACTACTGTGACCCCGATAATCCGACCACCCTCGATTATCTGACCTGCACCGGAATGGAGGGGAAACCAGACAAAACCAAGGAGTTCCCCCTGCATCAAAATTACAATGAAGACATCCAAGTCATAATGGACAAACAGGATGACTCAGAGGACACCCAATTCGGACCCCCCAGACAAAATGAAAAAAAAAAAAAAAAACGGAAAATGGCGGTTCTAGTCTGTATTCTGAGACACACTCCCATACTGAAGCGAAGGAACCACAAGAAACTATTACATCCAATAAGAACCAAAATGAAGATAAACAACAGGACCTATCCCTGGACCCTACTCTACCAGAGGGCACCATCTATGAGAAACCCCTCTACCTCAAAACAGCCCTTGAAAATTTATTTAAGGAACACCCAAATAGGATGTCCACCGGACTCAGAGCTCAAATAATAATCATCTTCAACAAAATGGAGACAATCCTGATGGACACTTATCTAGAAAGCGAGAGAGCCACTACACGGCTATAAGTCTATATGGAATGTGAGGCAAATCAAATGCCACAGTGTGCACACACATATGCCCAAGCACTGAGGAATCCAAACAAACAAAACCATGACAATGACCAAAAAGAGGACTCTTCTCTGAAAACACCACCTGGTGCTGCTAAAGTCAGCATCTACAGAGGCCACACAAACAAGTGAATAGATAAAGAACACAGTAATCACAAACCTTACAGGTGACCCGAAAACTACCAGAATCAAGTCAATAAGGAAAACCAGAAACATGGAATTCATAATTGAGACAGAAACAGAGGATGATGCCACGCAAATCCTCAAAAACGCTAATATCCCCAACCTGCAGCCAAAGGAATTTGCAGTTGACATATCCAGTTCATGACCCAGCGACACTAACAAAAACCTGAACAGGGACTGCAACCAACTGGGTAGTGGGACTGTTCCCTGAAGCCAGGCAGACCATACAACAGAACAGAGCCTTGACGAACTGGAGCAGCCACATCTTTAAGGAATACATGGCCATTCCCAAAAGCTCCTGGTGTTGCCACTTTGGCCACACCATGCACACCTGTGCACAAAATACAGCGTGGGGCCACTGCAAACAAAAGGTCCATGAATTAAATACATATCCTAATAAATCAGAAGAGGCAATCTGTGCAAACTGCAAAGAGCATAACATGCAATACTCTCAACTGCATCTGGGAATGCCAAGATCCCTAGATTGCACAATCATCCCCAAAGAACAAATGCAAAGATACTCCCTGACAAAGGCTGACTGGCCCCCCCTTCCAAGACTACCTAGTTGCCGGCACCCAAGAACTCCAAACACAGGATTCACAGGCTGGTGACCAGACCTCAACCAATGTGCTGTCACAAAGATCATCACAAAGCAGCAAATGCTGCCAATCCCACGATAGAAACCAATGCCCGGTGCTGTCCCGTGGTGGAATTAAGAGTTGCAAAACCTCTGATGAGAAGTGAACACAAAACTCCATGCCTTCCAGTGCGCCCGCAGGTCTTGGCCGGTGGCTGAGGTTGAAGCCCTGAAACAAGGAATCAATACACTGCAATGATCATGCAGAGGAAGAAACGCTCCTGGGAGCACCTTGTCACCATAGTGAGAATCAATTAATCCTGGGGGGGGGGGGGTCTATCGGATCACCACAAACAAACTCCGCAGGGGAGAGGTCATCCCTCTACCAAAACACCACAGAACCAACCAACCAATGACAACATGGCAGGAGTCCATAAATAACATACTTAATACCGTCTTCAAACCTGCTAAACTGCATTCCAAGCAAGAGCAGATTCTGCTCTGCAAGGAGAACGAAAAATACTGGTTAGACTGGACTGAAGAACCTTTCACACAACTAGACCTCAACCATGCAGCCCAGGAGATCAGGAACAAGAAGACACCAGGCTTGGACCTTCTGGAGTCAGAAATCATAAAAAGGGTAATTGAATACCCCCTGGATCTACTCCTCAATCTATTTAACTATTGCCTTTGCTTGGGATGGTTCCCAGCTGATTGGAAAACAGCCAGCGTACGTCTAATCTTGAAATATCTGCCAAAGAAACATGACTTACCCAACTCCTACCATCCCATAGCTCTTCTATCTGTGATAAGCAAGACACTTGAACACCTACTGCAACAAAGAATGGACAACCACTATGACACAGCCAACCTCTCTTCCAACAATCAATTTGGCTTCAGAAGGGGTAACTCCACCACTGATGCCCTGGACAACATCATCACGACCACAAATACCAGCAAACTAAAGTATCTTCCAGTCATCTTCATTAACTTTACTGGGGCATTTATAACCCTATGGTCGCCAAGTGTCCTAGGCAGGCTCAGAAAGGCAAATCTGTCCAAAAACCTGTACAACTGTGTAAAACAAAACCTCTCCCATAGAAACAACATGGTGAAAGCTCCTTTTTGTCAGATCATGTGCCAAGTGCATAAAGGCTATCTGCAGGGCTCTGTATTGGGCCCATTATTTTGGAATGTGGTCCTTGCCGACTTATTCCACAAGGATCTTGGTAATGTAACCACCCAGGACTATGCTGATGATCTCATCCTAATGCTGGCCATGGACTCCAGGGCTAGAGGCATCGGGAAATCAGGCCCTTGCATCCATACAAGAGTGGGCTGCCGAAAGCAACCTTAAAATATCACCAACAAAACCTGCTCTCTCACTGAATGGACATCTCCATCTTTAGCGGCCACCACAAATCAAGATCCAGAACACCACCATCAAGATTGTCACGCAACTTAAATATTTGGATCTGTTCCTCAATGAGAAACTTACCTTCAAGCCACATCACTTACCTTCACCTACATCCATTACAAAATAAAAAATCTACTCCACAATGGTTGCCAGAGTTACCCGGAGGAACTGGGGACTCAAACGGAGAACCCTCAGCCTTTTCTACAAAACAGTATCCTACCCACTATATCTACGCTGCCTCTGTGTGGCACAGAAAGGCCTCCATGGCAGCCAATCAAAGAAAGCTAGAGAGCATACAAAATGATGAATCTTACTAACTACTGCCCATGTGTGCCGCACTGTCAGCACTCACGCCCTGGTGGGCACCATCCTCCTGGACCTGGAGGTTGTGCAGTGTGGCATGCTCTAAAACCTGACAAGAGGAAGATCGACCACCTTTATTGATCATACCACCAAACCGGATCTACGACTTAAGGAGGATCCTAATAACAAAACTATGCTTCAACTACCAAAACCAAGAACACCTCGCCCTACGGAATGAAGAAATTTACCGAGCCCTCACTCAATTTGCAATGGTCCTATTCACCAGGAAGAGAGTGCCGCCACCACCACCATAATATCCAATACAACATGTTGACAGTCATGGTCAAAACAACCATGACTGTCAACTGTTGCTGTGCATCGCTGAGCCTTGGATGCTAACGCCTTAGACCAAAAACTTGCATAAGACATGACCAACAAACCATCCGGAATACAGAACCCAATTTGACCCCTCACATTTCGAGTAGTCGACTTGTCTCCCCACTTGGTTGGGACAACACTAGCGGTGCAATCAAAGACAGGATCCTCACATACCATGACAAATTCCTCATCGTTGACTCCTGCACAACTTCTCCCCACCGGATGTGACACATCTCATAAAGAAGAGACCTAACATCGGTCCCTTCACTTGACCATCCTATCTTGGACTCCTGGTTTTTACCTCCCCACTATTCATTATCATGGGCTACTGGACCAGCCTTCAGTCTGGATGTGATAGACTCACTGAATGGAGTTCCAATGACGACACTTGGACTTCCAGAACATGACCCGTATTCGGCTCCTGACTGGTCATACCTGCCCTGCACTTGTGGGGTCTCTGTTTTCTTCCCCTTTTTGTGTGGGGGTGGTTTTTCGCCCCCCACTCTTCCCTCTGGTGAGGTATTGGGCATGTGACACTGTCAGCAGGGACCATCTTCCCTGTGTCGGCCCCTTCCTTCTGTTTCCTACCCTCCAGTCTTCTACCCCCCATACTTTTCGATTACATAACAGGTTTTATTTTTATGCTCCACAGGTCTAAATCTAAATACATCAAAATTACTGCTTGACCTATTTGGCCCTAGAACAAGTTATCAGCAAACAACTCTGTTAAAATTACAACCATTGCTCAAGAAACAGCGATCATCTCATTCTCAAATCTGGTATGAGCCAATGAAATCCCAGAAGTAGGTGGCAAGACCCGCCAGAGTACTCTAACATCAATGGTACACCCGGTCAGCCTCCCTGTGGTAACATCGGATCCCACTAGGGGCTTGGCAGCTAATAGACTGGAGGAACAAAGGGCACAACGCAATATACAGCACATGGCGCCTCTGTAACCAGGTGGGCAGGCGCAGCACACACTTCTTGATTAGACCGGGGTTCGAGCCTGTGCCCACCAAATATGGAGGATGCGGAAAGGTCAGGGGAATGACCACCGCATATCCCCGGAGCAATATGGCCTTAGTTGCTAATGCTCCTAAAATCCAAATAACAAACAATATACAGCACATGACCCCCCACACACCATTAAATCTCTGGCCCAATACAATGTACGCCTGCGGAGATGGGAGAAATCCCAGGAGCTGTTAGACACTAACATACCTTACCTTACCACCGAAATGACAACTCTCCTCAAGCAGACCTGGCAACAATGCTGGATTGACACAACCAAAGGTGCAATCACAAAGAAATTAATACCAGAGCTTCATAGCTCTGGTATGAAGCTCTTCATTACCCAAGTCTACCCCCAACAGCTGGCCTAGTTTTCACCAGGGCTTTACATCACCTTCATACTAACAGCACATGGCTCCTTCAATGCCAAATTATCAGTTTGGCATCAAGGAATCTCCATTATGCCACTGTGGCGATAACCAAACATGGTCACACCTGATGCATGACTGCCCCTCTTTGAGGATATAAGATGCCATCTTATAACTAAAATACGCTTCAACCCAAAAGATCGGGAGCACCTTATTCTACAGTAGGAAGAGCACTATAGAGCACTCTCACACTCAGCACACAAGCTGTTCTCTCAACTAAGAGCAATACCGTAAATTCCCCAGACTTAATGCAGGAATCACAAAAACTCGCAGTGACTACCGGAAGGGACATAAACCATTACTGACAAGAGTAACACCACCCTATATTTTGACATCTTGACAACTAAACTATTAGTGTATTTCATCTCACCCCAGGAATGAATATGACTCTGCTGGATTGGACTCGGGTCCCATGTGCGACACCACGCTACACTGGTATACATATAATTGGACCAACAGTGAACGTGACATCATCTCAGGAATGACCCTTGGACGCAACAACTGAAACAGATGAAACATGATAGATTCAACCAGAGGAAACCAAGATCCCGTGAGTGACATCATTCGACACTGACATATGAACCAATGGCAGAAGTGACTTTGCCCTGGTAGGATCTCTTGGACTGGACCACTGGACACCATTATCGTGATGCCCATCTTGGACTTGTAGATTGATCAAGCAGCACATGTTGGCGATCTATGCCGGCTCCCTTGCCCGGCACCTTCCTCTCCCACCCCACTAGGGGGGATGGAAAAGGGCCACTGTCTCCTCCCCACCCTATTCTTCCCTCTGGTGGGGCATGCCAATGCCCCACTGACAACCAACTGGGGTCTTCTCTATCGATCTCATTCTTCTGACTGAAACCCCTCCCAACCTACATTCTCCCTGCCCCTGCTCTATCTATATGCAAGCGAATGCCCCACACACTAAAAATAACTGTATCAAAATTACACCGTTCACTCACCATTTTGGCCTTTCCAATCCTATCTATACGCAAGCAAATGCCCCACACGCTAAAAATAACTGTATCGAAATTACACCATTCACTCACCATTTTGGCCTTTCCAATCCTATCTATACGCAAGCGAATGCCCCACACACACTAAAAATAACTATCGAAATTACACCGTTCACTCACCATTTTGGCCTTTCCAATCCTAGCACAATCTCTCCACGCTGCTGTTTTTTATTTTAATTTTATTTATTTTTTTTTTAGGTCCTAGCCAAAGAAATCTCAGAAAATTAGGTGGCAGGACCTGCCAGAGTACAAAATTAAACTACTGGGTACCTGGTTTGCCTCCATGGGGTGAAGTGCAGGCAACGTTGGACTTAAGCAGGGGTCCAGCGGCTAAATGGCCAGAAAAACAACGGCACACAACATTACACACTCACACATTTTTAAATGTTTGGCCTTCCCAGTGAACTGGTACACCCACAAAGAAAGCAATGCACAGATGGGGTAACCCCTGGTGGCGTTAGACACTGAACACACTACACTTCATGCCAAATAATCCACCCAGGTTTATTTACGTTTCTCCTGACAGGCCATGGTGCCTTCAATGCCAAGTTAACCTATTTTCAAAAAACAGAAGACCCCCTCTGCACATGTGGAGAGACAGAAACTTGGCCCCACATTATGTACATCTGCGACTGTTATGAGGATCTCCCCTGTCAGCTTATGATGGAACTCACATATTTACTAGCAGGACTGGAGCATCACCTTCTAGACTCGAGGGAGGAGTTCCTGGCTTTCATGAAGTTAGCGCAAGATCTGTCTTCTAGGTGGAGGACACTTATTGCCATCCATCACAACTAAAGCCAGTAACTGAATGAAAAAAAAAACTCAACCTAATTGAACAGAAACATTGAAACAGAAAGACTGAGTTAACCACACTAAGGACCTTCTGCAACAGGACTAGGACCGGACACGGAATCGATGCAATCCACTGGTCACCTGTTTCAAGATCCCTCTGCAGCGGAAGTGATCACCAAGCCAGACTTGACTCTACACATCTGAACCCGATACCAACGGCTGTGACCTCTGAGACGAACACACCAGACATGACTATTGCTGCAGATTGCTGCCAAAGCCATTGGCCTCCCCATACCAGTGCACTCTTGCATGGTACTTCCTACTTCTTGGGTGGGGGAGAGAAGTCTATTGTCTCCTCCCCTCCTCACCACCCCATTTTCTTCCCTCTGGTGGGGTAGGGGCATACCTCACCATCTGGAGTCACCTTCTCTATTAATCCCACCTCTGTCTTACCCCCCAATCTTCAGTCTCCCCACCTACTCTCTAACTTTGCAACCATGTCTAATGAAACCAAAATTATTCCCAACCACACCCAAAAACTTAAGTTAATCATGCAACAGCCGTATTACCATTCGGCCTACCCCATTTCAGCGTAAATTATAGGTTTTTTTTTTTTTTTTTTTGGGCCCTAGCCACTGAAATCTCAGGGAATTAAATGGCAGGACCTGCCAGAATAAATATTACTATACTGGGTGTACCTGGTCTGCCTCCATGGAGCCAAGTGTGGGCCAATGGTTAAAAGGCCAGATGAACAACGGTACAAAACATTACACATCACAATACCATACACTTTTAAATCTCTGGCCTTTACATTGTACCATATCACACGACAATGTATACTACAAGGAGATGGGGGAAACCCAATAACACTTTATGCCAATCGATATGTTGTGTAGCATACTAAGTACTATAGAATTTTAATTGCAGTCAGATGAGTCAACTTTGCCAGGCAATGAATCTTTGCTTCCAGCATACGTGCGCTTTATAATAGTTGAAAGTTTAGTTCAAGAGACAAGAAAATTCCACTTGCTAACATACTTGCACTTGCAATGGATGGAGCTCCATCGAATGTCTTTACCATTCACTGTGTCATTCAGCGGTAATATCTGGTTGCAAAAAACTGATCACCTTCACAAGTCATTACACACTATTATTACTGGTGTTAATAAAATCAAAGCACACACTCTCATTGATAGACTATTTCAGGAGCTTTGTGTTCAGAATAACAAAGATTTTCAACGTCTGTTGCTTCATGCTGAATTAATCGGAAGTTTGTTGGCTATCAAAGGCAACTGCATAAGGTATACCAGGCTTAATGCGCAAGTTTAGCATTAGAATTAGTAAAGGCACATGATGCAAAAAAGCAGCAAGCTTATACAGCATCAGCCAAAAAAAAAAAAAAAAAAACACCCTTCTCATTTCACACATCCATTCGCACCAAATGTTTGTCTAGTTCTGCCTAGAATCTATTTAAGTTATGAACTTCTACAACGACAGATGAAAGTTGTTCCAGCAATCAACCAGCCAGTGGCTAAAGGCAAATTTCAGCACATCTATCCTACAACTCTCTTTCTCAATTTGAATTTATGCCTTCTCAGGTGATTATTCTGAGCAAAAGGAACAATCCCATCAGCACTGAGCATGCTCAAACCATTCAAGGCTTTATACACCTCAATCAGATCACCTCGCAGGTGCCTAGTATCCAGACACTGCAATTTGCAAAACTTAAACCTTTCTTTCTAAGAGCAACATTTTACTCCATTCACTAATCTTGTTGCCCTTCTCTGTACTCGTTCAAGCAGCTCTACATCCTTCTTAAAATGAAGCCTCCAAATCTGTATACAGTACTCAAGGTGTGGCCTGACTTATACAAGGGCATAATCACGTCCTTATACCTGCTAGAAAAATTCTTGTATATCATTGACAAGACACCATGAAATACTCTTGCAGACTGTCTGCACTGCTCCGAAAACTTCTTATCTGCCCAGGTCCTTTTCATTCTCTACCACTGTCAGTACCACAAAGTTGACATTTCTCTGGGGTTACTGCTTCCCATATGCAGTACCTTACATTTGCTAATGTTAAACTCCAGTTGTCACATGACAGCCAATCTGCTCAACTTTTCAAGATCCTGTTCCAGAAGTGTACTGTCATTAACAATCCTGCTGACCTTTGAATTGTCTGCAAACTTGGATAATAAGCCGATATACCATCATCAATATCATCAATAAATACAGAAAACAACAATGGACCCAACACTGAACCTTGAGGGATTCCACTAATAACATTAGTTCCCGAAGAGCAGTGCCATTGATTAACACTCTGTTTTCTCCCACTCAACCATCCCTTTATCCATAGCAGCAATTTGCCTCCAATGCCACACTGCTCCAATTTCTGTAGCAGTCTTCCATGTGCAACAGTATCAAAATTGTTCCCTGCATCCAGTTCCTTTGTAACCACATCATAGTATCCAATAAAGTTGGTGAGACAAGACTTTCAGTTAATAAACCCTTGTTGTGTCCGAGCTAAACACTGAAGTCTTGTCTCGATGAATTTGCAGCGCTTCTTTAACCAGTGCCTCCATTAATCTCCCTGGAACAGAAGTGAAATTAACAGGGCTGTAATTACTTGTGTCCCCCTTTGATTCTCCTTTGCGAACTGGGGTGACATTTGAACATCACCAGTCCATGGGTACCTTCCCTGAGTACAAGGAAGGTCACATAATTATGGCTAAGGGTTTGTTGTTTACTTCCTTTGCTGCATCTTTCAATATAACTGGATAGATCCCATCTACCCTAGGTGCCTATTTTATGTTTATCTTCAACAATTTCTCCTCAAGTTTGCTCTGTTATTACAAAATCAACTAGCTCACTACCAGAGTTAAATTCACTTCTCACATTCCCCTCCCTGAATAACTTCTCATGTGTGAATAATAGATGGAAAATACTCATTTAATTTGTTAGCTAGCTAAGCTCAACAATTTGAACCATAGATATCAAGTGGAGCAATCTAATTTTATCCTCTTCCTTCTAGAGTTAACATAAGTAAAGAAAAATTTGCTGTTTTTCTTTGCCTCCTTTGCCATAGATTTCTCGTAATCTGCCTTTGCCTGCCTAACCTCCTTTGTGACTTGGTCACAGACCAGTTTAAAACAATCATAGGCTTCCATGTCACCCATTAATTTATATGTATCCCATGAATTTTTTCTTCTCTGCCACATGACTCATTGGGGTTCGAGCCCGTAACCACCAAATATGGAGGATGCGGAAAGGTCAGGGAATGACCACCGTATATCCACGGAGCAATATGGTCTTAGTTGCTAATTCTCCTAAAAACTAAATAACAAAAACATAATAATAACATGACTCATTAGTTCATCTGACATCCATTTAGGCCTAAACCATGAACCTTTCTTAGATGGTATGAAAACCTATGTAGCTGCCATGATTAATTCTTTTAATGCTTCCCAATTTGAATTCGCTTTTGGTTAACATCATCAGTTGGTCCCACTGTATAGAATTTAAATACTGTCTCAGACCTCCGTAGTCACCTTTACAAAACCAAAAGCCATTCACTTTACCCCGATGGTAGTTACCTCTTTAAGCAAATCTCACTTCAGCACACTGTGATCACTCTCCCACCTAGTGGTTCCTTTATCTACAGACTCTTAGCATTAGTAGAGGCATATGATGCCTCTACTAATGCTAAGAAGGCAAGCATATTCAGCATCAGCCAAAAAAAAAACAAAAAAAAAACACAACCACTACTCCCATTTCACCCATCCGTTTGTTCGAAATACCTGTCCAGCTGAGCCTTAAATTTGCTTAGGCTATCAACTTCAACGACAAGTGATGGAAGTCTATTCCACAAACCAACTGCCCGCTGGCTAAAGGCAAATTTCCGTACATCTATCCAACATCCGTCCTTCCTCAATTTGAATTTATGCCCTCTCAGGTGATTATTCTGAGCAAGAGGAAGAATCCCATCGGCAGTGAGCATGCTCAAGCCATTCAAAGCCTTATACACCTCTATCAGATCACCTTGCCGATGCCTAGTCTCCAGACTCTGTAATTTGCAAAACTTAAGCCTTTCTTCATAAGAGCACCCCTTTGTTCCATTCACTAATCTCGTTGCCCTTCTCTGTACTCGTTCCAGCAGCTCTACATCCTTCTTGAAATGAGGCCTCCCGACCTGTATACAGTACTCAAGGTGTGGCCTGACCAATGCCTTATACAAGGGAATAATCACATCCCTATCCCTGCTAGAAAAATTCCTGTATATCATTCACAAGACACCATGAGCTACTCTTGCAGCTCGTCTGCAGTGCTCAGGGAACTTCATATCTGCCTGCACAATTACCCCCAGGTCCTTTTCATTCTCTACCACTGTCAGCGTAGTACCACAGAGTTGATACGTTGATCTGGGGTTACTGTTTCCCATATGCAGTACTTTACATTTGTCAATGTTAAACTTCATTTTCCACCTCTCAGCCCATTTGCTCAACCTTTCCAGATCCTGTTGCAGCAGCATAGCATCAGTAGTGTCCTTAACAACCCTGCCAACCTTTGTATCGTCTGCAAACTTGGACATTAAGCTTGACATACCATCATCAATATCATTTATATATACAGAAAACAACAATGGACCCAACACTGAACCCTGAGGAACTCCACTAATAACATTAGTCCACGTTGAGCAGTGTCCATTGATTACCACTCTCTGTCTTCTGCCACTCAACCATCCCTTTATCCATAGCAGCAATCTGCCTCCAATGCCACACTGCTCCAATTTGTGCAGCAGTCTTCCATGCGCAACAGTATCAAAAGCCTTTCTAAGATCCAAATATATAATATCAAAGTTATTCCCTGCATCCACTTCTTTTGAGACTACATTCATAATCAAATTGGTCAGACAAGACCTACCCTTAACAAAACCATGCTGTGTCTGAGCTATAACTGAATTCTTGTCTAGATGATCCTGCAGTGCTTCTTTAACCAGTGCCTCCATTAATTTTCCTGGAACTGAAGTTAAACTCACAGGTCTATAATTACTTGTGTCAGCCTTTGATCCTCCTTTGTGAATTGGGGTTACATTTGCACATCTCCAGTCTATGGGTACCTCCCCTGAGTCCAAAGAAGCTCTCATAATTATGGCTAGGGGTTTGCTTACTTCCTTTGCTGCCTCCTTTAATATAACCGGATAGATCCCATCCACCCCGGGTGCCTTTTTTATGTTTATCCTTAACAATTTCTCCTCCACTTTCCTCTCAGTAATTAGAAAATCATCTAGCTCACTGCCAATGTTTACTTCACCTACGACATTCCCCTTCCTGAATAACTCCTCATATGTGAATGTAGATGCAAAATACTTGTTTAGGTTGTTAACCATCTGAGCAGGATCCTCAACTGTTGAACGATCAACATCCAGTGGACCAATCTGATTCATCCCTTTCCTTCTTGATTTTAAATAGGTAAAGAACTCTTTTTTGTTTTTCTTTGCATCCTTTGCCAAGGATTTCTCATAATCTGCCTTTGCCTGCCTAATCTCCTTTGTGACTTGGTTACAGACCAACTTATATCTATCATAGGCTTCCATGTCACCCATTAATTTATATGTATCCAATGCATTTTTCTTCTCTGCCATATGCCTCATTAGTTCATCTGACATCCATTTTGGCCTAAACCTTGAACAATATTTCTTAGTTGGTATGTAAAGCCTAGTAGCTTCCAAGATAAGTTCTTTGAATGCTTCCCATTTTGAATTTGCTGTTGGTAACATCATCAGTTGGTCCCACTGTATAGAATTTAAATACTGTCTCAGTCCATCGTAGTCGCCTTTACGGAAGCAATAACCCTTCCCTTTACCCCTAATGGTAGTTACCTCTTTGAGTAAATCCCACTTCAGCACACTGTGATCACTGCCACCTAGTGGTTGCTTTATCTGCAGATTCTTAATGCATGAAGAATCACTACTGATAATCAGATCAAGAGTATTACTCCCTCTAGTTGCCTCCCAAACATGCTGGTGTAGAAAACAATCATCCAATAAATCCACAAAAGCCTTGCTAGTGTGTGAGTGACCAACCCACAAATTCTAGTCAGTATCTAGGAAATTAAAATCCCCCCATTATAAGACACTCTGATTTACTGGCCCAATTTCCTTGTACAGTTACTTATTATACACATCAGAGTCATTATGTCTATAACACACACCTACTCTAAATTTTTTATTTTTCAGTGCTTATGTCACACCAAACTGACTCGACACTGCTCTGTCCTCCCATGTCAACTGGCTGAACCTCCTAGGAATTTGTGTTTCTTAACTAATAGCATAATCCTTCCTCCCTTCCTATACACATTGCACTCCTCAGATTCCATTTCTGCATTCCTTATATCTGTGTGACATGTCTGTGATATCCCAACAATATCTGCCTTTGATGTTTTCACTAAAATCTCAAATTCATCAAATTCATTTACCAAACTCCTAGCATTGGTGTACATGCAAGTATACACTAATACATGCGCTTGTTCCTATTCTTAGCTACCCATGTGTTTACTTGTACCGCAATGACTCCCAGCAATCTCTGAAATACCCTGCATCTTGTTTTCCAGGCTGCTGCTCATTCCAATAGAACCAGTTCAAGAATCATTTTCTTCTCTGCCAGTGGCTACTGTTGATCTATTAGTCCGTGTTTCCACCCAACCTAGCAGTTTTTTGACCCACCTAACAGCTTATTATGGTATTATCAATTAATCAAAAATATTAATGTTATTAAAATTCATTGTTAATTACATTGTATTTAAACGGAAATCATGACCCAGACTAGAGCTGCGAAGCAAAGATCAGACTAGCGAGACTGCAGTGACTTGGGTGAGAAACGAAGGGGGGGCGATTCTCCAAAGCATCACAGTCTCAAAAATTTGCAAAATGTGAAGTTTGCCAACCTTTCTAAAACAGGACATGATCTAGCCAAGGAGGATGCCTTTGTGTGTGTGTGTGTGTGTGCAAGGTGTCTAGAGTATCAAGAAATTAGGCACCAACTCAGCATTCTGATGGGCGTCTATGAGAGCTTGAGGTGTAGGGTAAATGCCGCGAAGAAATTAATGAGGGGCCCATCAGGCTCTCAGCTGCCCAGCTCAATGACAGAGCTCACTCCTATGCATCAGGCAAAACAGAGGCAATCTCCAAGGAAGAATGTGAGGTCCCAAAGGAACTAGTTATTTTTGGTGACTCTATTGTCAGGGAGACGAGGAACATATTGTGCAAAAACGATAGGTGGAACAGGACCAGAGTATATCTGCCAGGGGCAAAGGTTCATCACGGTCTAGAGCAGATATCATCTTTTAAAGGCACTAAGGATGATATTGTTCTACAAGTTGGCACTTGTAGGGTTGAATGTGAAAGTGTCTGCAATTCTGCAATTCTGCCCAGACATAATAAGAGGGAGTATATGATGAGAACCTTGTCGATCAATTCAGCCCTGGAGCGATTGTGCAAGGCTCAAGGGGCAGAATTTTTTTCAGCCTGGTCTGTGCTTGTTGACAGGAGAGACGGCTTCTACAGGGATGGGGTCCACTTAAATAGAAAGGGTGCAAGCATATTCGCTGATGCTATCGAGGCAGTGTTAGGTGGGTCGGAAAATTGCTAGCTTGGGTGGGGGATACACAGGCTAAAAGGTTAACAGTGGCCGCAGGCAGAGGCAAAAGTGATTTTTGCACTGCTTCTATTAGAATGAGCAGCAGCCTGTAAAGCAAGGTAATGGAGATTTCCAGAACTGTTGGGAGTCATAGTTGAACAAGTAAATACATGGGCTGTGTTAGGGTAACCAAGAGTAGGAACAGGTGCATATACACCAATGGACACATTGGGAGTATAGTTAATAAATTTGATGAGCGTGCGGTATTAGTCAAGACATAAAAGGCAGATATTGTTGGGATATCAGAGATGTGGTGTCACACAGATATAAGTAGTGCAGAATTGGAATTTGGGGAATACAATGTGTACAGGCAGGATAGCCAGGACAAGAAGGGAGGATGGGTTATGCTGTTAGTTAAGAAACACAGAAAATCTAAGCAAGTGCATCCAATTGACGTTGGTGGACAATGCAGTGTGGAGTCTGTTTGGTGTGAAATAAGCACAGGGAAAGGGAAAATGAGAGTAGGTGTGTGTTACAGCCCTAATGAATCTGATGAGTATAATGAGCAATTGTGCAGAGAAATTTTTTTTTTTTTGGTTTTAGTTAGTTGTTGCCACATCGGCATCTATGGCCATAACGCACCTCCCAAGATTTTTGCAGTACTCTGATCCAAGTCCGAGGCGGGATTCGAACCCATGACCTTTGGGTTGCCAGGCAGGCACTTTACCCCACCCGGCTAGCCCGGTCGGCTGTGCAGAGAAATAGAGTGGGCCAGCAAATCAGAATGTCTTATAATGGGGGATTTTAACTTTCCAGATATTGAATGGAACTTGTCGGTTGGTCACTCGCACACTAGCAAGACTTTTGTGGATTTATTGGATGGCTGTTTTCAACAGCAACATGTTCGAGAGGCAACCAGAGGGAGTAATACTCTCGATTTGATTATCAGCAATGATTATTCATGCATTAAAATTTGCAATTAAAGGAACACTGGGCAAAAGTGATCACAACGTACTGATGTGGGAATTACTTAAAGATGTAACTACCATCAAGACTAAAGGGAAAGCATTTTGCTTTTGTAAAGGTGACTACAGATGATGTTATCAACGTTGAATTCTAAATGGGAAGCCTTCAGGAGCTTAATTTTGGAGGTCACTAGGCTTTTCATTCCAACTAAGAAATACTGTTTAAGTTTTAGGCCTAAATGAATATCAGATAAATTAATGAGGCTCGTGGCAGAGAAGAAAAATGTATGGGATGCATGTATCAGGTGACACAGAAGCCAATGGCAGGTATAAATAAGTCTGTAATCAAGTCAAAAAAAAAGGAGGTTAGGCAGGCAAAGGCAGATTACGAGAAACCTTTGGCAAAGGATGCAAAGAAAAACAGCAGAGTTCTTTTCTTATGTAAACTCTAGAAGGAAAGGGATGAATCAGATTAGATCACTTAAACATAGATGGGTTGAATATTGATGATAATGCTCAGGTAGCTGATAAACTGAATGAGTATTTTCACACATGAGGAGTTATTCAATGAGGGGAGTGACAGAAGTTTATCAAACGCTAGCAGGGAGCTAAGTGATTTTCTAATAACTGAGAGCAAAGTGGAGGAGAAATTGTTGAAGTTAAAAATAAGGAAGGCACCTGGGGTGGACGGGATCTATCCAGTTATATTAAGCCATATGAGAGCTTCCTTGGATTCAGGAGAGGTCCTCATGGACTGCAGGTGTTCAAATGTATCACCAATTCACAAAGGAGGTTGAAAAGGTGACACAAGTAACTGCAGACCTGTTAGTTTAACTTGTATTCCAGGGAAAATATTGGAATCACTGGTTAAAGAAGCATTGCAGGATCATCTAGACAAGACTGCAGTAATAGTTAAGACACTTCATGGGTTTGTTAAAGGGAGGTCTTGGCTGGCCAATTTGATTGGATACTATGATGTGGTCACAAAGGAAATGAATGCCAAAATTAATTTTGACATCATATACTTAGATTTCAGGAAAGCTTTTGATACTGTTGCACATGGAAGACTGTGGTACAAATTGGATAGGTATGGCATTAAGGGTAAGTTGCTACAATGGATAAAGGGATGGTTGAGTGGGAGAAAACAAAGTGGTAATCAATGGACACTGCTCTTTGTGGACAAATGTTATTACTGGTGTTCCCCAGGGTTCGGTGTTAGGCCAATTGTTGTTTTGTGTATTCATCAATGATATCGGTGAAGGTACATCAGTGAAGGTACTAATATAGGACAAGGAGGTGATGGTCAAAACATCAAAGGTAGATACTGTTGGGATATTGGAGATGTGGTGTCACACAGATATAAGGAATGCAGAAATGGAATTTGGGGAGTACATTGTGTACAGCAAGGATAGACAGGATAGGAAGGAGGGTAGGGGTTATGCTATTAGTTAAGAAACACAAATTCCTAGGAAGTAGAGCCAGTCAACATGAGTGGACAGAGCAGTGTCGAGTCAGTTTGGTGTGACATAAGCACTGGGAAAGAAAAACTGAGGGTAGGTGTGTGTTCTAGGCCTAATGACTCTGATATGTATAATAAACAACTGTACAGGGAAATAGATTGGGCCAGTAAATCAGAATGTCTTATAATGGACAATTTCAATTTTCTAGATACTGTCTGGAATTGTGTGTGTTGGTCACTCACACACTAGCAAGACTTTTGTGGATTTATTGGATGATTGTTTTCCACAGCAGAATGTTCAGGTACCAACTAGAGGGAGTAATACCCTTGGTCTGAATATCAGTAGTGATTCTTCATGCATTAAGAGTCTGTAGATAAAGGAACTACTAGGTGGCAGTGATCACAGTGTGCTGAAATGGGATTTACTCAAAGAGGTAAGTACCATCAGTGGTAAAGTGAATGGGTTTTGCTTTTGTAAAGGCGACTATGGAGATCCGAGACAGTATTTAAATTCTATTCAGTGGGACCACCAACTGATGATGTTGACCAACAGCAAATTCAAATTGGAAAGCATTAAAAAAATTAATCCTGGAAGCTACTAGGTTTTCATACCATCTAAGAAATAATGTTCAAGGTTCATCTAAGAAATAATGTTCAAATAATGTTTAGGCCTAAATGGATGTCAGATGAACTAATGAGTCAAGTGGCAAAGAAAAATTCATGGGAGACATAAATTAACGGGTGACAAGGAAGCCTATGATAGTTATAAGCTGATTATAAGCAAAGAAAAACAGCAAAGAGTTCTTTACCTATGTAAACTCTAGAAGGAAATGGATGAATCAGATTGGTCCACTGGATATTGATGGTTCAATTGTTGAAGACCCTGCTCAGGTGGCTAACAAGCTAAATGAGTATTTTGCATCTACATTCACATATGAGCAGTAATACAGAAAGACCAATGATACTGAAACCGAAAAATAGATATGGTGTACTTATACATAGCAAAAGACTTCTATAAAGAATTATATAATGAGCGAGGAACTGTTGCAAGCAGTGGGAAGATGGATCACAAATTAGCAACATAAACAACATACCTGATATCTTTTCTGAACAGGTAGAACACTGAAGAAAATGAAGAATCATAAAGCCTTGGGTGAAGATGAAGTTAGGGTAGAGATGTTAAAATTGGGAGGAAGAGACATGACACAGAAACAACGCACCACTCTTCACAAAATGCACTAGGATTAGCATTAGTAGAGGCATACGATGCAAGAAAGCAAGCTTATGCAGCATCAGCCAAAAAAACCCTCCCATTTCACCACTCCATTCGTTCCAAATACCTGTCCAGCTCAGCTTTAAATTTATTTAGGCTATCTACTTCCGCAACAAAAGATGGAAGTCTGTTCCACCAATCAACAACCTGCTGGCTAAAGGCAAACTTCCGTACATCTATCATACAACAGTCTTTCCTCAGTTTGAATTCATGCCTTCTCAGGTGATTATTCTTAGCAAGAGGAAGAATCCCATCAGCACTGAGCATGCTCAAACCATTCAAGGCTTTATACACTTCTATAAGATCACCTCGCTGGTGCCTAGTCTCCAGACACTGTAATTTGTAAAATTTAAGCCTTTCTGCGTAACAGCAACCCTTTGTTCCATTCACTAATCTTGTTGCCCTTCTCTGTACTCGCTCTACATCTTTCTTAAAATTAGGCCTCCAGACCTGCATACAGTACTCAAGGTGTGGCCTGACCATTGCCTTATACAAGGGGATAATCACCTCCTTATCTCTGCTAGAAAAATTCCTATATATCATTGACAAGACACTATAAGCTACTCTTGCAGACTATCTGCACTGCTCAGAAAACTTCATATCTACCTGCACATTTACCCCCAGGTCCTTTTCATTCTCCACCACTGTCAGTGTAGTACCACAGAGTTGATTCATTACTCTGGGGTTACTGCTTCCCTTATATAGTACTTTACATTTGTCAATGTTAAACTTCATTTGTCCCCTCTCAACTCTCAACTTTTCTCAACTTCATTTGCCCATCTGCTCAACTTTTCTAGATCCTGTTGCAGCAACGTACTGTCATTAGTATCATTAACAACCCTGAAAACCTTTGCATCGTCTGCAAACTTGGACATTAAGCCTGATCTACCATCATCGATATTATTTATAACTACAGAAAACAACAATGGAGCCAATACTGAACCCTGAGGGACTCCACTAATAACATTAGTACACGAAGAGCAGTGTCCATTGATTAACACTCTCTGCCCGACCGGGCTAGCCAGGTGGGTAAAGCGCCTGCCTGGCAACCCAAAGGTCGCGGGTTCGAATCCCGTCTCGGGCTTGGATCAGAGTAAAATGCAAAAACTTTGGGAGGTGCATTATGAGCACAGAAGCCGATGCGCCAACAATTAACAAAAAAAAAAAAAAAAAACCACCACTCTCTGTCTTCTCCCACTGAACCGTTCCTTTATCCATAGCAGCAATTTGCCTCCAAGGCCATACTGCTCTAATTTGTGCAGCAGTCTTCTCTGTGCAACAGTATCAAAAGCCTTTCTAAGATCCAAATATATGATATCAAATTTATTTCCTGCATCCAGTTCCTTTGTGACCACACCATAGTATCCAATGAAATTGGTCAGACAAGACTTCCCCTTAACAAAACCATGCTGTGTTCCAGCTATAACTGAAGTCTTCTCTAGATGATCCTGAAGTTTTTCTTTAACCAGTTCCTCCATTAATTTCCCTGGAAGAAGTTGAACTAACAGGTATATAATTACTTGTGTCGCCCTTTGATCCTCCTTTGTGAATTGGGTCACATTTGCAAATCTCCCATCAATGGGTAACTCCCCTGAGTCCAAGGAAGCTCTCATAATTATAACTAAGGGTTTGCTTACTTCCTTGCTGCGTACATTAATATAACTGGATAGATCCCATCCACCTCGGGTGCCTTTTTTATGTTTATCGTCAATCTCCTCCACTTTCCTCTCAGTTATTACAAAATCATCTAGCTCACTGCCAGATTTAATTCACCTCTGGCATTCCCCTCCCTGAATAATTCCATGTGTGAATGTAGATGCGAAATTTTTTTTCCTTGTCAGAGTTTATTTTGCTCTTCATCGATCATCTTCAGTTCATTGGCCAACCGGGCTAGCCGGGTGGGTAAAGTGCCTGCCTAGCAACCCAAAGGTCGCGGGTTCGAATCCCGCCTCGGGCTTGGATCAAAGTACTGCAAAAACTTTGGGAAGTGCATTATGGCTACAGAAGCCAATGCGCCAACAACTACCAAAAAAAAAAAAAAAAAAAAAAAATTGATCTTCAGTTCATCATGACAAGTGTTCTCTGACTAATTTTTTTCTTCTTTGGCTTTCTTTTTACATATAGATTTCTCAGGCTTTATCACTTTCAGAAAATTTTTGCATTCCTCATTGATATCTCGGTTCTGAAAGGTCTTCAGGAGCTCAAACTTGTTCTTAAGTTCCAGTACATATTGCTTTTCATCCTCTTCTGATATCTCAAAGCCCTGCATATTATTTACTCAAGTCAGTTTTTTTCTTTCTTTTCTTACATCTATATTAAGTGTGCATCTTTTATGATCGCTTCCACTATTCACATTGTTCAGGATAGTAACATCATTCACATTATATCATTTGTTAGTGAAGATGAAGTCAATTTCATTATTTTTTGATCCATTTGGGCCCTTCCATGTCTACTTTCTGCTCACCCTTTCTTGAAAAAAAAGTGTTCATTACTGATATTCCATGAGATTCTGCAAATTCCACAAGTCTTTCTCCTCTTTCAGCAATTCCAAAATTTCCTATATTTTACCTTTCTGCACTGTTTTGTCTCTTTCTAACTTTAGCATTGAAGTCTCCCATAATAATGGTGTGTAGTGAGCTATCTGTTCACCTAGAAGTGTCTCAATTCTGGTGTACATTTCTTCAATCTCTTCATCATCATGGCTCAATGTTGGTGCATATATCATTGTAACTTTTAGTTTGTATCTCTTAGAAATCATGAGTAGTCTTCAAACCCTTGGTCATGAACTTTTGAATTCTAGAATGTTGTTTTATATATATATATATATACTTTTTATATATATTTTTTTTAAAGAAAACCCCAAACACAAGAGCATCAGACCCTGTTATTGTTATTTGGTTTTTAGGAGCATTAGCAACTAAGGCCATATTGCTCCGGGATATGCGGTGGTTATTCCCTGACCTTTCCGCATCCTCCGTATTTGGTGGTGACGGGCTCGAACCCCGGTCTAATCAAGAAGTGTGTACTACGCACTGCTGGTCCTTCCCACCTGGCTACAGAGACGCCACCCACATCAGACCCTATAGCACTTAGTACCATGCTTGGGTTGGAGGCTGAAAAGATCAAAGAGGATATTTGTTGACACTGGACTTCAACTTCTGTAGACTTGTAATTTTCAGGAAATATGTATGAAGGAAGGTTGTTTCAGAAAACATCAGTTGAATGAATAAACAAGGAAGATGAAAAGTTGGTTCTGTGAGTTTGAAGTTGGACAGTAAATGGATGTTGGCGGCACATGTTCGAACATTTTTAAAGAGAGAGCAGGAATTATAGAAGCCAATTCAGAACAGCGCCCATGGAAGTATCTATAGAAAAGGCATGCAGCAGAAACAGTACATCTACGAAACAGTGAGCGGAGAGCCTCCGTTAGAGACGAGTCATTAATTAACCTAACTGTTCTCTTCTGAATGGAATCTAGAAGCTTGGAGAGGTTTTGGGGAGCACCGCCCCAGATATGGGATCAACATTCCAAGTAGGGTAGATTTCTGATTTCTACAGAGTGAAAAGCTGTTTGTAAGAAAAGTGACACCAAGAGCAAAAGAGAAAACCTAGTTTTTAGATGCAGAGGAAGCAATATTTGTAATGTGCTTGTGCCAAGAGAGATTAGCAGTCAGGGTAATCCACAAAAGAGATATATCATTTTGCCTAGAAATCGGAGTGTCACCAAAGATAAGCATAGGAGCAGAAGAATCCTTTTTGCAAGACATAAGACAAGACTGAGTTTTAGAAGGTTTGAAATCAACTAAGTTGTCTTTGCCCCATTGGAGAATTACCTGGAGATTGGCATTCAAGGAATTGGTAGCAGACATTTGAGAAGTTGAAGCTGATTGAGCAGGGCAAAATGGAAAGCGGAATGCAATGTGCTATCGTTGGGAAAACTATGGATAGGATTTCCAGTCAATGGAAGAAGGTCATTAATACACAAGAGGAAAAGAGTGGGGGAAAGAACTGAACCTTGGGGGACACCAGCATTAGTGAAGAAGTTAGAAGACAGAGAGCCATCTACCATCACTGTCAGTGAGTGATCACAGAGAAAACTGAATAACCAATTACAAAAAAAACAGTTGGCAAACCATAAGATAGAAGCTTGTTTAGAAGACCTTTATGCCAAACATGATCGAAAACCTTTGAGATGTCAAGAGCAACTTCTTGTGTTTCGGTGAAACACAAGGAGTTGCTCTTGACATCCACTGAATTTGTCTCCAAATGGGTAACAAAAGCCAGAATATCACCAGTGGATCGACACTGACGGAATCCACACTGGCGTTCATTGATCAGATGCAAGGTTTCTAGGTAGTTTAACAGATGGCAGTTAATTGATTTCTCCATTATACTGTGGATTTTAGTGTTTTGCACCAACCTTGCGTAGAAATAAAAACACAAAGGAAACTGGACTTTTAATAACTGTGTTTATAATAAATTATAATAACCTGTATTTACAATAAATTTAACTTTACGATAAATTATACATATAAAATATTAAAATCTGCTACATTATGAACAATAAAATGCATTAAAATATACTAAGTTAAAAGCGATAAAAAACCGTAGCTTTCAAAGGCTCCAGCCTTCTTCTTCAGCGGTATTTTCTTATTCTGTAGTACATCTTTAAATATCAGCAGGTTTATGGTACTCATCACGTGTTTCATTCTCACTTGTTCCGTTCTCTTGCGTTGTGGAACCGGAAGTGGCTCGAGCGGGAGTCATACGGAACCGTTCATCCCTTCTGAGGATAGTGGCCTCAAAGAGGGGATGAATCCGCGTACCTCTATCTCTATTAATGTTGATTGTAGAACAGATCCGCAAACTCTCGAGCCACTTACGGTCCCAGAACTTATGCGCCCGATCGGTGATGATAGCATCGTCCGGGGAGATGTGGTGCTGCTTCTCCCAAAAATGCTCGGCCACGGCGGACTTGCCATACTCCGCATTTCTTATTGCCTTAGTGTGTTCCCCCAGACGGTCTTTGAGACGGCGTTTTGTTTCCCCTACATAACATTCCCCACAATCCGGGCATCTAATGCTATATACGACCCCACTTGTGTTCTCTTTTTGAATGGGGTCCTTAACCTGAGACACGATTGTGTGCAGCCTCCGGCCCGGAAGCTGCACACAACGTGTCTGGTACTTTCTTAGTATTCTAGCTATATGATCAGTCAGACCCGGATAATAGGGAATGTATGCAGTGGATGTCGGTGTAAAAGACTCGCCTCTCCTCTGGTTTCCTTTAACATATTTTTCTATAATCCTCTGGGGGTAGCCACATTTTGCAAGATCCGTCGTGACACGTTCATACTCTAACTTCCTATCATCGGAGGTACTGCAATGTGATTTTGCTCTATCAACTAATGTTCTTATCACACTGTTCCTATGATGGTTGGTCTGAGCTGAGCTGTAGTGCGAATACTGCCCTTTACACATGGATTTCTTATATACCTTAGTCTTTAGCTGTCGGTCTTCCCTACAGACCAACACATCTAGGAACGGCAAAACCCCTCCTTCTTCTGCCTCCGATGTAAACTGTATGAATGGGGAGAAGCCATTTAAGATGTTCAACACCTGATCTTCACTCCCCTTCCGAATAATTGAAAACGTATCATCTACGTACCTTTTCCAGGGGCGCATAGGGAGAACATATCTTTTGACGTGAAATCGCTTTTTACATGTATTCCGATTGACCATGGGGTGTGGTGTGCACACATGGCATTACGGAGGGACACCACCCTAAATACTAGAACACAGCTAAAGCTAGAGGATATTGAGGAAGGAATAGAGTTATGCCTCTCAAGCACCACTATGGTGTTTGACAATACTATGTATAAGCAGGTTAATGGTACAGCCATGGGCTCCCCCATTAGTGCAATTATAGCTAATTTAGCTATGGAGGAGCTCGAGGCCAGAATATTTAATGTTAGTGTTCTCCCTATGCGCCCCTGGAAAAGGTACGTAGATGATACGTTTTCAATTATTCGGAAGGGGAGTGAAGATCAGGTGTTGAACATCTTAAATGGCTTCTCCCCATTCATACAGTTTACATCGGAGGCAGAAGAAGGAGGGGTTTTGCCGTTCCTAGATGTGTTGGTCTGTAGGGAAGACCGACAGCTAAAGACTAAGGTATATAGGAAATCCATGTGTAAAGGGCAGTATTCGCACTACAGCTCAGCTCAGACCAACCATCATAGGAACAGTGTGATAAGAACATTAGTTGATAGAGCAAAATCACATTGCAGTACCTCCGATGATAGGAAGTTAGAGTATGAACGTGTCACGACGGATCTTGCAAAATGTGGCTACCCCCAGAGGATTATAGAAAAATATGTTAAAGGAAACCAGAGGAGAGGCGAGTCTTTTACACCGACATCCACTGCATACATTCCCTATTATCCGGGTCTGACTGATCATATAGCTAGAATACTAAGAAAGTACCAGACACGTTGTGTGCAGCTTCCGGGCCGGAGGCTGCACACAATCGTGTCTCAGGTTAAGGACCCCATTCAAAAAGAGAACACAAGTGGGGTCGTATATAGCATTAGATGCCCGGATTGTGGGGAATGTTATGTAGGGGAAACAAAACGCCGTCTCAAAGACCGTCTGGGGGAACACACTAAGGCAATAAGAAATGCGGAGTATGGCAAGTCCGCCGTGGCCGAGCATTTTTGGGAGAAGCAGCACCACATCTCCCCGGACGATGCTATCATCACCGATCGGGCGCATAAGTTCTGGGACCGTAAGTGGCTCGAGAGTTTGCGGATCTGTTCTACAATCAACATTAATAGAGATAGAGGTACGCGGATTCATCCCCTCTTTGAGGCCACTATCCTCAGAAGGGATGAACGGTTCCGTATGACTCCCGCTCGAGCCACTTCCGGTTCCACAACGCAAGAGAACGGAACAAGTGAGAATGAAACACGTGATGAGTACCATAAACCTGCTGATATTCAAAGATGTACTACAGAATAAGAAAATACCGCTGAAGAAGGAAGGCTGGAGCCTTTGAAAGCTATGGTTTTTTATCGCTTTTAACTTAGTATATTTTAATGCATTTTATTGTTCATAATGTAGCAGATTTTAATATTTTATATGTATAATTTATCGTAAAGTTAAATTTATTGTAAATACAGGTTATTATAATTTATTATAAACACAGTTATTAAAAGTCCAGTTTCCTTTGTGTTTTTATTTCTACGCAAGGTTCGTGCAAAACACTAAAATCCACAGTATGAATATACCCAACCTCAGAGGCCTATTTGAAGGATTTCTCCATTACTTTAGAAAGAGTAGAAATAATTGTAATTGGATGGGAGGGATTTGTTGCCCTTTTTAGGAACTGGCTGGATATCAGCAAATATCCAAGCAGAAGGAAAAAACACCTTTGAATAAGAAAGCGAAAAACGGTGGCAAAGAACAGGAGTAAGTTCAGGAGCACAGGTTTTGAGAATAAGTGGAGAAATACCATCAGGACCTGGAGCTTTCTTAGCATCAAGGTTCATCAAGATCCTTCTGACATCCTTTTGACGGAAGATCACAGGAGGCATTGAATGGAGCGTTTTGGGAATGGTGGGAGGTGTTTTACCAAGATCATTAATAGGAGTTGGAAGAAAATTGCAATGCTAGCTGGTCAGCGTTATACTTGGCTGAAGTGACAAGAGAACCATCTGATTTTGACAGAAGTGGGAGTAGAGATAGGCAAAAGTTGTGGCCAATAGCTTTGGCAAGAGAGCAGAACGAACAACTACAATTAGGGCAAGAAGCAAGTTTTCTACTCTTAGCCTGCTCAAAATCTAGTTTGGACTGATTAATAATTACTTTACAATTGTTGCAAGCTTTGGTGTAGGCAGAAAATGAAATTGAAGAATTGGAAACAAGTCAGTTACGATATGCAACGTTGTTCTCTTGAACAGCCTTAGCACATTTATTGGAAAACCAAGGTTTAGATAAAGGACGAGATTTTAAAGTGGAGTTTGGAATAAAGGATTTCATTCCTACAAGAATAATTTCACTGACACGATCTGAGCAAAAGTTGACATCAGAAGTTTTGAAACAGTAATCCGGCAGAGAAAAAAAAATCTCGTAGGTCATCCCATTTTGCATTCTTGTAATGCCAAACAATACGAGGTTGGGAATAGCCATGAAATCAAGGCTCCATTGGAGAAGAGACAATCACCAAGTTGTGATCTAAGGGGACCACTCACTTCGACTATGTACTTAGAAGGGTTTTTTGGGAGAAAAACATCAAGTGTATTAGTTGTATGGTTAGGACTGTCCGGTATACATCTTTATCGAGCAGAAAGCCAACTCCTTCGCTCTCTGCACTGTTTCCATTGGCGTACAGCAGATTTCCACTTGATAAACTTATAAGTGATTCATTTCTTCTTCTTGTTTGAGCCAAGTCAATGGTATTCCAATTCACATTTTCTAATTCCTTTACTAGTTCTAATATCCTATCTTCACCGATGAGTGATCTTACATTGTAACAGTCCAATTTCAGTTTCCATGCATGGCAGGCAGGCGCCTCCGTAGCCAGGAGCAGCAGTGTGTAGCGCACACGCTTCTTGATTAGACCGGGGTTCGAGCCTGTGACCACCAAATACAGAGGATGTGGAAACATCAGGGAATGACCACCGCATATCCCCAGAGCAATATGGCCTTGGTTGGCAATGCTCCTAAAAAAAAAAATAAATAAATAAATAAAATAACATAATATGCATGGCAGCCTGGTCGTACCCAGAGATTCTTAGCTCCCTCTGCTTCCGCTACGATCCTCTCATTGGCATAAGAGGGGGGGAGTGAAATCCACTGGGGACTGAGGGCCATGTGTTTCGGTGTGTTGGAGTTTTTGGTCTTTTCCTCTTCACACTGACCAGGTGTCTTGAAGAGAATCACTCTACACGATCGTTACCACCAAAGTGATGTAACAGGGCTTACCACCGAGAAGGTGTGCATGAGAGGATTTTATGGAGGCAGGCCAACCGGGCTTCTCCTCTGCAATTTTAGGAGATGCAGAAAATCTCCTAAAATTGTAAGAAATTGGTTCCATCAGTATTTTATACTGAGTGTGTGTGATAATACATGGAATGTCTGTTCCTCTCTAAGCCTTGAAATTGATGAAGTGATCTCCAAATATCTACTCCTTTACTACTTCTGTCCAATTTCTCAATATCTCCGATACTAAGAAGTTCTTGAACTTTTAAAAAACTTTAAGTTCTTTTATTAATCTTTAATTAATTTCTAAATTGAGTGAGGGTGTACACACACTGAGCTGTAACATATGAGTTCATTTCCAGTCTAACACGTGGAAACAGGAATGAAAACCTGACTAAAGTGTTTTTTTTTTTTTTTTTTTATTTATTTATTATTTTCTACACGGCTAAATGAACAAGAACAAACTGTTCTGAGGTGTTTATCACAGCCATATTCTTTAATGAAATTAAGACAAAAAAATTACAATTTTAACAGAGTTTTATTTTTACAAAAAGAAAAGACAGAGGGTTAATCTTAACAACATGGTACCCCTTCTGTGGATTTTTGAAGATGCATGGTACGATCCACTGCTTGTGAGTGTAGCTCCTCCCACTGACAGGTTTCTGTTAGAGTATATACTGAAATATCTCGGGATGGTTTCTACAATTTATATATATAATACATTTAAATAAAAAGGATGCAAGAATATTTGCTGATTCCATCGAGACAGTGTTAGGTGGGTCGAAAAACTGCGAGAATGGGAGGGGGATTCACAGACTAATAGCTATACATTAAAAGTAGTTGCAGAAGAGGTGAAAGTCATTCTGGCACTGCTGTTCTGGGAACAAGCAGCAGCCTGGAAAGCAAGGTGCTGGGGATTTCCAAGATTGATGAGTCACCATGGAACTTAGTTATCCTAACACATGGGCTATGTTAGGATAACTAAGATTAAAAACAGGTACACCAATGCTAGGAGTTTAGAAAATAAATTTCATGAATTTGAGATGCTGGTTAAGACATCAAAGGCAGTATTGTTGAAATATCAGAGAGTTGGTGTCACACAGATATAAGGAATGCAGAATTGGAATTTGGGGAGTACATGTACAGAAAGGACAGACAGGTTAGGTTAGGTAACTAATAGGGGTTATGCTATTAGTTAAGAAACACAAAAAACCTAAGGAACTGCAGCCAGTTGACATAGGCGTACAGTGCAGTGTTGAGCCAGTTTAGTGTAACATAAGCACTGGGAAAGCAAAACTGAGAAGAGAAGTGTGTTATATAAGCCTAATGACTCTGAGTACAATGAATAAATATACAGAGAAATTCAATGGGCCAGTATAATGTCTTATAATGTGGGATTTTAACTTTCCAGATATTGACCGGAAGTTATGGATTGGTTAATGGAGGGCTGATGAACACTCGCAATCTAGCAAGGCTTTTGTGGATTTATTGGATCGTTGCTTTCTATAGCAGCATGTTCGAGAGGCAACCAGATTCATGCATTAAGAATATGCAGGTTAAGGAACCAATAGGTGGAAGTCGTCACAGTGTGCCGATGTGGGATTTATTTAAAGATGTAATTACCATCAGATGAAAAGGGAAGGGTTTTTGCTTTGCTACGGTGACTACGCTGGTCTACAACTGTTTTTTACAATATATACAGTGGGACCAAATAATTATGTTACCAACAGAAAATTCTAAATGGGAAGCATTCAAGGAAGTAATCTTGGAAGCTACAAGGCTTTGTGTTACATCCTAAGAAATACTGCTCAAGATTTAGGCTTAAATGGAGGGTTGATGAACTAATGAATCATAGCAGAGAAGAAAAATGATTGGGGTACATTTAAATTATCAGGTGACACAGAAGAATATGGTAGACATAAGCTAGTCTGTAATCAAGGCACAAAGGAGGTTAGGCAAGCAAAGTCAGATTACGAGAAACCTTTGGCAAAGGATGCAAAGAAAAATAGCAAAGACTTCTTTACTTATGTAAACTCTAGAAGGAAGGAGACGAAACAGATTAGTCTACTTGATACTGACTGTTCAGTTGTTGATGATCCTGCTCAAGTAGTTGATAAACTGAATGAGTACTTTGCATCTACATTCACACATGAGCAAGTTTGTACAGAAGTGGAGAGAAGCTTATCGAACTCTAGCAGCTAAATGATTTTTTAATAACTGAGAGCAAAGTGGAGGAGAAATTGTTAAAGTTGAACATAAGAAAGGTACCTGGGTTGGACGGGATCTATCCAGTTATATTAAAGGAGGCAGCAAAGGAAGTAAGCAAACCCTTGGCCATAATTATGAGAGCATCCTTGGTTGCTGTTGTTATTTGGTTTTTAGGAGCATTAGCAACTAAGGCCATATTGCTCCGAGGATATGTGGTGGTCATTCCCTGACCTTTCCGCATCCTCCGTATTTGGTGGTCACGGGCTCGAACCCCGGTCTAATCAAGAAGCGTGTGCTGCGCACTGCCACTCCTGCCCACCTGGCTATGGAGGTGCCCTGCATCCTTGGAATCAGGGGGAAGACCCCATGGACTGGAGATGGGCAAATGTATCTAAAATTCACAAAGTGGGATCTAAGGGTGACATGAGTAACTACAGACCTGTTAGCTTATCTTCTGTTTCAGGAGGAAAACCTGGAGTCACTGGTTAAAGAAGCACTGCAGGATCACTTAGACAAGACTTCATTCGTAGTCCAGACACAGCATGGGTTTGTTAAGGGGAAGTCTTGTCTGACATGTTTTATAGGATACTATGATGTGGTCACAAAGGAACTCAATGCAAAAAATAATTTTATAACAAATATTTGGATTTTAGGAAAGCTTTTGATACTGTTGATCATGGAAGACTACTATATACAAATTGCAGCAGTATGACATTTAGGGCAAGTTGCTGCTATGGATAAAGGGATGGTTGAGTGGGAGAAGACAGAGAAGACCCTGCTCTCAGTGGACTAGTGTTAATAGTGGAGTACCCCCAGAGTTCGGTGTTGACGCCCTTGTTGTATTCTCTATTTATCAATGATATTGATGAAGATATATCAGGGTTAATGTCAGTTTGCAGATGATATGAAGGTTAATGACGGGATGGTACTGTACTGCAAGAGAATCTAGAAATGTTCAGCAGATGGACTGAGAGGTGGCAACTGAAGTTTAACATTGACAAATGTAAAGTACAGGAACACTTCACATAGCGTGGTTAATTTGTGCCAAAAAAATACCGCGCTATGCAAAACCGCACTGATCGAGGTATTATTAGTATGTATTTTAATGCAATGTGTTCCGACAATTTGATTATATGGATTGAGTTGCAAAAATATATAGGTGTTTGTTTGTTTATTGTAAATTGATGCACACGAAGTTCTTGCAAAAAAAGGAACTAGAATGATAAAAATTAAAATTACTAGTAAGTACAGTAGAAATGATTTTTATTGCAGTATGTACATACCAAAAGAATGTAAGTGAAGTATGTACTGTATTTTTATTTTGAAAAATAACTGATCAGCTTAGTTTGCACAGTTTTTTCTTCTTTTAATCTGCATTCATCTCTATAACACTGAATGTCATTTTGCAACGCCTGCCTTATTTTCTTACCTCGTCCAATATTTGGATCTAGAAGAACACTCAGCGCCATTACATTTCTTCTTTCCACTCATATTTGTGTATAATGGTGTAATGTTTTTAAAAAATAATCTTTAATAAAAATACACAGCGAAAAATATTTGTACAGCTTACGCACAGTCAACGACCTCACCACTCGGAATCTAGAGTGTTTACTGTATGAATGCTAGTAGAGTCCGTATATAATGGGAGTTTTGACAACAGTCAGAATGGCCTTGAATCCATAACACATTGGCCTATGTGCTGGCATTATAATACATACATACATATCATATGTATTGGTGCATAACTTTTTTTTTTTCAATTTGTAAACCGCGCTGTTCAAAACCGTGCTATGCGAGGTATTCCTGTACTGCATCTCATTAGCAGTAACCCCAGAGTAATGTACCAACTGTGTGGTACTACACTCATGTTAGTGGAGAATGAAAAGGACCTGGGCGTAATTGAGCACCCAGATATGAAGTTTTCTGAGCAGGGCAGACAGTCTGCAGGAGTAGCTCATACTGTCTTGTCAATGATATATAGTCATTTTTCTAGCAGGGATAAGGTGATTATCCCCTTGTATAAGGCAATGGTCAGGTCACATCTTCAGTACTGCATACAGGTCTGGATGCCTCGTTTTAGGAAGGATGTAGATCAGCTGGAACGAGTATAGAGAAGGCCAATGCAATTTGTGTATGGAACAAAGGGATGCTGTTATCAAGAAAGACTTAAGTTCTGCAAATTGTAGTTGTTGTTGTTTGGTTTTTAGGAGCATTAGCAAATAAGGCCATATTGCTCCCGGGATATACGGTGGTCATTCCCTGACCTTTCCGCATCCTCTGTATTTGGTGGTCATGGGCTCAAACCCCAGTCTAATCAAGAAGCTTGTGCTACACACTGCTGCTCCTTGTAGTATCTGGAGACTAGGCATCTGCAAGGCAATCTAACTGAGGTGCATAAGGTTTGAGGAAGCTCAATGCTGATGAGATTCTTCCTCTTGCTCAATTACTCACCTTAGGGCACATAAATTCAAATTGAGGAAAGACAATTGTAGAATAGATATGCAGAAATTTGCCTTTAGCCAGTGGGTGTTATAGAGATCAGTGGTATTCAACTTATTATTATTTTTAATATTTGGAACAAACTTCCATCTGTCGTAGTGCAGGTCGACAACTTAAATAAGTTTAAGGCTGAATTTGACAAGCATTTGGAGTGAATGGATGGGTGAAATGGGAAGGGTTTTTTTTTTTTTTTTTTTTTTTGAGCTTGCTATATACTGAGCTTGCTTTCTTGCATCATATGCCTCTGCTAATGCTAAAGATCAGCTGAGCAAAGTAAAATTCTTCTTTTTACAGTGTCATTAGAAAGTAGCACCTGTTTTATTAAAGGAGTTTAATAAAACAGATAATGCCATGACTTGTGTGAAACAATATGAATATTGTTTCACACAAGTCATGGCATTATCAAATTTTCACCAATAGTGTGGCCTCTCCTTGACAACCAGTGGAACAGCTCACTTTCAGTGAGGCTTCTTATAATTCTTTTTTATGACCCACAAATATAGATTTCACCAAAAAAGTCTTTTTTATGTAATACTTCTTTTGCTCTTTGATGTAAGCAGTGGACATACCGTTCAAGCCCTGATGATTTCTTTCAAAATGTCTCATCAACATAGTAAACACAGAGGGTTTTGATTCTGCTCTTCACCACAATAATAGAAGCTATATTTCAAACATTCATTTTGATAATGGTGCCATTTTTTTTGGTTCTTATCTGGAGCTAATTTGTTTGTAGATGGACTTGATGAATGATCATGATTACACTTGCCACTTGGGCTATCATATTGAGATGTTCTCAACTCATCTTTGCATCTTTTCTCAGGATTTTTTGCGCTCTCGCTCTCTCTCTCTCTCTCTCTGTGTAGAATCTAACTTTCTGTTTGTTCCTCTTAATCAGTGGTGTAGTTACCATGTAGGCAAGCAAGGCAATTGCCTCCGGGTTCATGCGCTTTAGGGGCCCGGCGTCTTTGGCTGTCTCCTCTTTTTGCAATTTTCATTAATTAAGCAGGGACCTGAACATGTTCTTTGCCTCCAGGCCCGAAAAAGGGTAGCTACGCTACTGCTCTTAATAAAAATTTATCCATGATTAGAGAGTGAAATAAAAATTAATAGTTACGCAGAAAAACCAGCACAAACTCATAACAAAGCATTTCTGAGAGTCTTGTGTATTGTACATCGATATTTCTAAGAGGGGAAAATAGTTAAAAATTGGCTATATATTTGTGAAGATATATTCAGTATTCAATTACCTACTAATATTTGTAAACAACAGGACTAGTCAGTAAATAATTAGTGTAAACGCTCAGTTTCTCCCCTCAGCTGGAGGTGCAAATTAAGGATTATAGAACACTAATTACAAATGGCTACCTGTGGAGGGGAATATGGCCTGCTGTTCATCAAGTGCAGCACATTAGTTACAAAGTAAGTTCTTGTAAACAATAGCACATGACATTCTTTCATTGACTAGAAGTTACACTTAGGATAGCAAAAACTCTTAGAATAGTTAAGGGCTAAATTAGACAAAAATATAGAAAATCTTTTCCATAAATCACGACTTTACTTCAGCACTATGACAGGCTGGACATTTCATTTCATTTTTATTGGCAAACGGCCCCTAGCCAGAAACTGGCAACTCTGCTATATACATATATATTACACACAGAAATTATAAACTGCGGCAGGAACCACAGGACAAGCACATAGCACAATGAGCCATATGACATGAATAAGACCAAACGTGATGTAAGGAGCCACTGACCTTACGAAGTCACCATGAGATGAAGACAAATAACAATATGGTCACAAGTAACTACATAAATTGTCCAATACGATTAAGCCTGTTTACAAAGGAACACAATGATCATTAACTACCAGGTCATTTACACTGTTTATTTCAGCATCTTTAACTGATACACAGAATTCATGTTAATAGTCTATAAGCCTTCTACTGTTCTTTCCTCAAGTTCAAGCAGCACTAATCTTCTCTGCAATAATTTCTTGGAAAATTTTTGAAAAGCCTGAAAACCTTCCTCATTCTTAATTAATTGAGTAATCATCACCCTCAGTCAGATGAGCAAGATTATGACTAGTAAATAAAAATTTATTTATGAGATCCGAGTACTCATGAAAATAATATAAAACATAACTTCCATGTCTCCAGAGCCATGCAGTGACACTGTGACCTTTCTGAAACACCCAGCTGATTCAGCTTTGCTAAAAATGAGCCATGGCCGGTTAATAAAAAGTTTGTAGATTACGCACAAACTATTTTTCTGGGGAAACATCAACAACAGAGGGAAAGAACCTACGAGTTATTTCACCTTTAGGTGAGTTAGCCCATCTATGATTTCAAAAAGTCATTAAGGCATCTAAGCATTTGCATTTGCTTGGCCTCATTCTTAGGATCATTAGCCAAATCCAACTCAAGATCGCGAATAATAAAAGGAGTTACACGTCGAATGTTGAAACTCATTACTCTGTAAATTAGAAAGAGGTCAATTGGCATTTTCCTTGTGAAAATCTGTAGTGCATCAGTTGAGACAGTTCTACAAACTATAGCCATCTTCAGGAGCATCATCACCCTTTATATAGCATTAGCATTAGTAGAGGCATATGATGCAAGAAAGCAAGCTTATTCAGCATCAGCCAAAAAAAAAAAAAAAAAACACAACCACTACTCATATTTCACCCCTCCGTTCGTTCGAAATACCTGTCCAGCTGAGGCTTAAATTTGTTTAGGCTATAAACTTCAACAAGTGATGGAAGTCTATTCCACAAACCAACTTCCCGCTGGGTAAAAGCAAATTTCCGTACATCTATCCGACATCCGTCCTTCCTCAATTTGAATTTATGCCCTCTCAGGTGATTATTCTGAGCAAGAGGAAGAATCCCATCGGCATTGAGCATGCTCAAGCCATTCAAAGCCTTATACACTTCTATCAGATCACCTCGCCGATGCCTAGTCTCCAGACTCTGCAATTTGCAAAACTTAAGCCTTTCTTCGTAAGAGCAACCCTTTGTTCCATTCACTAATCTTGTTGCCCTTCTCTGTACTCGTTCCAGCAGCTCTACATCCTTCTTGAAATGAGGCCTCCCGACCTGTACTCAAGGTGTGGCCTGACCAATGCCTTATACAAGAGAGTAATCACATCCCTGTCCCTGCCTAGAAAAATTCCTGTATATCATTGACAAGACACCATGAACTACTCTTGCAGCTCTTCTGCACTGCTCAGAGAACTTCATATCTGCCTGCACAATTACCCCCAGGTCCTTTTCATTCTCTACCATTGTCAGCGTAGTACCACAGAGTTGATACGTTGATCTGGGGTTACTGTTTCCCATATGTAGTACTTTACATTTGTCAATGTTAAACTTCATTTGCCACCTCTCAGCCCATCTGCTCAACCTTTCCAGATCCTGTTGCAGCAGCATAGCATCAATAGTGTCCTTAACAACCTTGCCAACCTTTGTATCGTCTGCAAACTTGGACATTAAGCTTGATATACCATCATCAATATCATTTATAAATACAGAAAACAACAATGGACCCAACACTGAACCCTGAGGAACTCCACTAATAACATTAGCCCACGTTGAGCAGTGTCCATTGATTACCACTCTCTGTCTTCTGCCACTCAACCATCCCTTTATCCATAGCAGCAATTTGCCTCCAATGCCACACTGCTCCAATTTGTGCAGCAGTCTTCCATGCGCAACAGTATCAAAAGCCTTTCTAAGATCCAAATATATAATATCAAAGTTATTCCCTGCATCCAGTTCTTTTGTGACTACATCATAGTATCCAATCAAATTGGTCAGACAAGACCTGCCCTTAACAAAACCATGCTGTGTCTGAGCTATAACTGAATTCTTGTCCAGATGATCCTGCAGTGCTTCTTTTAAAATATATATTTTTTAAAATTAAACAGTCTATCCAAGCTGAGATACCATAAGAAACAATAGGAAGGAAAACAGTCATAAGGAAGAGATAGTGCCCTACCCTAATACAGGCATACCTCGGTTAATGTTACCTCTGATAACGAAGCCTCGATATAACGAAGTCCGCAATTTCAAGCCCCATTTAACATAAAGAAAAGCAATTTCTTTGGAAACTAAACTAAATATCGTACGACGTGTTGAAAGCGGCGAAAGAAAATCTGATGTGGCACATTCTTTAGGATTAGCGCAATCAACTTTAACAACCATACTAAGTCAATCAGAAAAAATAAAACAGTCTGCTCAGAATTGTACAGATGTTACAGCGGCAAAATTAACTCGCTTAAGGAATCCAATTTTAGAAAAAATGGAGAAAATGTTAAGTTTGTGGATAGATGATATGTCACAACGTCATATGCCTTTAAGTCAAATGGTCATTCAAGAAAAAGCATTATTTTTGTTTAATTACCTGAAATCTAAACAAACTGAAGAAATTACGGAAACCTTTGGGGCTCCTCGTGGTTGGTTCGAGAAATTTAAAAAAACGGGCCAGGATTCATAGTGTAAAATTAACAAGAGAAGCTGCAAATAAGTTTCCAGAAACACTAATGGAAATAATTGAACGTGAAAATTTTCCACCAAATTTGGTGTTCAATGTTGACGAAAGCGGTTTGTTCTGGAAACGGCTACCAACAAAAAGCTTCATTTCTATTGAAGAAAAATCAGCTGCTGGGTTCAAAGCAGCCAAAGACCGTTTAACGTTACTCTTTGGATCAAATGCCTCTGGCGATTATAAATTAAAATTGTTATTAGTTTACCATTCAGAAAATCGGAGGGCGTTAAAAGGTAACATAAAAATGAATTTACCTGTAATATGGAAAGCAAATAGAAAAGCGTGGGTTACCAAGGAGTTATTTACTGATTGGTTTGTTAACCACTTTTGTCCTGGAGTAAAACGGTATTGTCAAAAAAAAACAACTTTGAAGAAAAAGCTCTTTTGTTGTTAGACAATGCTCCGGGACATCCTACTGATCTTAACACGTTGGACACATGCATTCCTGTCAAAGTTGTGTTTCTTCCAGCAAACACAACTTTCCTGATTCAACCATTGGATCAGGTTTGTTTGTTGTTTGTTGTTTGGTTTTTAGGAGCATTAGCAACTAAGGCCATATTGCTCCGGGATATGCGGTGGTCATTCCCTGACCTTTCCGCATCCTCCGTATTTGGTGGTGACGGGCTCGAACCCCGGTCTAATCAAGAAGCGTGTGCTACGCACTGCTGCTCCTTCCCACCTGGCTACGGAGGCGCCTAATTGGATCAGGGAGTAATAGCATCATTTAAAGCTTATTATCTGCGTCGAATTTTAAGCAATTTACCTGAACTAGAGGATAAAGAGGAAATGACAGTTAAAACTTTTTGGAAAAACTACACCATTAAAAACGCAATTGAAAACATTGATAGTTCTTGGAAAGAAGTCACTAAGAAATGCTTAAATGGAGTTTGGCGCAAAATATGGCCAGAAGTTGTACTAGAAGAAGAAAATAACATCCAAGAAATTAGAAATGAAGTTATCCAGATGGCTCAATCAATAGGTTTCGAAAATGTCGATGAAGAGGATGTTAGAAATTTATTGAATGCAGAAGATGATGGTTTTTCAGTGGAAGATTTAGAAAACCTTGTTAGCAACGAAGACAAAGATAATGAAGGCGAAGTTAAAGAAGTTCCTGCCGAAAAAGTGTTAACAACCAAAGATTTAAAAAGGTGCTTAAATGACATTGAAAACGTTTTAAATTTTTTTAGTGAAAATGATCCTGATTTAGGAAGAAGTGTTATAGTTAAGCGATCAGTGTTAAATGCAATAACTCCATATAGGCAATTGTTAAATGAAAGAGAAAAAAAGCATAAACAATCAACTTTAACCTCATATTTTAAAATGTGATTTCACTTTGTATGTAAGTTGACTGTTTATTTAATAAAACTTTTCTTTGTTCGAAAAAAAGCTTTTCATTTTCTTTACGTAGGAACGTATCCCTATTCTGGCCATAGTATTTTTACCTCTGAAAACGAAGTTTCGCTTAACGAAGTAATTTCGTGGAACGCATCCTATTCGTTAATCGAGGTATGCCTGTACCCCAATTCTTCTGGTAATTCTTGCTATCATGTTAACAAATTTTGAAACTTTCTCAGATACAAAATTGATGTGGGTGTCAAAATCCAAGATATTTAATATTCTTAATGGACTTCAAACTTTCACAACCAATCAGCATATGAGGTACTCTACGAACATATAGGTTCCCCATTAGCAATAATATTTTTGTTTTTGACCTGGATATTGTTAATTTATGGAAGTCAAATCAATCATTCAGATCTTTTATTATTACAGTAGATCATTGAAGCAGTGAAGAGCCTTCACTGCTAATATTACCAGGTCATCTGCATATGCAATCATATGAACATGACTATATTCCTTCCGTAACTAATCCTCTAATAGCAATTTCCACATTAGTGGCCCAAAAACAGATTCTTGTGGACATCCTCGAATAGCAGATCTAGTTACCGAATTCAGACCAGACTTACAGGTAAAAGACCTTAACTTAAAATAATCCACTGTGAGGCTATAAAGTTGATGGGAGAATTTTGTGAGGTGAAGCATCAATAACACACTGTCCTAAGAGATATTATCAAAAGCCCCTTCAAAATCAACGAAAATGCCAAGAACATACTTTGCATTTGAATCTCTAATCAATTTAACCAAAAATTTTAAAACATCCTTGGTACCACAACCAGGATGATGCTTTAAAATCTTGCATGTGAATGCATGCTTTCACAGCAATATTTGCTGTGAAAGCATGAGTTCATAGACCTTGCCCACACCTGGAAGATGTGCAATTGATGATAAGAAGAGGGCAGAGTTTTAGGCTTTTCAGGTGACTTCAAAATTATATTTAGAAGAGCATCCTTCCAAGGCAAGGGAAAAATTCCTTCAAGCAGGCATTTGTTGAAAACAAGATGCCCAGGAAACAGTTTGAAGAAATGCTTAATAACTTCCCCTTCAATGAGATCTATACCAGGACACCTGCTATTAGAATTTTGTTAACAGCTGAATTAAGATCTTCCATTGAAAAAGGTTTCTCTTGAATATCGCTAACACAACCACAATCTAACTGATCAGTACTATCAGAATGCTCCTCGTAAACCCAGGAGGTTTACAAGGTTTTTTTTTTTCAAGTATCAACAAAATCGAAAATATGAACATTAATTGCAAAAAAACGAATGTTAAACACTCATAAATACCGCATTTCAAACCACGCTCGTAGCTATACGATACAGTGTACCCCCGCTTTACAATATTAATCTGTTCCAGAGACACCATCGTATCGTGAAAATATCGTAATGCAAACCCAATATGTAAACCAATAAAACATCCCTTTTTGGTAATTTGTGCTATGACCTCAGAAGTTGAAATTTTCACTTAACTCTCTGAAAGGTCATTTTTATAGTGTAAATTGTATTCGTTACCAATTCAAATCATTAAAATGCACTATACTTTCATCGTTATCGTTTGCTCCATTATAAGAATCAATTCTGAACACCTTTGTGATATTTTTCTAAAGCACGTTTTTGGAGGTCACGACATTAAAATAATAAAAACAATTTGCACTTTCTGGTTTATTGGGCTTTCTGTTAGTGCAAGCAATTATAAACAGGTAGTAAACTTGATGTAATTGCATTTGCGAAAATACCGATTGCTGGTTTTGTACATTATTATGGTGAAATGTGTTTTCCCTTTACTGAAATCTTCAATCATATAAAAAACATAAATAAATTTCCGGAATATTCTCTTCATTCCTTTTTTTTAAAGCTTTATAAACTTGTTACTCCATGCAAATTGTGTCAGTTGCAATTTGTGCATTCTGTTAAAAAATGCTTATGCATGCTATTGAAATTTATAAAGAAAAGAGATTATCTTGCAAACAAACGCCTCGTGAAGCATTTCTGAAGACGATTCCTTCTGCAACAAACCAACGAGTGCCGAGACAATAATGAGTGATCAACGAGCGTGCATTTAGTCGATGATGATGAAGAATAACCATTCTTTAACATTTGTAAGTCATAAATAATTCCTTTATTATTATAATTTGCTTGATTTTACAGGCTGTTTTCATTTCTTTGGATAAATCAATCATTGTTTAAACAAACTAATTAGCTAACTAATTTCATTGTTGAGAACGTAACCCCTATTTTTAAATTATGTATATGAGAAATAAATTCTGCTTTATGAGTTTGCTTGTTGAGCGTGCACTAGGAACAAATTAACTCGTAACGTCGGGAACTACCTGTATAACATTAATACTATCTTCAAAAAGGCCTCTAAGGTTGGGAGATTACATATCCAGAATTTAAAACAAATACACCAACCGTTTAATTATAATGGTTTAATACTGGAAACTATAAAATGTACCAACGATACTACACTGTAAAATGATATATGCAAAAGACTGATTTACAAAATAAATATACGATGAAACTTTAATATACAATAAGTCAATGTTTTATCGCTTTTATCTTTATTGTATTTTAAATATTTTATTTTATAAGTCAATGTTTTATCGCTTTTATCTTTATTGTATTTTAAATATTTTATTTTATTGTATATTAAAGTTTCATCGTATATTTATTTTGTAAATCAGTCTTTTGCATATATCATTTTACAGTGTAGTATCGTTTGGTACATTTTATAGTTTCCAGTATTAAACCATTATAATTAAACGGTTGGTGTATTTGTTTTAAATTCTGGAAACATTAATACTGTCGAGCCAATATACAGCTTCAGTCTCCACAATGCCTAGAACTTATCACATCTCCAGATGGCTTTAATCTGTGGAAACACAACTTATAAACAATATATATGGATCTCATTACCAGCTGTTTGCACTAAGTTTTTCCACGCATCAAATTTCCTTTTAGCTATTAAACGGATACATTTTCTTTTGATACACATCAGTGTATCAAAAGAAACTCAGTTGATACTCAGTTTTCAACCTAGCAGTAGATTCTTTATTATCCCACAATTTCTGAACTTTTTATGCACCCCATTGACCTCCCTCTCTCTCTCTCTCTCTCTCTCTCCCTCCCTCCAGAGATCAGAGGACCACCATAGCACCGGAGCACAATTATTTTGCTTTAATTTCATTGATTCCCTCGAAGCATCAAATAATTTCTGTTGTAATAACTGAACTAAATCAAATGCATTAATCCTATCCAACTCAGCTAATGACATTTCACCAAAAATTGTCCCAACAAATCTGTCAAACTTATTCCAGTCAGCATGCTTAATCGCAAATCTTCGAAGTTTTAACGAAAGAGCTCAATAAATCTTCTTCTGGCACAGCCTTAGTTGAAAGTAATCATGCTGTGATTGCTGTTAATCCAATCTGGTTTAACTTGCCAATTATATATGAAACTGAAGGCCATACTATTTGCTAACGTTACATCTATATTAGACTCACCATTAAGAGTCCAAAATGTCCATTCATTACCAGCCGTATATATATATATATATATATTTTTTTTTATGTAAACCCAAAACAAGAGAGGTATTAGAACCAATAGTACTTAGTACCATGCTTGGATTGGAGGTTGAGAAGACGAAAAAAGATATTTGTTGACATTGGACTTGAACTACTGCAGACTGCAATTTTCAGGAAATATGTATGATGGAAGGTTGTTCCAGAAAACAGCAGTTGAATGAATAAACGAGGATGATAAAAAGTTGGTTCTGTGAGTTTGAACTTGGACAGTAAATGGATGTTGGTTGATTGGTGGGGGCACGTGCTTGGACTGTTTTGAAAGAGAGCGAGAATTATAGAAGCCAATTTAGAAGAATCGCAAATCCGCTCTACCATGGAATATTTGGGTCACCGCCCCACATCTGGGGCGGTGACCCCAAATATTCCATGGTAGGGGGAATTTGCGATTTGTACAGAGTGAACAGCTGTTCAGAAGAAAAGTAACACCGAGAGCGTTACTTATAATATGCTTGTGCCAAGAGAGATTAGAAGTCAGGGTAATCCTGAAAGATATTTTGCCCAGACATCGGAGTGTCACTAAAGATAAGTATAGGAGCAGAAGAATCCTTTTTGCGAGGTATAAGACAAGACTGCATTTTAGAAGGATTGCAATCAACTGAGTTGTCTTTGCCCAACAAGAGAATTACGTGGAGATCGGCATTTAAGGAATTGGTAGCACATTTTTGAGAAGTTGAAGGTGATTGAGCAGGGCAAGGTTTCTCAAAATGGAAAGTGGATGCAATGTGGAATGCAATCTTCAGCAAAACTATGGATAGGATTTCCAGTTAATGGAAGAAGGTCATTAATGTACAAGAGGAAAAGAGTGGGGGAAAGAACTGAACCTTGGGGGGACACTGCCATTAATGGAGAAGTTAGAAGACAGAGTCATCTATCCTCACCCTCAGTGAGCGATCAGATAGAAAACTGAATAATCAATTACAAAAAACAGTTGGCAAACCATAAGATGGAAGCTTGTTTAGAAGACCTTTATGCCAAACATGATCGAAAGCCTTTGAGATGTCAAGAGCAACTACTTGTGTGTCACTGAATCATTCCATTGAATTAGTCCATAAATGGGTTTCTTAAGCCAGAATATCACCAGTGGATCGACATTGACGGAATCCACACTGGCGATCGTTGATCAGACGGAAGGTTTCTAGGTAGTTTAAGAGTTGGCGGTTAATTTATTTCCTCATTACTTTAGAAAGAGTAGAAGTAATTGCAATGGGACGATAATTAGATGGGAGGGATTTGTCACCCTTTTTAGGAACTCGGTGGATATGAGCAAATTTCCAAGCAGAAGGAAAAACACCTTTGGAATAAGAAATGAAAAAAGCCGGCAAAGAATAGGAGTAATTTCAGAAGCACAGGTTTTGGAAACAAGTGAAGAAATACCATCGGGACCTACAGCTTTCTTAGCATAAAGTTTTTCGTCAAGATCCTTCTGACATCCTTTTGACGGAAGACGACAGGAGGCATTGAATGGAGCGTGTTGGGAATAGGGAGAGGTGTTTTACCATGACCATTAATACGTAAGTTGGAAGAAAAATGGGATGCTAGCAGGTCAGCTTTATCCTTGGTGGAAGTGACAACAGAACCATCTAGTTTGGACAAGATAGGCAAAAGTTGCGGCCAATAGCTTTGGCAAGAGACCAGAATGCTCGGCTACCATCAGGGCAAGAAGCAAGTTTTCTACTCATAGCCTGTTCAAACTCTAGTTTAGACTGATTAATAACCGCTTTACAATTGTTGCGAGTTTTGGTGTAAGCAGATAATGAAACGGAAGAATTAGAAACAAGCCAATTACGATATGCAACGTTTTTCTTTTGAACAGCCATAGCATATTTATTGGAAAACCAAGGTTTAGATAAAGGACGAGATTTTAAAATGGGGTGTGGGATAAAGGATTCCATTCCTGCATTCCATTCCTGCAAGAATAATTTCACTGACACGATCTGAACAAACATTGACATCAGAAGTTTTGAAACAGTAATCTGACCAAGGAAAGGAAGAAAAGAAATCTTGCAGGTCATCCCATTTTGCATTCTTGTAATGCCAAACAACACGAGGTTGGGAATAGCCATGAGATAAAGGCTCCACTGGAGAAGAGACAATCACCAAGTTAGTTGTGATCTGAGGTGCCTAAAGGATCTCTCACTTCGACCGAGTACTTAGAAGGGTTGTTTGTGAGAAAAAGATCAAGCGTGTTGGCTGTATGGTTAGGATTGTCCGGTATTCTTGTAGGTAAATGAAAAATCTGTGCAAGGTCATTACTAATTGTAAAAGCCTCAGAATCTCAACCAGCCAGGTCGGTGTTACTAGAAAACTGAAGCAATCTGGAATTGTGAACATTAAAATCACGAAGGAAAATTATCTCACTGTTAGGAAAGTTGGACTGGAGAAAGTCAAGTTGCAAAGAGAGGAAGTCAAAGAGCTCTAAGTGATTAGTGGATTTGGGAGAACAGTAGAGAGATTTTATGTGAGAGAAGATCGATAAGAGGAGAATCCAAATTACCAAGTCTCTGACGGGGAATATCAGAACGGACATAGGCACAAGTACCACTTTTGAGGTGAAAGGAATGATATAGCAAATAATTTTGGCAACTGAGATGAGCAGCAGTTGAATCAACCGTTAACTCAGATTCTGTCAGAAAGAGTACATGGGGCTTGGCACACTGCAAGTGGAAATGGACATCATTGAGATTAGAATTGAGGCAACGTATATTTGTGAAATGAATTAGGAAGTGTTTGGGAGGTTTAGATCTTTTTGCAGATAAGCTTACTCTATTAGTTTGACAATTCATGGTGTATTTAACAGCAAGAAAAAGTGGGGGGACATGCTGTATGAAGTAATGAAATTTTTGGATATGGCGTACTCATGGTAAGAATATAACCAGATCCTTGACATAACGTGGCCCATACAATGTCCCCTGCATACACACTACTCTGACTCCCTCCAGCCACTATCTGGCAGAGTAGAAGTAGCAAGATTATACACTAGCTGATCTGGAAGCCTCCTAGAGAGAGAGAGAGAGTTACCAATAATTTCAATCCGGTCGGCCTGCGAACACCGTTTTAGAGCTGTACCCTTGAAATGTAAGGAAGATTGGATCTCGCCATGATGTTCGTCATAACCTCAAAAGTCATCCATTATACTGCATGATGGAAGAGATAGGGAAGGGTTGACCAGAACTTAACTCTGGCGACTAAACACGGGTTCCCCCACTTCAAGCCTCCAATATGCAAAGTGGTGGTATTGCACCGGTTGATGAGAGTCATTTACCACCTGGTATTGCCTGCTAACACAGAGGGGCAGCATTACTCCATGTGGTGTGGGTGTCACACCTCGACCCCTGCTTACGTTGGTTCACACCTGGGTGGTCACCCACTGTGTGCTTATGCATGGAGGTTATACCCAGGATTACTAACAGTCCCACCATCTTGAAGGTGCAAGCATAGGATTTGGATGACACAGACTGTCCGGACTTTGCCGAAATTGGGTCCACTTGACTTGAGTGTCACCCGAATATCAGTTCCATCAGCGTTTTAGACTTCCAGGTAGCAAGTACAGCTTGTCTGGCATATCTGTGAGAATGTCTGTGATAACCTCAAGGACCAAGGACCCTTATTAACGATCTCAAGTTTATATGAGGATATCAGCTCTTCCAATAACATGCCCCTGGCATCTATAAATCTAGAATGCCATAAAAGATTCTTAGCTTCGAATCCAGACAGATAATCACTTTTCTGCTTTTCAATCTGAATAGCACCTCTTTCAAATAGCTCAGAGAGCAATGAAGGTCTGCATCAGGCTGACAGTACATAGATATAATGAAAAACTGTTCCCAACTAGCTTCAATACCAACACAGGCCGCATGTGATGTACATAAGGAATCAATTCTGCCCACAACCAGATGAGAGCTGAAAATTAGTATTCCAGCCCTTAGTTTGTCACACTTCTTTGAGACAATTCTAATAGAGAGTTGGGATGTCCAGTTAGCTGACCTCTATAAACATAAGGTTCCTGAACACAAACAATGTCAGTCCTTTCACGTTCACACACTAAGATTAGTTTGTGAACTTTGTTTGTGTTTGCTACAGATCTTGCATGCTGTGCATTAATTTGGAGCACCTTGAGTTCGCGATACACATTATTTCTATGGGTAAGGGTGCTATTGACCATTACTGTAAAGTGGTACAATATGTTCTTTCCTTGGTAACTTTCAGTGCAAATATGTACTGAAGACACTTCTAAGATATGCAGAAGTGATAGGCCGGTTTTCAGTAGACTGGACAGTAGTTTTGATTTTGTTTTCTGCAATCAATGAATTCTAGTGCATCAGAAATAAATACACAGTAAAATTAGTATTTCACTATTAGCTGATAAATGTTTTATCATCTAATTGCTGAAAACACAAATGAAAATCCACCATTTTGAATGCAATGCACGAGGTGCCACAGTTGAGAACCACGGCATTAGAGTATTATTATTATTAGCTATATAGCGCATGGAAGCCTGCGGCTTATGCTGCACCAGCCAAAAAAAAATTCAAGAGTTACCCTCAGAGAGAGAGAGAGAGAAAGAGAGAGAGAGAGAGAGAGAGAGAGAGAGAGAGAGAGAGAGAGAGAGAGAGAGAGAGAGAGAGAGAGAGAGAGAGAGAGAGAGAGAGAGAGTCATATGTAGAAGGGAATCACCAAGGGAGAGAAGAATGATGATATCCAGCTTAGGACCCTGGGTGTGCCAAGCCCATACTCACCAGATGTGAGCCCCTAGGGTAGCATTATCTAAAGATACAAAGAATGTTGTCAAGATCCATGCGATATTAGCTGCTAATTAATGGTCGTTTGCATTAGAGTGGATGCAGTCTTCGCGATGGTTTTAAATCAGAAAAAGAGTCCCCCCCAGCACTGTTTTTAAATTATTTCCCGATTTAAAAACAGTGAGCGAGGAGGGGGGGAGAACTGTTTTCTGATTTTAAACAGTGCCAAGGGGAGTGGAAACCATAGTAATTAGCAGCATTGGATCTTTTAAACATTCTTTGCATCTTTAGAATATGGTACCCAATGTTTCCGTATTCTCCAATGAAAACCTGCCGGCTTTAGTCTGTGAAAAGACAGCATTCCCTCTAATGAAAACCAGTATTCCATCCATCGATCTTGACAACATTCTTTACATCTTTGCCGCTGGTAATTCTCCTCCCACTTATTGCTCCGACAAGCCTGTCAGAGAAATAAGTAGGCGGGGGACTACACTTGTCAGTCATGGCTTGTCGCAAAGATCCACTTGATGGGATACCATGCTGTAAAGATTAACCAGACAGAGAAACTCCACCAATGGTAGCATATTGGTGAGATGGAGAACAGGTTAAATTGAATCAAAGTGATGGATTCTCTGTTTTAATCTATCTGGAGAGTTAGCACCTATAATAATTGCAATGTTCATGATGCCAATGGCCAACTTTATTTGTGTTGAACATTATAAACAAAAACAAACAACAAACCCTTCTAAGTACACGGACAAAGTGAGATGTTCTTTAGGCACTTCATATCACAACTTGGTGATTGTCTCTTCTCCAATGGAGCCTTTATCTCATGGTTATTCCCAACCTTGTGTTGCTCTTGGCATTACAAGAATGCAAAATGGAATAACCTGCGAGATTTCTTTTCTTCTTTTACTTGGTCGGATTACTGTTTCAAAACTTCTGATGTCAACGTTTGCTCAGATCACGTCAGTGAAATTATTCTTGCAGGAATAGAATCCTTTATCCCAAACTCCACTTTAAAATCTCGTCCTTTATCTAAACCTTGGTTTTCCAATAAATGTGCTAAGGCTGTTCAAGAGAAGAACGTTGCATATCGTAATTGGCTTGTTTCTAATTCTTTAGTTTCATTTTCTGCTACACCAAAGTTCGCAACAATTGTAAAGCAGTTATTAATCAGTCCAAACTAGAGTTTGAACAGGATAAGAGTAGAAAACTTGCTTCTTGCCCTAATGGTAGCCGAGCATTCTGGTCTCTCGCCAAAGCTATTGGCTGCAACTTTTGCCCATCTCTGCTCCCACCTGTGTCCAAACCAGATGGTTCTATTGTCACTTCAGCCAAGGATAAAGTTGACCTGCTGGCATCCAATTTTTCTTCCAATTCATGTATTAATGATCTTGATAAAATACCTCCCACTATTCCCAACATGCTCCATTCAATGCCTTCTGTGGTCTTCCTTCAAAAGGATGTCAGAAGGATTTTGACAAATCTTGATGCTAAGAAAGCTCCAGGTCCCAATGATATTTCTCCACTTGTTCTCAAAATCTGTGCTCCTGAAATTAAAACTCAGTCCTGTCTTATATCTCGCAAAAAGGATTCTTCTGCTCCTATGCTTATCTTTGGTGACACTCCGATTTCTAGGCAAAATGATATATCTCTTTTGGGGATTACCCTCATTTCTAATCTCTCTTGGCACAAGCACATTACAAATATTGCTTCCTCTGCATCTAAAAAAACTTTCTCTTTCGCTCTCGGTGTTACTTTTCTTCCAAACAGCTGCTCACTCTGTATAAATCACAAATTCGCCCTGCCATGGAATATTGTTCCCACATCTGGGGTGGTGCCCCCAAAACCTCTCTCAGGCTTTTTGATTCCATTCAGAAGAGGGCAGTTAGGTTAATTAATGATTCATCTCTAACAGACTCTCTCTCCACTCGCTATCTCATAGACGTACTGTTTCTGCTGCATGTCTCTTCTACAGATATTTCCATGGGCACTGTTCTTCAGAACTGGCTTCTATAATTCCCGCTCTCTCTTTCAAACAGTCCGAACACGTGCAACTAACAGCCAACATCCATTTACTGTCCAAGTTCAAACACACAGAGCCAACTTTTCATCTTCCTCGTTTATTCATTCAACTGCTGTTTTCTGGAACAACCTTCCTTCATACGTATTTCCTGAAAATTACAGTCTACAGAAGTTCAAGTCCAATGTCAACAAATATCTTCTTTCGTCTTCTCAACCTCCAACCCAGGCACAGTACTAAGTACTATAGGTTCTAACAATTCTCGTGTTTGGGGTTTACATAAAAAAAAAAAAAAAAAAATCTTAAAAATTAGAGCACTTAAAACCATTCCATTACAACAGATTATGTTTGTCATGGAAATCCTCCAAATTATGACACACACAATTGTGAATATACGAGCACAGTAATGAATGTCTGTATCACAATAACCTGATAACCATCCCAACTAACTTGATTTAAAAAAAAAAAAAAAAAAAAAGTGTATCTACACCCAGGCATTATGCAAAATAGGCAAGGAGGCACCTGATAAACTGTTAATTCACGTAACTGATAAATAACAAATTGTTATTTATCATTACGTTATTAAATAAATAACAATTAATAACTAATTGCTTAGGGGCACCATATTAAAGGTCACTACAATAAATTATCATTTATAAACTTACCTTAAGGTGGCCTTGCTAAGAGACCTAAGGCTGGCAAAAAGGCTCTCAATATTAATTCCTTGTTCACCCTTTGCAGAACTTATTGTCTGAAGAACCTAAAAATTAAATTCAGATTTACTTTGAGGATATTACATTTAGTCTTAAAATTAAGAGGTTAATAAAAATATTTCACATGGTGTTTGTCTATAGAAATCAGTACTCGGCTTACTAACAGTAAATAAGTAGGGTGCAGACACAATTAAGCTAATACAAGATACTAAGTGAGGAGAGCATTCTCATTAAATGTTTTTAGAAAATGTTTTTTGTGGGATTATATTTTTGTAAATCCCACAAAAAACATTAAATGTTTTTTGTGGGATTTACTCAAAGAGGTAACTACCATTAGGGGTAAAGGGAAGGGTTATTGCTTTCGTAAAGGCGACTACGATGGACTGAGACAGTATTTAAATTCTATACAGTGGGACCAACTGATGATGTTACCAACAGCAAATTCAAAATGGGAAGCATTCAAAGAACTTATCTTGGAAGCTACTAGGCTTTACATACCAACTAAGAAATATTGTTCAAGGTTTAGGCCAAAATGGATGTCAGATGAACTAATGAGGCATATGGCAGAGAAGAAAAATGCATGGGATACTTACAAATTAACACGACACAGAAGCCTATGATAGATACAAGTTGATATGCAACCAAGTTACAAAGGAGGTTAGGCAGGCGAAGGCAGATTACGAGAAATCCTTGGCAAGGGATGCAAAGAAAAACAGCAAAGAGTTCTTTACTTATGTAAACTCTAGAAGGAAGGGGATGAATCAGATTGGTCCACTTGATATTGATGGGTGAACTGTTGATGATCCTGCTCAGGTAGCTAACAAATTAAATGAATATTTTGCATCGACATTCACACATGAGGAGTTATTCAGCAAGGGGAATGCCATAGGTGTATTCAACTCTAGCAGTAAGCTACAGAATCTTGAAATAACTGGGAGTAAAGTGGAGGAGAAACTGTTGAAGATAAACACAAGAAAGGCACCCGGGGTGGATGGGATCTATCCAGTTATATTAAAGGAGGCAGCAAAGGAAGTAAGCAAACCCTTAGCCATAATTATGAGAGCTTCCTTGGACTCAGGGGAGGTACCCACAGACTGGAAATGTGCAAATGTGACCCCAATTCACAAAGGAGGATCAAAGGCTGACACAAGTAATTATAGACCTGTGAGCTTAACTTCTGTTCCAGGAAAATTAATGGAGGCACTGGTTAAAGAAGCACTGCAGGATCATTTAGACAAGACTTCAGTTATAGCTCAGACACAGCATGGTTTTGTTAAGGGGAAGTCTTGCCTGACCAACTTGATTGGATACTATGATGCAGTCACAAAAGAACTGGATGCAGGGAATAACTTTGATATTATATACTTGGATCTTAGAAAGGCTTTTGATACTGTTGCACATGGAAGACTGCTACACAAATTGGAGCAGTGTGACATTGGAGGCAAATTGCTGCTATGGATAAAGGGGTGGTTGAGGGGGAGAAGACAGAGAGTGGTAATCAATGGACACTGCTCATCGTGGACTAATGTTATTAGTGGAGTCCCTCAGGGCTCAGTGTTGGGTCCATTGTTGTTTTCTGTATTTATAAATGATATTGATGATGGTATATCAAGCTTAATGTCCAAGTTTGCAGACGATACAAAGGTTGGCAGGGTTATCAAGGACACTACTGATACTATGCTGCTGCAACAGGATCTGGAAAGGTTGAGCAGATGGGCTGAGAGGTGGCAAATGAAGTTTAACATTGACAAATGTAAAGTACTACACATGGAAAACAGCAACCCCAGAGCAACGTATCAACTCTGTGGTACTACACTGACAGTGGTAGAGAATGAAAGGGACTTGGGGGTGGTTGTGCAGGCAGATATGAAGTTCTCTCAGCAGTGCAGATGGGCTGCAAGAGTAGCTCATGGAGTATTGTCAATGATATAGGAATTTTTCCAGCAGGGATAAGGAGGTGATTATTCCATTGTATAAGGCAATGGTCAGGCCACACCTAGAGTACTGTATACAGGTCTGGAGGCCTCATTTCAAGAAGGATGTAGAGCTGCTGGAACGAGTACAGAGAAGGGCAACAAGATTAGTGAATGGAACAAAGGGGTGCTCTTACGAAGAAAGGCTTAAGTTTTGCAAATTACAGTGTCTGGAGACTAGGCACCAGCGAGGTGATCTGATAGAGGTGTATAAAGCCTTGAATGGTTTAAGCATGCTCAATGCTGATGAGATTCTTCCTCTAGCTCAGAAAAATCGCCTGAGAGGGCATAAATTCAAATTGAGGAAAGACAGATGTAGGATAGACGTGCGGAAATTTGCCTTTAGCCAGCGGCCAGCGGGTGGTTGGTTGGTGGAACAGACTTCCATCCCTTGTGGTGGAGGTTGATAGCCTAAATAAGTTTAAGGCTCAGCTGGACAGGTATTTTGAACGAACAGAGGGGTGAAGTGGAAGTGGGTTTTTTTTTTTTTTTTTTTTGGCTGATGCTGCATAAGCTTGCTTTCTTGCATCAAATGCCTCTACTAATGCTAATGCTAAAAGCATTCAACAGAAAGCATAGTTTCAGTGCAATACAAGTAACCCATGCATAACACGGTAGTTAGGTTCCTATAAAATCTCATGTAGTGTGAAACCATATTATATGGGACTAAGAATGAGTACAAAAATACACCATTTTTTTTTTTTTTTTTTTTTTTTTTTAACTATTGGAAACTTAATTTTTATTAAAAATAGTAATAACTGAACAAACGTCTTTCAAATTGTGACATACATATGTCACATAATGTATGTTCATTTAATTTTCTTCCTCTTCATCACTGATAAGCACAAATCAAACGAGAACGTTTTCTCTGTGCAGAATATTTTTACCTTCTGATCTTTCTTCTGCAGCATTTAGATTAAGTATATCGTCTGCTTTCTTTAAAAAGATAAGTAATCTGGATTTGTTTGCTTTTCCTTGATAGATTTTTGTACATGTTTAAGCTTTTTATTTACTTTCCAATATACTGATAACGTGTTTTTATTTTACACCTTCCATTGCTCGAGGATCTATACACTAGCATAGGTTTTATCGTGTAAAATCCTGATGCGTTACTGGACGCAAGTAACGTTACACAACCTTTTGATGCCTTAAAACCTGGTGTACTTTTTTCTTTTTTTTAAGGGTCCATAGTCTAACGCAGGACCCTTATAATGCCACTGAGTTGTCTGTCTGTCCACCCGTCCATCTGACAAAAATTTGTTTGAGAAATGAGGGGTAAAATGGAGAGGGGGACAAAAATTGTTGTTGACAACCTATAAGCTCATTATACACTGTTGGAAAGAGCTCAACGAGTAGATTTAAATTATAGTTTTAAAATTAAAAATGGCGGCACCAGACAGGAAAATGTGTCCCCCCCCCCATTTCCGTTGCTAATGGAGCTAAAAATTTAAAAATCACTTTAGCTATGCGTTATTCAGTGCTTATCGAGGGAAAACTATTTCGATTGAAATCTATCATTTACTTTCTGTGTTAAAATTAAAAAAACAATTTTTTATTGCACTTCGATAGCACACTGCTTTGTACTAAGTAACTCTCCTTTTGGTGACAAAAAGGTTGCTAAATAGTTAGTTAATAATTCTATAAAGGTCATTTATAAATTGTGCGACGAGATGTATTTTTTTTAACAATTTTCAAAGCTGGAGTTGTCCTGGCAGGGAGGTACTCAGAGAGTCAGTGTTGAGGCGGTGGTAGTGGGGAGGTGTCTGTGCGGAGTCTTGCATGGCCCTCACCTGCCAGTCACTTCTCCCCCAAGACTATAATCGCTTCTCCAGGAAGAAGTCGGAGTCGCTTCTCCCACCCTTGTCATTCCCAACACCCGGAAAGACTCAAATAGACAACGTTTTCGTTAGTTCCTCAGTTTTAGGCCAAGACAGGGTACTAGAAATTTTTTTCAGTTACCATAAAGCTCTCTATTTGATACACTACATTAACGACCATTCGTGACTAAGGACCCTTCATTCTGAAGTGGTGGATATTTTTTGGCACAAAGGCAACTTTGGCCATATTGCATATATTTATTAGAATTATGTGACAAAGATGTGGACATTTCTTAATTATGGTTTATATCTGGTTGAAATATCCTATATTTAGTTTTAAATAATATATATATTCTCAATGTTGGAGTTATTGCCTATGATTTGTGATAAAATTAGGGAATCCTGGCTATTTATAGGGAGATGAAAGGCTGTTTGTCACGCTGTGTGGTATTGTGGACATTTTATAAGGAAATGTTTCACAGTGAGTTGACAAGAACTGTGGAGACATTCTGGAGGATTAGCTTTCGTGAGTAAGTACAATTGTGTGTCCAATATGCAGTCCTGTTAGAATGACTTCTTCATGCTGATCCTTACAGAGACTTGAATTCTACACCTGAAGTTCATGTTTTATTTGAAAAAGTTTATTGTTTGGTTCATTTTCCCAGATTTGTGATCACTGAATGTTGAGAATCTGTTTGATGATAGGTCTGTAATCAGGATGTGGAACTTTGTAAAGCCTTAAGTTTATATCTGTAGGATTCTCTGCTGCTAGATCAGCACTTTCATTACCATCGATGCCTGCATGTCCTGGGATTCAACAGAAATTTACTTGCCTTCTTTTGTTTTTGAGCTTCAAATGATGAGCTTGTATCTGGTGAAGAATGGGATGTGATGGAGTCTGCTTTCATTGGATAGCATGTGTTGCACTTAGTGAATCAGTATATATAAGTATATATGAGATGTTTCAGAAGAGAAGAGGATTCAATTTATTTTAAGGCTATTAGTATGGCGAATAGCTTAGCATAACTACTCCATTGATTTGGGAGTTGCTGTGAGATGACAGTGTGTGGAAGGACCCATTTGAGTATCTGTGTTAGAGCTATCTGTATATATTTGAAGATATTCAGAGAACTGTGATGAGTAGGCTGCATGCATCTGTTTTATATTGACATTTGCCACAGTGAATTTTCCCCACTGTTGATAATAAGTGTCACAGTCAAGCATGAAAGTGAGCCATGATGGAACAGTTATGCTGTTTTCCTCAAATACGTTGTCAAAGCTTAGACCCCATTTTGAAACTAGTTCTTTTAGTCGTATTCCAGCTGGTTTACTTACTGTGGGTTTATTGCTGTAGAGATTCTCCCATTGTGGATTGAAGAGATACTGCGAAGTTGGATGATGAGGAAGGCTTCGGATTTTAATGGCATAGTTTAAGAGTGGCATTTGTCTCCGGAGATATAGTAAAGGCTCATGGGCCTCCGCATATAAGCTTTGTACAGGAGATGTTCTGCATGCCCCTAAGGAAATTCTTAAGGCACTGTGGTGTACAGAGTCAAGCCATTTCATGACACTTGGTCTACACGAGCTATATACAAGGGCTCCATAGTCTGGTCTTGATCCGATTAAAGCACAGTATAGGTGAAGTAATGTAAACCGATCAGCTCCCCACATTGCTGCAGAAAGAACTTTGAGAATATTTAGTTTTTTTAGATAGGTTGTTCAGATGCATTTGATATGTTCCAGAAAGTTAAGTTTTTTATTGAGAATCAGGCCAAGGAAACGAATACTATTTGATAGAGGTATCAATTGGTTTTCTAGTCTTATTTGGCTAAGGGTTTGCTTACTTCCTTTGCTGCCTCCTTCAATAAAACTGGATAGATCCCATCCACCCCCCAGGTGCCTCCCTTATATTTAACTTCAACAATTACTCCTCCACTTTGCTCTCAGTTATTACAAAATCACTTAGCTCCCTGTTAGAGTTTGATAAGCTTCTGACATATGAGGAGCTATTCCTTGAATAGCTCCTCATATGTAAATGAAGATGCAAAACACTCATTCAGCCCATCAGCTACCTGAGCATTATCAATAGTCAAACCATCCATGTTAAGTGAACCAATATAATTCATCCCCTTCCTTCTAGAGTTCACGTAAGTAAAACACTCTTTGCTGTCTTTCCCTACATCCCCCGCCAAAGATTTCACGTAATCTGCCTTCGCCTGCCCAACCTCCCCTGTAACTTGATTACAGACCGGCTCACATCTGCCACAGACCTCCGTGTTGCCTGACAATCTATATGAATTACATGCACTTTCCTTCTCTGCCATGAGCCTCACCAATTCATCTGTCATCCATTTAGACCAAACCTTGAACAGTATTTCTTAGGTGGTATGAAAAGCCTAGATTACGTCCCTGAAGGCTTCCCATTTAGAATTCACCGCTGGCAATATCACCAGTTGATCCCACTGTAGTCACCTTTATGAAAACAAAAGCCTTTCCCTTTACCCTTGATGGCAGTTCTGGATCTGGGTGTATTTTTCGCTTTCTACAGAAGTGTATGGCCATTGTTTTTTGTAGTGATATTCTGTATCCATTGTTTTTTGTCCACAATTCTATTTTTTTTTAACTGCACTTTGTAATTGCCTTTCAATCATGTTTATGTTTTGTGAATGGCATGAAATGGTAACATCATCTGTATAAAGGAATGTTTCAACTGTGTTCGGTAGGTCTTTTGTAATAGTTTATTTTGATTGCAAACAAAGTTGCACTCAGCACTGAACCCTGAGGAACTCCTTCCTGAGTATATGTTTGCAGCAGACTGTTTTGATATGTTACTTGGAAGGTTCTGAGCTTCAAAAAATTGTGTACTAAGATTGGTACATGGCCTTGCAAACCAACGTTGTGGAAGTCATTCAGAATGCCATATCACCAGGTAGTGTCTCGAAGGCCTTTAGCATTAGTAGAGGCATTTTATGCAAGAAAGCAAGCTTATGCAGCATCAGCAAAAAAAAAATAATAATAAAAATAAAGTGAAATAAATAATTAAAAAAATAACCACTTCCACTTCACCCCTCTGTTCGTTCGAAATACCTGTCCAGCTGAGCCTTAAACTTATTTAGGCTATCAACTTCCACGACAAGGGATGGAAGTCTGTTCCACCTACCAACCACTCGCTGGGTAAAGGCAAATTTCCGCACATCTATCCTACATCTGTCTTTCCTCAATTTGAATTTATGCCCTCTCAGGTGATTATTCTGAGCAAGAGGAAAAATCCCATCAGCATTGAGCATGCTCAAACCATTCAAGGCTTTGTACACCTCTATCAGATCACCTTGCTGGTGCCTAGTCTCCAGACACTGTAATTTGCAAAACTTAAGCCTTTCTTCATAAGAGCACCCCTTTGTTCCATTCACTAATCTTGTTGCCCTTCTCTGTACTCGTTCCAGCAGCTCTACATCCTTCTTGAAATGAGGCCTCCAGGCCTGTATACAGTACTCCTGACCATTGCCTTATACAAGGGAATAATCACCTCCTTATCCCTGCTAGAAACATTCCTATATATCATTGACAATACACCATGAGCTACTCTTGCAGCCCGTCTGCACTGCTCAGAAAACTTCATATCTGCCTGCACAACCACCCCCAGGTCCCTTTCATTCTCTACCACTGTCAGTGTAGTACCACAGAGTTGATTCATTGCTCTGGGGTTGCTGTTTCCCATATGCAGTACTTTACATTTGTCAATGTTAAACTTCATTTGCCACCTCTCAGCCCATCTGCTCAACCTTTCCAGATCCTGTTGCAGCAGCATAGTGTCAGTAGTGTCCTTGACAACCCTGCCAACCTTCGTATCGTCTGCAAACTTGGATATTAAGCTTGATATACCATCATCAATATCATTTTTAAATACAGAAAACAGTAAAGGATCCAATACTGAACCCTGAGGGACTCCACTAATAACATTAGTCCACGATGAGCAGTGTCCATTGATTACCACTCTCTGTCTTCTCCCCCTCAACCACCCCTTTATCCATAGCAGCAATTTGCCTCCAATGCCACATTGCTCCAATTTGTGCAGCAGTCTTCCATGTGCAACAGTATCAAAAGCCTTTCTAAGATCCAAGTATATAATATCAAAGTTATTCCCTGCATCCAGTTCTTTTGTGACTGCATCATAGTATACAATCAAATTGGTCAGGCAAGACTTCCCCTTAACAAAACCATGCTGTGTCCGAGCTATAACTGAAGTCTTGTCTAGATGATCCTGCAGTGCTTCTTTAACCAGTGCCTCCATTAATTTTCCGGGGAACAGAAGTTAAACTCACAGGTCTATAATTACTTGTGTCAGCCTTTGATCCTCCTTTGTGAATTGGGGTCACATTTGCACATCTCCAGTCTATAGGTACTTCCCCTGAGTCCAAGGAAGCTCTCATAATTATGGCTAAGGGTTTGCTTACTTCCTTTGCTGCCTCCTTTAATATAACTGGATAGATCCCATCCACCCCAGGTGCCTTTCTTGTGTTTATCTTCAACAATTTCTCCTCCACTTTACTCTCAGTAATTACAAGAGTCTCTAGCTTACTGCTAGAGTTGAATACACCTCTGGCATTCCCCTCGCTGAATAACTCCTCATGTGTGAATGTCGATGCAAAATATTCATTTAGTTTGTTAGCTACTTGAGCAGGGTCATCAACAGTTGACCCATCGATATCAAGTGGACCAATCTGGTTCATCCCCTTCCTTCTAGAGTTTACATAAGTAAAGAACTCTTTGCTGTTTTTCTTCGCATCCCTTGCCAAGGATCTCTCGTAATCTGCCTTCGCCTGCCTAACCTCCTTTGTAACCTGGTTACAGATCAACTTGTATCTATCATAGGCTTCTGTGTCATGTTTTAATTTGTATGTATCCCATGCATTTTTCTTCTCTGCCATATACCTCATTAGTTCATCTGACATCCATTTAGGCCTAAACCTTGAACAATATTTCTTAGTTGGTATGTAAAGCCTAGTAGCTTCCAAGATAAGTTCTTTGAATGCTTCCCATTTTGAATTTGCTGTTGGTAACATCATCAGTTGATTCCACTGCATAGAATTTAAATACTGTCTCAGTCCATCGTAGTCACCTTTACGAAAGCAATACCCCTTCCCTTTACCCCTAATGGTAGTTACCTCTTTGAGTAACTCCCACTTCAGAACACTGTGATCACTGCCACCTAGTGGTTCATTTATCTGCAGATTCTTAATGCATGAAGAATCCCTACTGATAATCAAATCAAGAGTATTACTCCCTCTAGTTGCCTCCCGAACATGCTGATGTAGAAAACAATCATCCAATAAATCCACAAAAGCCTTGCTAGTGTGTGAGTGACCAGCCCCCAAATTCCAGTCAATATCTGGGAAATTAAAATCCCCCATTATAAGACTCTCTGATTTACTGGCCCACTCCATTTCTCTGTACAGTTTCTTATTATATTCATCAGAGTCATTAGGCCTATAGCACACTCCTACTCTCAATTTTGATCTCCCAATGCTTATGTCACACCAAACTGACTCGACACTGCACTGTCAAGCGATGTCGACTGGCTTCACTTCCTTGGATTTTATGTGTTTCTTAACTAATAGCATAACCTCTCCTCCCTTCCTATCCTGTCTATCCTTTCTGTAGACATTGTACTCCCCAAATTCCAGTTCTGCATTCCTTATATCTGTGTGACACCACGTCTCTGAAATCCCAACAATATCTGCCTTTGATGTTTTGAGCAATACCTCAAATTCATCAAATTTATTTACTAAACTCCTAGCATTGGTGTACACGCAAGTATACATGCACCTGCTCTTCCTCTTAGCCACCCTAACACAACCCACGTGTTCACTTGTACCCCCATGATTCCCAGCAGTCTCTGAAATATCCTGCATCTTATTTTACAGGCTGCTGCTCATTCCAATAGAAGCAGTGCAAGAATCACTTTCTCCTCTGCCAGTGGCTACTGTTAGTCTATTAGTCCTTGTATCCACTCCAATCTAGCAGTTTTCCAACCCACCTAACACTGCCTCGATACCATCAGCAAACATTCTTGCACCCTTTCTATTTAAGTGTATCCCATCCCTGTAGAAGCAGTCTCTCCTGTTTTCTCCCCTGCCTTTTCTATTATCATGACTGATCATAATTAGATGCTCATTTCTTAGAAAAGCATTGCGAATATTTGCCTCTGCTTTTATCATGGGATCCAGTGATGATCTATTTTTATTTAGTATTTTATAGGTTTCCAAAAACCAGATTAGTCAGTTGTTCACCATTTTGTCCATGGTTTTCCTGAGGCAACTTGTTAGAGCTATTGGTCGATAGTTTGTAGGAATCGTATGATCTTTGCCAGGTTTGGGGAAGGCAATTACTATAGAGTGACGACAGGAGTTTAGATAACAGTTTTCTATATAAATTCTATTGTATAGTATAAGTAACATATTTAGAAATTTTTGACTAAGTTGTATCATTTGATAATGAACGCCATCAGGTCCTGCAGCACTTCTATGTTGAAGGGTGGTTATATGGGACATGTTGTCTGGTATTAAAGTTAATTTTGTATTTTTCAGCTACAGATTTAGTTTTCTGAAAGGATGGAATGTATGCTGATACAATTGCAAAAGTAGTTGCAAGAACGTTTGCGATTTCCTTGGAGTTAGTGATATGCTGTTCATTCCAACTTATTAGCGGAGTTGGTACTGAAAGAAATTTCCCATTAAGTTTTCTGATTTTGTTCCATATAACACAGGCATTGATATTTTTGTTAACTGTGGAGGTGAAACGTATCCATGATTCCTTTCTACTCCTACGCTGGACATATCTGGCTCTAGCTCTAGCTTTTTTAAAATTTATGAGATTGATAGAGGTGGGATACTTTCGGAAGAGATTCCAAGCCTTATTCTTCTCTCTCTTGGCTATACTGCATTCATCATTCCACCACATTGCGGCATGAATGTTTATAATATTTTCCAGAAGATCGGGGTACTGCAGCTTCAGCTGCCATTTGATTAAAATCAAATTATCATTTGATTTGTGATATGAGTTACAGCACTGTCTATAGGCTGAGTGGTGATTGTTTGTTCATCTACTGTCGCAAGCGTTTCATATTTTGTCCAGTCAGCTTTATGGAATCTCTATCTTTTTTGGCTAACATGATGTGAAACATCATTCATTAATATTTTACCCGAATAGCGACCATTTCTCACAGGGAAATGGTCGCTATTCAGGGGATTATTCAAGATCGTCCATTCAATAAGTGATTATAAGGCTGGTGAACATATGGAGATGTCAAATGCAGAGGTTGTTCCGGTGGGCAAATGGATGTACATCTCGACTTCGGTATTCAGGAGCGAGAGATTTTGCTCTTCCAATAATTTTTTTGCTCTTCCAATAATCATTCCCTGTGGGGAATGGACATCATTCCCCACAGGGAATGATGTCCATTTACATCACCCATGATAACGACTGGGGGTGGTAGCTGAGTTACTAATGCTTCAAGATCTGCATATGTATACTCTTGATTTGGAGGAAGGTAAAACGAGACCAGTGAGAATGTAAACTGTAATGAGACTCGTGCTGCAGCTGCTTCCAAATATGTTTCTAGTTGGAAGCATTTACATGGAATTCTGGAATTGATTAGAATAGCCATTCTACCATGTGCTCCACTGGAAGATAATCGATCTTTTCTGTAGGTACCGCAATGGTTTACTACAATGTTTACTTGTGGTTAGGTTAGTTTCATGAAGGCACATCACCTACTGGATGATATTTATCAATTAAGTCACGAATGTCACTGCAGAAACCGTGACAATTCCACTGCATTATTGTACGCATTATATTGGGTTTGTATTTGTATCTGTCTTTTTGCGAATGATGGTCTGCTTATTTCGTTCAGCCCTTTTCTCTTTTTTTTAGAGAAGTGTGGACGAGTATCCATCTCTTCCTCAGCTTGTATTTCTAAGATCGGTTCCTCTAAGACTTCTTTTTCGTATGTATCCATGTGATCATGAACAGCATTTTTGTCTTCTGTATCTCTATCTTTAGCATTTGTGGATGGCTGGGGGGCAGAAGATGCATCTGATGGAATTGTAACCGGTGTGTTGATGGCTTGATTGGAAGTTGTCATTGAGAATGAGCAAGCCCAATCAGATATAGAGATGTTGGGAGGGACTGTAACATTAATTTGAACCACAGTAGTAGAGGTAGAAATAGCACTTATCTGTTTTTGTTGTTGGATAGTTGCTGCGTATATGCGTGTTATTGTAATTGGTGATATTTGTTTCTTTGCTTCAAGATATGTAAACTTTATGCTTGGTTTTGTACTTCTGAATCATTTTTTCTCTTTTCCATTTTTTTCACTTTTCACAGTCTTTGAAATAAGCTGAGTCAGTTCCTCTACAGTTTGGACCTCTACAGTCTGTAAAGACTGTGCAGAACATTCAGTATGGATAAGATCTTTAGATCCACATGAAGCACATACTACAGCCTCACGACATATTGCCTGTGAATGCCCAAATTTTTGAAATTTGAAGCATCTGATAGGGTTTGGTATGTACAGTCAGACAGGACAGTTCAAATATCCGGCTTTTACAGAATTTGGTGGATTTGGCAAGTTGAAAGTTAGTATGATGGTTCTGGTTGGAAGCAAAGAGCCATCCCTTTTAATTAGGATTCTCTTTACCTGAATAACGTTTTGATCTGAGAGTTCTTGTTTAATTTCTTCCTAAAATACATGTAGAAGATCCCATTCTGTTATAACTCCTTTTGAGTAGTTTAAGGTGGCATGAGGTGACACTTCTATGGGAGTTCCTCCAAGTGTTTTCAATTTAAGTAACTTCTCAAACTGCTTGTGTTGTTTCAACAAGCAACCTGATTTTAGTCTGCAAACCATTTTTGGTGAGCCAGCAGCATTCTCTAAACATTTCTAGATCAGAAAAGGAGAGAGCTTGCTGACTAGCTGGCCAGTCAGTATTATAAGGAAATGATGCCAGATATTCTGGTCTGTATCCTTCTTTTGTCTCTTAGCATAGGAAGGATTGTGATCTTTCTGCTCTCTCTAGAATGTGTTGGGGCATCGATCCCACAAGAGTCAATATTGGTATAGTCCATTTTTGCTCCTTTCAGCCCTTGGTAGATTAACTTTTCTGCCAAGGTTTTCGGCCACGCCACAGGGAGGCAGGAGCAGTGGCTGGTGTGACCAAGTGAGAAGTAGTAGGGGTTAGTAATAAACTATGAGAAATAAAGAAAGGTGGCTTGCCTTCCTTGCTCTGCAAGTACTTTTGTAACAAGAGCAGTTATGAAATAAATAGATTTCTTAACAACAGGAAAGTAAAATAAACTGTAAATCACTTTTTGGAAATCGCACTGGAAGCACAGAGAAATCGCTCGGTCACAATCACTTGGCACCCGGGGCCATAGTTGACCGATTTATTGAAATAAATGTTCTGTTTGGCATTTTTGTCCACCAAAGACCTGTCTCATTGGCATCGAAAACTTGATGTGGTGTGTATCCATGCTCTTCAATAATTTTTTGAAATTCCTCTGCATACTTCTTGGCAGCTTCATTATCAGCCGATGCACTTTCCCCTTGAATTCTTAGGTTATGTAATGAGAAGTGGTTTTTAAATCACTCAAACCAACCTTTATTGGCAACAAACTCCAGGTTAACAGAAGATTCTCTATTCTTTAACCATTATTTTAAATGGTTATAAATTTTTAGTGCCTTTTGTTTAATTACATTATCATCTAAAGGGATCCAATTTTTACTGCTATTGTCAATCCAAATACTAAGTGCTTTTTCCATTTTCTCAATTATGAATGCTCGGGCACGAGCTGTCATATTTGCAGAAATGAAAGATCCTGCAAGATACTCATTTTTCTTTATGGTCTGGATTGTTGTTTCATTTAAATTTAAACTTTTTGGGAAAAGTTTAAATTTAAATGAAAATTTAAATTAAGAAGGGGGAATGGGATTTATGATACCATTCCCCCTTCTTAAGATGATACGAAGTTTGTATCTTAGATTCTAGAGAAAAAAGTTTCTTCTGGGCGATGCTTTTTTTACTTTCCTTAGGCATAATTTAGGGCTTGAATTTAATTCGCAACAAAGAAATTATTCCAGTATGGTTCTTAAGAAGAAAGTTTAGTAATATATACCCGGAAAAATTATAAACGTTCAAATAAATGCCAAAACCACCTTACAAAAACCTTAAAAGTCACGAACTGCACACTTCGAAGTCACAATTTTTTATGGTCTCAAACAAGCACGAGTTGAATAGCACATGGGGATTTTCCAAAAAAATGAAATACAGGGATTTTCCAATAATTTTTTTGCATAATGAATAGAGAGTCAACAGCAGGGATTCTCAAAAAAGAATTGAAATGTTGAAAAATTACATCCCACATAACAGCAGGGTTGCCCCCTGCACAAAAGTGCCACCGTATTATGCGAGGTTTGCTGCAATTCTCTAACCGTGTTATACAAGTACTGTGTTGTGTGAGGATTGCCACAATTTATCAATTGTGTTAGAGTGAAACCACATTGTAGAAGTACCATATTATATGGGAATTGCCTGCATTATGAAAAACCAAACACAAAACTAGTCTGAACTATCAAAACAGTATCTATCAAGAATTAGGACATGCAAAACCTTCCCAAACTCTCTAAAGTAGAGATTCTCAAACTTGGTGGTAACACCTCCCTACATGAATTAAGCTAATGATTTCATTTGTATTTCACAACCTTATATAAAAAAAAAAAATGTTAATGGACACAGACCAAATTTAAAACCAATTTTTTTTCAGTGAGAAAGATGTGTTTATATAATTTGCTCACCAATTGCCAGCACCTAAAGAAAACCAAAAGTAGAGTTCCTTGAACAATGCAGCTGGAAAGTTAACTTTACAACAGAATAATGAAAGACTGTCAGAGCTCCAAATATAAAACCCACCACATCCCTATAATTTTAGCTCCATAAAAAGTTATGCATTCCAAACCTAAGAGAAGAACCAATGGTTCCCAATCAAATTAAATATAGAGTGGGGCAGTAAATTAGTGTCTTATAATGGGGGATTTTAATTTCCCGGATATTTACTGGAATTTGTGGTCACTCACTCACATACTAGCAAGGCTTTTGTGGATTTATTGGATGATTGTTTTCTACAGCATCATTTCAGAAGGCAACTAGAGGGAGTAATACTCTTGATCTGAATATCAGTAGTGATTCTTCATGCATCAAGAATCTGCAGATAAAAGAACCACCAGGTGTCAGTGATCACAGTGTGCTGAAGTGGGATTTATTCAAAGAGGTAACTATCATCCAGGATAAAGGGAAGGGTTTTTGCTTTCGTAAAGGTGACTACGGTGGTCTGAGACAGTATTTAAATTCTATACTGTGGAACCAACTGATGATGGATTTTGGGAAAGAGAGTAGTCTTGTTCAGGCAAAGTTTTTACGGCTGAGGAACATAGAAGTTTTTTCTGTTATACTAACTTAAATTGACTTAAATCGAATTAGTATATTAACTTATTTTCTAGAGTAGCTCTATATTCCTAGTTACGATACTTAGTTTAAATTTTAACGTAGATAGAGATTTTGTAGGTAAGGGTATTCAATCCACATGTTTTACAAATTTTGCAGAGCCGGCGAACCGGAAGTTTTTTTAGCTATAGTTACTGCTTTATTGACCAATTGTTATATTAAATTATTTTCTGTAAGTAGCTTATAAACCTAGGCAAGATCCTTGATTTATTCAGAATCGAGACAGTGAGATTTTGAAAGTTAATTAATATTTAAGTGTCCGTAGATTTACCGTATGTAACTTGCCGCCATTGTTATACGCCATTGCTATATCCCAAACTAGATAGTATAGTATAGTATAGTATAGTATATAATATTATCAATTAATCAGCAAATTTATTAATCTTGTTGAACTTCATTGTCAATTAAATTGTACTTTTAATTAAATATATATAATGACATATTTTATGAACGTAATATAATTAATTAATATATAACTTGATATGGAACTTATATAAAGAAACTCGAAGATAATACTTAAAGACACTTAAAAAAATATATATAGATATATACAGTCAGTCCTCGTATAGCATGATACTTGTGTTCCTAGAAACCCTCATGCAATGCAAAATCGTGCAATATAAACAGGCCCTATGGGAAAAATAGGGTTAGGTGCCAACCACCCAAGATTGAACACCCATTTGTAACCAAAACATTACCAAACACAAATAATCGTAATCAAATACGTAAGTATTTTATTACAATTATTTATTATTATACGTAATAAAATAAGTAATATGCAAGCATTTTAATTACTTAAGTATTTTATTACGACTATTATGTAATAAAATATTGCTAATGCTTTTGCTTCTATCGTAAGCAAACTTTTTTGTTTGATTTTCTATCCAAACAGATGACAGCCGGTCCATCTCTTCCAATTCTTTGTGTCTTAATCTAATGGATTTTAAATACAATTTGAGTTGTTCCTGCTATGAAAGTTATTTTTATTTTCTCTGCATTCTTTGTAATTCTCGGCATTGCCTCAATTAGGTCTGTAGCACGTGCAATATCACATGGTCTTTCATTTCGCTCAAAGCGTTTCACAATTTCATATTTTTTCTCTATCGACAGAAGCGGACTGGCCATAAGCCTTACTGGGGAAACTCCGGTGGGCTGGAGGCCGGTGTGATTTTGGCCATAAACCATAGTATGAGGCCACTATAAATTTTCCTGGGTAAGAATTTTTGACCCAGTCCGCCTGTCTTTATCGATATTGCTTTTCTCTGTGAATCTGCAGTGTCTTCACCAGGACGCTTCCTTTTCACACCTTTTAAGTATTTTACTCATTTCTAGGGAATAAAGCACAATTACAAAACGAGGAGGCATGCTTGATACACATAAACAAAGCTGCGCGCATGTAGCAACTGAATGAACAACACCGTAAAGGCAGAGATACACTATTAACACCTCACATTTTACTAAAGCACATTTCTAGGGGTTACTATCATAAAACAATAAAAACAATTTCCAGTTGCGTTTCTGCGAGTGGAATCTGTTATAAACTGGTAGTAAACTCGATCTAATTGCATTTGCGATTATACCGATAGCTGGAATTGTGTTGGTTTTTACGTTATTACAGTGAAATGTGTTTCCCCTTCATTCCTATCGTGTTGCGTTCAGTTGGGGTGATTCCGCGTATGACTGCCATTTCTTGTAAACACAAAGGCGAATCATGGATAAGCGAATTCGGTTCATGTTATATAAGATATCGTTTCTCCTATTTATAAATTGTGTATGATTGAATTCGTGTAGTGTAAACACGTGTTATACGAGGACTGACTGTAGTGTTACAACTGCATTGCGATATAAGTTTAGGGTTATAATTTTGTACTGAAATTGAAATTTTATTGAAATTGAATCGGAATCATGACTCAGACCAGAGCAGCAAAGCAAAAGGCTCAAGCTAAATGGAGTGCTGAGGCTCAGGGGAGAACTGGGGGGGGGGGGTGGTTGCCCTCTTAATCACAGCATTTTAAAATGCACTGCTTGCTTGATGTTTGTGGAGCAATCAGGTACGGGACATGATATTGCCAAGGGTCTTTGTATGTGCATGCGATGTAAGGAGTGTGAGGAAATGAGGTGACAACTCAGTGTTGTTATGGGCCTATATGAGAGTGAAGGACAGGGTGGATGCCCTCGAAGGACCTAAATTGAGGGCCCATCAAGCTCTCAGCAACCCACATCAATGCCAGAGCTTGCACCTGATCATCATGCAACACAGCGGCAACAACTGCTAGTCCCACACGAACTAGCAGCTGTTGGTGACTCTATTGTCAGGGAAACGGGGAACATGCTATGTAAAAAAGGATAGGCGGAACAGGACCAGGGTATGTCTGCCAGCGTCAAAGGTTGACGGTGTAGAGCAGATATCATCTTTTAAGGGCACAAAGGGTGATATTGTTGTACACATTGGCACTAATGATATTAAGAGTAGGAGACCGGCAGAATTACTTAACAAGTACAGGTCGCTGTTGAAAAAAAGCCGTGAATTAGGGTTGAATTTAGAAGTGTCTGCAATTCTGCCCAGACATGATAGGAGGGAGTATATGATGAGAGCCTTGTCGATCAATTCGGCCCTGGAAAGATTGTGCAAGGCTCAAGGGGTAGAATTTTTTTCAGCCTGGTCTTTACTTGTTAACAGGAGAGACTGCATCCACAGGGATGGGATACACTTAAATAGAATGGGTGCAAGAATATTTGCTGATGCTATCGAGGCAGAGTTAGGTAGGTCGGAAAACTGCTAGCATGGTGATTTTACTATTCATGTTTTGAACTTTTTAGACCTGGGAGTGTAACTTCCAACACCTAGTTTTCCAGCTCTGCCACAGGGAGGCAAGGGCAGTGCAAACAAGTGATCAAGCGGAAGCTATAAATTAATAGGGTTGGTGGTTAGTTTGAGAATAAGAAAAAGAGAAAGGCGACTTTCCTTTCTGATAGTTTTCTAGGTCCTTTTAGCAAAACCTACTTATTAAGTACAGAAAATAAAGATCGCTATAAATGTAATAAACTAAATATAATGTAGAAGCATACAATAGAATCACTTGATCATGTGGAAAAAGCTTGGCACTCGGGGCCAACAACAACGGCCCAGTAACGAACCTTGGAGGATTCTGCAAATAACAGTCCACGAACAGCAGTGTCCATGTATTACTACTCTCTGTCGTTTCCTACTCAACCATCCCTTTATCCACTGTAGCAACTTGCCCTTAATGCCATACCGCTCCAATTTGTACATCAGACTTCCATGTGCAATGGTATCAAAACCTTTCCTAAAAACCAAGTATATAATATCAAAATTATTTTTTGATGTTATCACAGAGCATCCAGTTCCTTTGTGACCACATCATAGTATCTGATCAAATTTGTTAGACAACACTTCCCCTTAACAAACCCATGCTGTATCTGAATTATTGCAGTCTTGTCTAGATGATCCTGAATCACTTCTTTAACCAGTGACTCCATTATGTAGCAGCTTACAAGACTAATTCTTTGAAGACTTTCCATTTAGAATTCGCTGTGTTTAACATCATAAGTAGATCCTACTGTAAAGAATTTAAAAACAGTCTGAGACCACTTTAGTCACCTTTATGAAAGCAAAAAAAAAAAAAAAAACTTCCCTTTACCACTGATGTAGTTACATCTTTAAATAAATCACACGTCAGTATACTGTGACCACTGTCACCTAGTATTTCCTTTATCTGCAAATTCTTAATGCATGAATAATCAGTGCTGATAATCAGATCACGAGTATTACTTCCTCTGGTTGCCCCCTCAAACATGTTGCTGTAGAAAACAATCATCCAATAAATCTTAAAAAGCCTTGCAAACATGCAAGTGACTAACCCAAAAGTCCCAGTCAATATCTGGAAAGTTAAAATTCTCCATTACAAGCATTCTGATTTACTGACCCACTCATTTATCTGCACAATTGTTCATTGTACTCATTAGAGTCATTAAGCCTACAACACACTCCTACTCTCATTTTCCCTCTCCCAGTGCTTATGTCGCCAAACAGTCTCAACGTTGCACTGTCCACCAATGTCAATTGGATGCACTTCCTTAGATTTTATGTGTTTCCCAATTAACAGAATAACCCTTGTTTTATGTCCTGTCTATCCTTTCTGTACACATTGTACTCCCCAAATTCCAATTCTGCACTGCTTATATCTCTGTGACACCATGTCTCTGATATCCCAACAATATCTGCCCGTGAGATCTTGACCAGCACCTAAGTATATAAAATAATGCTTTTATGTACTGAGGCACAACAATACCAATTTATAAGTAAGGCTAGAAAATATTGTTTGCTTACAATTCTATCTTATTTCTGTTGTTAATCAATTATAGATAAACCAGTTTCTATCTCTTCTCTTCAAATACTGATATACATGTGTGTTAACGGACTTATGCATCACCCTGTACAATACAAACTTATAATTTACAACAGATGTGTTATTTATTACTTACTATTTTTTTTGTTTGGTTGTTATTTTAATGTTAACAGCATACAGAACATACAAATCAAAATAGGGATATGAGAATCTTTACCATTTGTTGTGGTTTAGTTAGACCAGCCATGACACCTCCCACATAGACTCCCACACCATTATCATTTCTATTGATATATCTGGAATCAGAAGAATCACTATCTAATGGCAAAGCTTGAGATGACTAAAAGAAAAATAAAACAAAGTCAGTCTTTTGTAATAAGGCAATTTAGTATTACTGTAAAATCTCATTGATACAAACTTCGTTTATAGAAAGTACATGTTTATATGAAACACATACCATTCACCTACAAAAGGATTGGATTTTCTATGTAAATATTTCATTTATTACAAATTTGAGAAACAAATATTGTTATTTTCTATGTTTAATACAAATCTTGGTACAGCTGTCCGATTATTACAACTATAACTGCCTGTGGCAATTCGGTTCCCTGCTTCCTAAAGGATGGCACTAACTTGTTAGAAATTACTTTTGTAAAAACAAAACCAGTTTATGGTATCTAAAACATAAGTGTACTCAGAAAAACATCTTTGTGAAAGATCAGCTGTTAAATTAACAAAAGAATAAAAACAGTTTTTCTAAGTTGTTTACATACACTCCCTCGCTCTAGGTGGGATTAAGGTCAGTTGCAATTGTTAAGCCAGTTCAAAGTCTTTTGCTGCAGTACTGTATAATTTATTTTCCAGCCCATTTTTATCTGAGCTGATGTCTTTTTGAAAATTGTGTCTTCAAATTAATTTAAAGTTTGTTTATATTAAATCTCATCTAGCAGTGTTATGGCTGCAAAATGTAAACGGACAGAATTAAGCCTGAAAATTAAACGGAAAATTACACAAAGAAAAGGCTGATAGGATGGAACAAAGCAAAACAGACATTACAAAGGAATACAACACCTCTTTACTATTTATTTACAATACTGAAAACCCGATTGGTATGGTTTGGTTTTGCTTTTTTATGGCGCACGAGCAGCTGAGGCTATAATGTGATAAGTCCAATGTTAAAATACTAGTTAAAAATACATTGCTATATCATAAAATATTTATGAGCAAAAGCCTAATGCTATGAGACAGAATGACTAATGTACGGGTAAGTGCGAAATCATCAATTAATGTAGCTATCTACCAAAGTAGTTAGGTAGAAACGGTGCCATCTGGGTGGTGGTATCCGCCGAGAATAAGTAACAGTAGTCTTTTCCATTCGCGAAGTGTTACTTATTCGAGGTAGTACAATACCATGGAAACGCACTGTAAAGGTTATATGAGATATAATCAAAATGATGCCAATTTAACTTAACAATGTTGGTAGATGATAGCTATGTTCATTGATGCTTTCACACTTACCCATATGTTAGTCATTGCTATACCAATATTTATAAATAGCAAAAAGACAAGGAAATTTAGACAGAGACAAAATCATGCAGAAAATATAGTGGCATTAGCATTAGTTGAGGCATATGACGCAAGAAAGCAAGCTTATATAGTGTCAGCCAAAAAAACCCTTACCATTTCACCCATCCAGTCACTCCAAATGTTTGTCTAGTTCAGCCTTAAATTTATTTAAGCTATCAACTTTCACTACAACAGATGGAAGTCTGTTCCAGTAATCAACTACCCACTGGAGGAAAACTTCTGCACATCTATTCTACAACTGTATTTCTTCAATTTGAATCTATGCCTCCTCAGGTTCTTAATCTGAGCAAGTGGAAGTATCCCATAAGCATTGAGCCTGCTCAAACCATTCAAGGCCTTATACAAATCAATCAGATCACCTCGCAGGTGCCTAGTCTGCGGTTGCTTCGAATTGCAGAATTTAAGCCTCTCGTGGTAACAGCACCTCCTTTGTCCCTCTCACCAATCTTGTTGCCCTGCTCTGTACTCGTTCTAGTAACTCTACATCCTTCCTAAAATGAGGCCTCCAGACCTGTACTCAGTGTTCAAGGTATAGATGACCATTGTCTTATACAAAGGTATAATCACCTCCTTGACTCTGCTAGCAAAATTCTCGCAAGCTATATATCAGCATTTCCTAAACCACAGTCTGCAGACCAGTTCTTGGGGGGGGGGGGGTCCACAAGACGTTCAGAAGGTATTAAATAATATGCATTTAATTTCTTACAACGAACTTCGTCATAGAACATTATTTTCGATGATTAGTGTATATAATTGCATATATATTACAAATAATTATTCGTTCTATGTATAGGTAATTGATGATAATAAAGTTATTATTATGAATCTGTATAAAAATAAGAATAAAGTTGAGTTGTTTCACACATTAAAACTTAAACCGAGTGTTTATACTAGGTTTTCTTTTTGAAGGCGGTCCGCAAACTCTTTTTGATTTTTGAAGGGGTCCATAAATCTCAGTGGTTTGGAAATTGCTGCCATAGTCTTTTTCATTCTCCACCTCCCTCAGTGTAGTACCACACAGTTGATACATTTCTCTTGGGTTACTGCTACTGATTTTGCATTTGTCAATATAAAACTTCAGCACATCTACAAAACTTTTCTAGATCCTGTTGCAGTAGCACACTGTCTTTACTATCATTAACAACCCTGCAAACTTGGACATGATGCCTGATATACCTCTATCGATATCATTAATAAATAAACAAAACAACAATGGGCCCAGAACCGAACCCCGAGGCACTCCACTAATAACATTAATCCACGTAGAGCAGTTTCCATTTATTTACTACTCTCTGTTGTCTCCCACACAACCATCCCTTAATCCATTGCATTACTTCCAAAGTAATGGATAAATCAATTAACCGCCAACTCAAACTACCAAGAAACCTTCTGTGTGATCAATGATCGCCAGTATGGATTCCATTAGTGTCAATCCACTGGTGATATTCTCGCTTATGTTACTCATTTAAGGACAAATTTAATGGAAACGTTCGGTGAAACACAAGCAGTTGCTCCTGACATCTCAAAGGCTTTCGATTGTGTTTGGCATAAAGGTCTTCTAAACAAGTTTCCATCTTATGGTTTCCCAACTGTTTTTTTGTAACTGGTTATGCAGTTTCTCCCTGATCGCTCACTGAGGGTGATGGCAGATGGCTCTCTGTCTGATAACTTCTCCAATAAAGCTGGTGTCCCCCCCAAGGTTCAGTTCTTTCCCCCACTCTTTTCCACTTGTATATTAATGACCTTATACCATTGACTGGAAATCCTATCCATAGTTTTGCCGATGATAGCACATTGCATTCCACTTCCCATTTTGAGAAGCCTTGCCCTGCTCAATCAGCTTCAACTTCTCGAATATCTGCTACCAATACCTTAAATGCCGATCTCCAGGTATTTCTCCAGTGGGGTAAAGACAACTCAGTTGATTTCAATCCTTCTAAAACTCAGTCTTGTCTTATATCTCGCAAAAAGAATTCTTCTGCTCCTATGCTTACCTTTGATGACACTCCGATTTCTATGCAGGTTGATATATCTCTTTTGGGGATTACCCCTGACTTCTAATCTCTCTTGACACAAGCACATTACAAATATTGCTACCTCTGCATCTAAAAAACTTGGTTTTCTCTTTCGCTCTCGGCATTACTTTTCTTCCAAACAGCTGTTCACTCCGTACAAATCGCAAATCCTCCGTACCATGGAATACTGTTCCCACATCTGGGGTGGTGCCCCCAAAAACCTCTCTCAGGCTTCTAGATTCCATTCAGAAGAGTGCAGTAAGGTTAATTAATGACATCTCTAACAGGGTCTCTTCACTTGCTGTCTCATAGACCTGCTGTTTCTGCTGCATGCCGTTTCTACAGATACTTCCATAGGCACTGTTCTGAATTGGCTTCTATAATTCCCACTCTCTCTTTCAAAACAGTCCGAACACTTGCTGCCACCAGCCAACATCCATTTACTGTCAACTTAAAACTCATAGAACAAACTTTTCATCTTCCTCGTTCATTCATTCAACTGCTGTTTTAGGGAAAAACCTTCCTTCATACTTATTTCCTGAAAATTACAGTCTACAGAAGTTCAAGTCAAATATCAACAAATATCTTCTTTCATCTTCTCAACCTCCAACCCAAGCGTGGTACTACTAAGTACTATAGGTTCTAATACCTCTCATGTCTGGGGTTTTCATAAAAAAAAAAAAAACCACACAACTTGCCCATAATACATTACTACTCCAATATGTATAGCAGTATTCCATGTGCAACAGTATCAGAGGCTTTCCCGAAATCCATGTATATGATATCAAAATTATTTTTTGCATCCAGTTCCTTTGTGACCACATTGTAGTATCATCTCAAACTGGTCACACACGACTTCCCCTAAACAAACCCATGCTGTGTCTGAACTATTACTGCAGTCTTGTGTAGGTTAGCCCACATCACTTCTTTAATCAGTGACTCCATTATTTTCCACGGAGCAGACGTTAAACTAACAGGTCTATAATTATTATAATTATTTGTGTCACCCTTTGAACTGGCTTTGTGAATTGTGAATCATTTACTCATCACTGGTCCACGAGGACCTCCCCTGAATCTAAGGATGTTCTCATAATTTTGGCTAAGGGTTTGTTAACTTCCCTTGCTGCCTCCTTCAATATAACTGGATAGATTCCATCTGCCCCATCAAGTAAAGAAGTCATTTTTGTTTTTCTTTGCCTCATTTGCCATGGATATCTTGTAATCAGCCTTCGCTTGCCTAACGTCCTTTGTGATTTGTTTACAGACTAGCTAATATCTGGCATAGGCGTCTGTGTCACCTACTAATTTACATCCATCCCATGCATTTTTCTTCTTTTCTGAAAGCTTCATTAGTTCATCTGACATCCATTTAGGCCTAAAACTTGAACAGTATATCTTAGTTGGTATGAAAATCCTAGTAGCTTCCATGATTAATTCCCTGAAGGCTTCCCATTTAGAATTCACTGTTTTTAACATTATCAGTTGTTCTCACTATACAGAATTCCAAAACTGCCCAAGATCACTATAGTCAACTTTACAAAAACAAAAACCACTCCCTTTATCCTTCATGGTAGTTACATCAAAGCAAATCCTACAACAGCAGACTGTGATCGTTGCCACCTAGTGGTTCCTTTATCTGAAAATTTCTACTGCATGAGTCATCACTGCCGATAATCAGATCAAGTGTATTACCCCCTTTGGTTGCCTCTCAAATATGTTGCTGTAGAAAACAATCCTCCAATAAATCCCAAAAGTTTTGCTAGTGTGCGAGTGACCACCCACAAGTTTCAGTCAATATCTGGAAAGTTAAAATCCCCCATTACAAGACATTTTGATTTAATAGCCCATTATTTCACTGGACAACTGTTGGTTATACTCATCAGAGTCATTAGGCCTATAACACTCTCCTACTCTCATTTTCACTTTCCCAGTGTTTATGTCACACCAAACTGATTCAACTTTGCACTATCCACCCATGTCAACTTGATGCAGTTTTATGTTTCTTAACAAGCAGCATAACCCCCTCCTCCCTTCCTACCCTGTCTATCCTTTCTGTACATATTGTACTCCCCAAAAACGTGCAGAACTGAAGGCTCTCTTGGTAAGAGCACCGCTTTGTTACTCTCAGCAATCTTGTTGCACTTCTCCGTACTCGTTCTAGCAGCTCTACATCCTTCCTAAAATGAGGCCTCCAGACCTGAACACTGTACTCAATGTGAAGCCTCACCATTGCCATCTACAACAGGATAATCCTCTCCTTGTCTCTGCTAACAAAATTCTTATATATATCACTGACAAAACTGCACGATTTGCTCTGGCAGCCCATTTGCACTATTCAGAGAATTTCCTATCTGACTGCTCAAATACCCCCGATCTTTTTCATTCTCCACCTCCCTGAGTGTAGTACCACACAGTTCATACGTTCCTCTCTTAGATTAGTTCTAGCCATATGCAGTACTTTGCATTTGTCAATATTAAACTTCAGTTGCCGTTTCTCAGCCCATCTGCCTAACTTTTATAGATCCTGTTACAGTAGCATATTGTCTTTACTGTCATTACCAACCCTGCCAACCTTTCTATCATCTGGAAAGTTGGACGTTAAGCCTGATATACCTTCTTTGATATTATTGATAAACACAAAAAACGACAATGGTCTGGCACTGAACCCTGGGGGACTCCACTAATAATATTATATCACATAGAGCAGTGTTCATTTATTACCACTCTCTGCCATCTCCCACTCAACCATCCTTTTATCCATTGCAGCAACTTGCCCTTAATGCCATACTGCTCCAATTTGAAAAGCAGTCTTCCATGTGCAACAGTATCAATAGCCTTCCTGAAATCCAAGTACACAATATTAAAATTATTTTTTGCATCCAGTTCCTTTGTGACCACATTGCATTATTCAATCAAATTGGTCAGACAAGACTTCCCCTTCACAAATGAATACTGTTTCGGAACTATTATCTTGTGGAGATCCTGCATCACTTCTTTAACCAGTGACCCCATTATTTTCTGCTCAACAGAAGTTAAACTAACTGGCCTATAATTATTTGTGCCGTCCTTGAAATCCCCTTTGTGAACTGGACCTGTTAATGCTCCTAATAACCAACCAAGCAACCAGATATTTACTAGAACTGGGGGTTGGTTGCTCACACAGTAGTAAGACTTTTCTGGATAAACTGTCTAACATGCTGGTGTTTTCTACACCAATATATTAGAGAGGCAACAAGAGAAAGGCACTCTTCACCTAATTATCACCTGTGACTTTTCGTGCATTAAGAACCTGTAGATAAAAGAAACACCAGGTGGCAGGGATCACAGTGCGTTGATGTGGAATTTACTTAAAGATATAACTTCTGTTGAGTGCAAAAGGAAGTAGTATTGCTTTTATAAAAGGTGACTACAGTGGTCTCAGGCACATTTTAAATTCTATGCAGTGGACCTACTGATGATGTTACCAACAAGAAATTCTAAATGGGAAGCATTTACGGTAGAAGTTGAAGAAGTAGAAGTAATATAACAAGAAATTCTAAACGGGATGAATTTAAGGCAGAAGTTGTACAAGCTACTATATTTTATACCAACTAAGAGACATTGTTTTAGGGTTATACCCAAAGGGATGACAGATGAACTGACCAGACTCGTGGCACAGTAGGAAAATGAACAGGTTGGCATTGAAGCCACAATGGAGGTTAGGCAAGAAAACAGATTGCCAGAAGTCTCTGCTTAAGAATGAAAAGAAAGGAAACAAAGATTATTACTTTGAAAACACTAAAAGGGAATGAATGAAACTGGTCCATTAGATAAGAATGGTTTAACTGCTAATGAACCTGGTCAGGTATTTTGCTTCAATATTCACAAAGGAGGAAATGAAATTTTTAAGGGCAAAATCACTCACGATTTTGAATTTTTTTTTTTTTTTTTTTTTAATGTAAAACCCAAACACGAGAGATGTTAAAACCTATAGTACTTAGTATTGTGCCTGGGTTGGAGGTTGAGAAGACGAAAGAAGGTACTTATTGACATTGGACTTAAACTTCTGTAGACTGTAATTCTCACGAAATACGTATGAAGGAAGGTTGGTCCAGAAAACGGCAGGTGAATGAATAAACGAGGAAGATGAAAAGTTGGTTCTGTGAGTTTGAAGTTGGACAGTAAATGGATGTTCGCTGGTGGCGGCACGTGTTCGGACTGTTTTGAAAGAGAGAGCAGGAATTATAGAAGTTAATTCAGAAGAACACTGACCATGGAAGTATCTGTAGAAGAGGCATGCACCAGAAACAGCACGTCTATGAGAAAGCGAGTGCAGAGATTCTGTTAGAGATAAGTCATTAATTAACCTAACTGCCCTCTTCTGAATGGAATTAAGAAGCCTGAGGGAGGTTTTGGGGGCACCACCCCAGATGTGGGAACAGTATTCCATGGCAGGGTGGATTTGCGATTTATACATAGTGAGCAGCTGTTTCGAAGAAAAGTGACACCGAGAGCGAAAGAGAAAACCAAGTTTTTTAGATGCAGAGGAAGCAATATTTGTAATGTGCTTGTGCCAAGAGAGATTAGAAGTCAGGGTAATCCCCAAAAGAGATATATCATTTAGCCTAGAAATCGGAGTGTCACTAAAGATAAGCATAGGAGCAGAAGAATCCTTTTTGCGAGATATAAGACAGGACTGAGTTTTAGAAGGGTTGAAATCAACTAAGTTGTCTTTGCCCCACTGGAGAATTACCTGAAGATCGGCATTTAAAGAATTGGCAGCAGATTTTCGAGAAGTTGAAGCTGATTGAGCAGGACAAGGTTTCTCAAAATGGAAAGTGGAATGCACTGTGCTATCATTGGCAAAACTATGGATAGGATTTCTAGTCAATGGAAGAAGGTCATTAATATACAAGAGGAAAAGAGTGGGGGAAAGAACTGAACCTTGGGGGACACCGGCATTAGTGGAGAAGTTAGAAGACAGAGAGCCATCTACCATCACCCTCAGTGAGCGATCACAGAGAAAACTGGATAACCAATTACTAAAAACAGTTGGCAAACCATAAGATGGAAGCTTGTTTAGAAGACCTTTATGCCAAACACGATTGAAAGCCTTTGAGGTGTCAAGAGCAACTACTTGTGTTTCACTGAACCTTTCCATTGAATTAGTCCATAAATGGGTAACATAAGCCAGAATATCACCAGTGGATCGACACTGATGGAATCCATACTGGCGATCGTTGATCAGACGAAAGGTTTCTAGGTAGTTTAAAATTTGGCGGGTAATTGATTTCTCCATTACTTTAGAAAGAGTAGAAGTAATTCCAATGGGACGATAATTGGATGGGAGGGATTTGTCACCCTTTTTAGGAACTGGCTGGATATGAGCAAAAATCCAAGCAGAAGGAAAAACACCTTTGGAATAAGATAATGAAAAACGGCGGCAAAGAATAGGAGTAAGTTCAGAAGCACAGGTTTTGAGAACAAGTGGAGAGAGATACCATTGGGACCTGGAGCTTTCTTAGCATCAAGATTCATCAAAATCTTTCTGACATCCTTTTGGCGGAAGACAACAGGAGTCATTGAATGGAGCGTGTTGGGAATAGTGGGAGGTGTTTTACCAAGATCGTTAATGCACGAGTTGAAAGAAAAATGGGATGCTTGCAGGTCAGCTTTATCCTTGGCTGAAGTGACAACAGAATCAACATGTTTGGACAGAGGTGGGAGCAGAGATGGGCAAAAGTTGTGGCCAATAGCTTTGGCAAGAGACCAGAATGCTCGGCTACCATTAAGGCAAGAAGCAAGTTTTCTACTCTTAGCCTGTTCAAACTCTAGTTTGGACTGGTTAATAACTGCTTTGCAATTGTTGCGATTTTTGGTGTAGGCAGAAAATGAAACTGAAGAATTAGAAAGAAGCCAATTACGATATGCAACATTCTTCTCTTGAACAGCCTTAGCACATTAATTGGAAAACCAAGGTTTAGATAAAGGACAAGATTTTAAAGTGGAGTTTGGGATAAAGGATTCCATTCCTGCAAGAATAATTTCACTGAAACGTTGACATCAGAACTTTTTAAACAGTAATCCGACAAAGGAAAAGAAGAAAAGAAGTCTCGCAGGTCATCCCATTTTACATTCTTGTAATGCCAAACAACACGAAGTTGGGAATAGCCATGAGATAAAGGTTCCATTGGAGAAGAGACAATCAGCAAGTTGTGATCTGAAGTGCCTAAAGGACCTCTCACTTCGACCGTGTACTTAGAAGGGTTGTTTGTGAGAAAAAGATCAAGCATATTGGCTGTATGATTAGGACTGTCCGGTATTCTTATAGGTAAATGAACAATCTGTGCAAGATCATTAGTAATTGCAAAAGCCTCAGCATCTCGACCACTGGGTCCGTGTGACTAGAAAATGGAAGCCAGCTGGAGCTGTGAACTTTAAAATCACCAAGGAAATTACCTCACTGTTAGGAAAGTTGGACTGGAGAAAGTCAAGTTGCAAAGAGAGGAAGTCAAAGAGCTGCAAGTGATTAGTGGAGTTGGGAGAACGGTAGAGACAACAGATGAATTTGACACAATGAGGTAGAGAGATTTTAAGCCAGAGAATATCAAAGAGAGGAGATTCCAAATTGCCAAGTCTCTGACCGGGAATATAAGAATGGACATATGCACAAGTACCACCTTTAGTCGAAAGGAATCATACAGCGAATAATTTGGGCATCTGAGAAGAGCAGTAGTTGAATCAACTGATAACTGAGATTCTGTCAGGAAAAAGTACATGGGGTTTGGCAGACTGCAAGTGGAAATGGACATCGCTGAGATTAGAACTGAGACCACGTATATTTGTGAAATGAATTAGGAAGTGTTTGGGAGGTTTAGATCGTTTCGCAGATAAGCTTGTTCTATTAGTTTGACAATTCATGGTGTATTCAATAGTAAGAAAAAGTGAGTGGGACATGCTGTATGAAGTAATGAAATTTTTGGATATGACGTAAACGTGGTAAGAATATACCCAGATCCTTGACATAACTTGGCCTCGACAATGCTCCCCGCATACACACTACTCGGACTCCCTCCATTCACTATCTGGCAGAGTAGAGGTAGCAAGATTATACACTAGCTGATCCGGAAGCCTCCTAGAGAGTTACCAATATGTTCGGTCCAGTGTACTAACTAGCGGCCGGCCTGCGAACACCGTTTTAGAGCTGTACCCTCGAAATGTAAGGAATATTGGATCTCGCCACGACATTCATCATAACCTCAAAAGTCAACAATCATACTGCATGATGGAAGAGATGGGGAAGGGTTGATCGAAACTTAGCTCTAGAGACTAAACATGGGTTCCACCACTTCAAGCCTCCAATAAGCAAAGTGGTGATATTTCACCGGTTGATATGAGTCATCTACCACCTAGTACTGCCTGGTAACATAGTGGGGCGGCGTTCCTCCATGTGGTGTGGGCGCCACACCTCGACCCCTGCTTACGTTGGTTCACACCTGGGTGGTCACCCACCATGTACTTGTGCATGGAGGTTATACCCAGGATTACTAACAATCCCACCATCGTGAAGGTGCAAGCAGAGGATTTGACTGTCACAGACCGTCCGGACTTCGCCGAAATTGGGTCCACTTGATTTGAGTGTCTCCCGAATATCAGTTCCATCAGCGTTTTAGACTCCCAGGTAGCAAGTATAGCTTGTCTGGCATATCTGAGAGAATGTCTGTGACAACCTCAAGGACCATCAAGGATATGATGTATATGATGAGAGGATATGATGGAGATGGATATGATGATCAATAAACAGATAAATAAACACATACAATAGTAAAATTAAAATGATGTCGTAGAAAATTATTGATTATTGGATACATTGAATGGAACGTTAACTAGGGCTAGCTCCACTCAATATATCCTATCAATAATTGGCTGAGGCTAGGTCCAAATATACCGAGAATATATTTTCGATATAGTTTGTATACTCTAATATAATAATGCAATTACGTTAAATTTAACAGCAAACTGGCAAAATAACTGCTAGCCTGACAGATAGCAGTGAAAATTAATAATAAAAATAATGGAAGTGAATCAAGAATACTTTTATTATTATTCTTGATTCACTTCCATTATAGGTATATATTTTTTTCACCCCTAGTTCTTATATTCCCAATTCTTATTAGATTTCATCAGTATAGTTACCTTTGGTATTCATTTTAATAAATAATGTAATATATGTTTTACAGACGTTGTTGTTATTTGGATATATATATATATATTAACCCCGGGGGCTCACATCTGGTGAGTATGGGCTTGGCACACCCAGGGTCCTGAGCTGGATATCATCATTCTTCCCTTTCTTGGTGATTCCCTTCTACTTTTGACTCTCTCTCTCTCTCTCTCTCTCTCTCTCTCTCTCTCAGGGCTACTCGGGAACTTTTTTTTTTTCCTGGTGCAGCATAAGCCTCAGGCTTCCTTGCATCATATGGATAATAATAATAATATATATATGAGATCAAATTAATCCAAAAATTAAATAGAGAAATAAAATTTACTGAAATATATACTAAAATAAATAAGAAAAAATAATAGAAAAAGCTAACATCAGTAGCAGCAGAAAAGCACAATCCACAACATGTTGCGTATAATAAGCTAAATTAAAATAGGATATTGCCAGTAGCATGGCAAACCAGTAGAGTGAAAATGAACTGAACCAAATAAAATAACAATAACAGAAAAATATACGGGGGGGTGGGTAAACAAGAAAAGGGCAGTGTTGAAGCAACGTTCCTAAAATAATTTAGAAATTAAGCCAATTAAAATAAATTTAGCGGCACCCCCTCAATCGCACCCATTTCCGAATTATGTGAAATCTCACTAAGGTAGAAACGTAAACTAACAACATTATATGAACTGAAAATTAATAAAATAAAATAGGCTGACCATTATGCCTCATCTCGACAGAGGACCACAAGGCCAATAATAGTCAGGGAATCACTGCTTTTCGAATGCTAAACAAATCCATGCAATGATACTAAGATCAAACCACTGATGCAATAGATTTGTATAGCGGTGGTCCTTGTGCAGCAAAAAATAATAAAACAGCCTAGTACTTGAATGGCTAAACCACACCACTGACAAAACAATAGTTGAACTAAAAATATATAGAAACAAATTAGGCTATAGATGGCGGTACAAACGCAGTTAGCACATCATCACGCTACTCCCATTTAAATATGATCAAATTAATCCAAAAATTAAATAAGAAAAATAATAGAAAAAGCTAACATCAGTGGCAGCAGAAAAGCACAATCCACAACGTTGCGTATAATAAGCTAAATTAAAATCTATTTTATTTTATTAATTTACAGTTTATTTGGTCATGTAATGTTAGTTTACGTTTTGACCTTAGTGCGATTTCGCATAATTTGGAAACGGGTGCCACTAAATTTCTTTTAACTGGCTTAATTCTATATATTTTTCTGTTATTGTTATTTTATTTGGTTCAGTTCATTTTCACTCCACTGGTAATATCCTATTTTAACTTAGCTCACACACACACACACACACACACACACACACACACACACACACACACACACACACACACACACACACACACACACACACACACACACACTATAATATATTATTATATATACATATATATATACTATTATAACAGCATTGGGATAAAAGTTTAAGGCTATATTTTTGTATTGAAATTTTATTTGAAATTGAATCGAAATCATGGCCCAGACCAGAGCAGCAAAGCAAAAGGTTCAAACAATGTTGAAAAAAAAAAAGCCATGATTTGGGGTTGAATTTGAAAGTGTCTGCAATTCTGGCCAGACACGATAGAGGGAGTATATGATGAGAGCCTTGTCAATCAATTTGGCCCTGGAGAGACTCTGCAAGGTTCATTGGGTAGAATTTTTTCCAATGTGATCTGTTCAAGCACAGAGGGGATTCGCAGACAAAAGAATAACAGTAGCTGCAGGCAGAGGCAAAAGTGATTCTTGCACTGCTTCTACTGTAATGGGCAGCAGCCTGGAGAGCAGGTTTCTGGGGATTTCAAGAGCTACTGGGAGTCATTGTGGAACAAGTAAATACATGGGCTTTGTTAGGGTAGCTAAGAATAGGAACAGGTGCATGTATACTTGCGTGTATACAATTTATTTACCAAATTTATTTACCAACTCCTACACCAATGTAGGAGTTTGGTAAATAAATTTGATGAATTTGAGGTGTTGGTCGAAACATCAAAGGCAGATAATGTTGGTATATCAGCGACGTGGTGTCACCCAGATATAAGGAATGCAGAACTGGAATTTAGGGAGTACAATGTGTCCAGGAAGGATAGACAGGATAGGAAGGGAGGAGGGGGGCGTTATGCTATTAGTTAAGAAACACAAAATCCAAGGAAGTACAGCCAGTCGACATGGCTGGACAGTGCAGTGTCGAGTCAGCTTGGTGTAACAGAAGCAAAATTGAGAGTAGGAGTGTGTTATAGGCCTAATGACTCTGATGAGTATGATAAACAACTGTACAGTTTGGTTTAAAATTTTTATGGCGCATTAGAACTGTACAGAGAAATAGAGTGGGCCAGTATATCAGTGTCTTGTAATGGAGGATTTTAATTTCCCAGATGTTAACTGGAATTGGTGGTTGGTCACTCACACACTAGCAAGGCTTTTGTGGATTTATTGGATGACTGTTTTCTACAGAAGCATGTTTAGGAGGCAACTAGAGAGAGTTTGTTTGTTTGTTTGAGAATTTTTTAGGTGCATGGGAGTCTATGGCCATAGTGCACCATACATATGATAGTACATATCCTATTTCTTTATGGATCGAGAGTCAGAAAACTGGTTTTTGACTAGCCAAAGGAGGTGGTATACATTGATCGCTTTGAGAAAGGTAAAAATTTGAGACCTTTGTTTTATTGCCCAGAAGTGAAGTAAGCATTCGTGAATCTATTGCGAAGAGTGAAGTGGCTGGAGTGAAGAGATTCTGGCATTCTATTGCAAATTTTGTGCATTTCACAAGGATATGCTTCACTGAAAACACTGTGTTACAGTGATCAACACTGGGGGTGAGTATCCCTTCTTAAAAGATAACCATGAGTAATAATAGTGTGACTTATTCGCAGATGAGCTAGTATTACCTCCTCTTGTCGAACTGGACTGAAGCTTAAAGGCCATTGCTCAAGATTTCGCTTGATACTTCAAAGCTTATTTTTAAGTTGGTTGTGCCATGCTAATTGCCACTGGTACATGCATTTTTCCTGTATTATTCATCTATAATCTTGATGTGGAACTCTCCACTGGTCATCGGGGTGGTAAGTCAGCCGCTTTTGCGGCATTGTCCGCTAATTCATTTCCTGGAATTGCTATGTCCTGGGACCCAACAGAAGGGTATGGGTCTTCCAAGCTCAGATAAGATATATAAAGAGTTTGTTATTTCTTTCCAGACTGGGTGGGTGACGTGGCCTAGTTTTCCAGTGCTTGAAGTGCCCTTAGAGAATCAGAGAAAATTATATTGTTTTCACTATATGCTTCAGTGCAACCTGAATTGCCATTAGTTCGGCAGAAAATATACTGATCTCATGTGGCAGTTGGTAGGCTGTTCGTTAATGTTATGTTCGGAAAAACTGCGGCGATTCCAACGTGGGCGTCATTCTTTGTTCCATCTGTATGAGCTACAACAAAGTTTGGAAACTGCTCCACTACTGCATGGTACTGTTGCAGGAAATTATCTTTATGTAGTGCAGATTTATCCCATTTATGAAGGTATTTATCACACAAAGGTGGAGTAATGCTAAATGGAGCAAGGACTAGTGAAGGTGTATTTGGCGATATTATCAAAACTCAGATTAAGTTCTTCTAGAAGATGTCTTATTCTTATACCTAACGGTCGGTTAGCAGTACGGTGGTTATGGTATAACCTGCTATGTTGGGGGATGAAAAGTAATTCCCAATTTGTGTGTTCAGGCATAGATCTAATTTTATATGCATAGCATAATATAAGTTGTAATACACCGAAGCTCAAGAACCCCCTTCTGATAGAGAGAGGGGGTTAGTGAGCTTCGGCGTATATACTATGTATTGGAGATGTGCAATATGCTCTTAGAGCAATGTGTATTGCACTATGATGGAGATGATCAAGACAGCGAAGGACACTAGATCTTGCTGAGCTATACACTGGTGCTCCATAGTCAAGTTTTGATCTTATTAAAGATCTGTATATCCGTAATAAGGTAAGGCGATCAGTTCCCCACTTTGTTGCTGAGAGAACCCGGATGATATTTAGTTTTTATTGGCAGGATGTTCTTAGTCTTTTAATATGTTCCAGGAAGGTAAATTTATGATCTAAGGTGATTCCTAAGAATCGTATGCTGGGTTGAACTGCTACTGGTTGTCCATTCAGTTGTAGTTCCGGATGTGGGTGCAGTTTACGTTGTCGGCAAAAATGGATGCACAGCGTTTTTTAAGGACAGAGTTGAAAACCATTGGTTTGTGCCCATGTACTGATCTTATTTATTGACCCTTATAACTGTCTCTTGATAGTATTCATGTTTTTCGCATGACAAGAAATACTAAGGTCATCTACAAACAGTGCCTTATCGATAGAGTTTGTAAGTTGTTCAGCAATGGTGTTTATTGCAATTATAAAGAGTGTAGCACTGAGTACAGAGCCCTGTGGAACTCCTTGAAAAAATAATTCGGACAGCAAAGTTTTAAATCGAACCTGGAATGTTCGCTTGTCTAGGAAGTTCTGTTTGAAAATCGGGATATGGCCCCGGGAGTCCATGGCAATGTAATTCGCGGAGTATTCCATACTTCCACGTGGAATCATAGGCCTCACTGATGTCAAAATCCGATCTAAGGAATGCATTCCGAATGGAATTCTCTAGTCCTACTAGTATATCTAGTGTTGATCTGTTTGGTCGAATGCCGAACTGTGCAGAACGTAAGAGATTGAAATTTTCAAGGTACCATATCAGTCAACGGTTCACCATCTTCTCGAGAATTTTGCAAAGGCATGATACCATCGTTTAGGGAATGTATCTTCCAGATTGAGTCTACTGAACAGATCAAGAAGTGACTGCAGTGATTCAGCACTTAGTTCCTGTATCATTGAATAATGGATATTATCTGGTCCTACAGTACAACGCCTAGATGTTCAAAGGCTCTATGTAGTTCGTGAATATTGTGAATGGCAAGTTATATTGTGATTCTTCTGCTTTTGAATCTTCTGAAGGCTAGTATGTAACTTTCTGTTGCTGATGTTTCGGCAAAGGTTTCCCCTAGTATATTGGCAATTTGGGTAGGGTCAGCAATGTTAATTGTTAACAGGAGAGACTGCTTCTATAGGGATGGGATACACTTAAATAGAAAGGGTGCAAGAATGTTTGCTGAGGCTATCGAGGCAGTGTTAGGTGGGTTGGAAAACTGCTAGATTGGGGGAATACAAGAACTAATAGATTAACAGTAGCCACTGGCAGAGGTGAAAGTGATTCTTGCACTGCTTCTATTGGAATGAGCCGCAGACTGGAAAATAACATGCAGGATATTTCAGAGACTGCTGGGAATCATTGAGGTACAAGTAAACACATGGGTTGTGTTAGGGTAGCTAAAAAAAAGAACAGGTGCATGTATACTTGCGCTTACACCAATGCTGGGAGTTTAGTAAATAAATTGGATGAATTTGAGGTATTGCTCAAAACATCAAAGGCAGATATTGTTGGGATTTCAGAGACCTGGTATCACACAGATATAAGGAATGCAAAACTGGAATTTGGGGAGTACAATGTCTACAGAAAGGATAGACAGGATAGAAAGAGAGGAGGGGTTATGCTATTAGTTAAGAAACACATAAAATCCAAGGAAGTGAAGCCAGTCGACATCGCTTGACAGTGCAGTGTCGAGTCAGTTTGGTGTGACATAAGCATTGGGAGATCAAAATTGAGAGTAGGAGTGTGCTATAGGCCTAATGACTCTGATGAGTATAATAAGAAACTCTACAGGGAAATAGAGTGGGCCAGTAAATCAGAGAGTCTTATAATGGGGGATTTTAATTTCCCAGATATTGACTGGACTTTGGGGGCGTCACTCACACACTAGCAAGGCTTTTGTGGATTTATTGGATGATTGTTTTCTACATCAGCATGTTCGGGAGGCAACTAGAGGGAGTAATACTCTTGATTTGATTATCAGTAGTGATTCTTCATGCATTAAGAATCTGCAGGTAAATGAACCACTAGGTGGCAGTGATCAGAGTGTGCTGAGTGGGATTTACTCAAAGAGGTAACTACCATTAGGGGTAAAGGGAAGGGTTATTGCTTTCATAAAGGCGACTACGAAAGAGACAGTATTTAAATTCTACACAGTGGGACCAACTGATGATGTTACCAACAGCAAAATTCAAAATGGGAAGCATTCAAAGAACTTATCTTGGAAGCTACTAGGCTTTACATACCAACTAAGAATTATTGTTCAAGGTTTAGGCCTAAATGGATGGTATTTAAATTCTATACAGTGGGACCAACTGATGATGTTACCAACAGCAAATTCAAAATGGGAAGCATTCAAAGAACTTATCTTGGAAGCTACTAGGCTTTACATACCAACTAAGAAATATTGTTCAAGGTTTAGGCCTAAATGGATGTCAGATGAACTAATGAGACATATGGCAGAGAAGAAAAATGCAAGGGATACATACAAATTAACACGTGACACAGAAGCCTATGATAGATACAAGTTGATCTGTAACCAAGTTACAAAGGAGGTTAGGCAGGCAAAGGCAGATTACGAGAAATCTTTGGCAAGGAATGCAAAGAAAAACAGCAAAGAGTTTTTTACTTATGTAAACTCTAGAAGGAAGGGGATGAATCAGATTGGTCCACTTGATATCGATGGGTCAACTGTTGATGATCCTGCTCAGGTTGCTAACAAACTAAATGAATATTTTGCATCGACATTCACACATGAGGAGTTATTCAGCGAGGGGAATGCCAGAGGTGTATTCAACTCTGGCAGTAAGCTAGAGAATCTTGTAATAACTGAGAGTAAAGTGGAGGAGAAATTGTTGAAGATAAACACAAGAAAGGCACCTGGGGCAGATGGGATCTATCCAGTTATATTAAAGGAGGCAGCAAAGGAAGTAAGCAAACCCTTAGCCATAATTATGTGAGCTTCCTTGGACTCAGAGGAAGTACCCATGGACTGGAAATGTGCAAATGTAACCCCAATTCACAAAGGAGGATCAAAGGCTGACACAAGTAATTATAGACCTGTGAGCTTAACTTCTGTTCCAGGAAAATTAATGGAGGCACTGGTTAAAGAAGCACTGCAGGATCATTTAGACAAGACTTCAGTTATAGCTCGGACACAGCATGGTTTTGTTAAGGGGAAGTCTTGCCTGACCAATTTGATTGGATACTATGATGCAGTCACAAAAGAACTGGATGCAGGGAATAACTTTGATATTATATACTTGGATCTTAGAAAGGCTTTTGATACTGTTGCACATGGAAGACTGCTGCACAAATTGGAGTAGTGTAGCATTGGAATCACATTGCTGCTATGGTTAAAGGGGTGGTTGAGGGGGAGAAGACAGAGAGTGGTAATCAATGGACACTGCTCATCGTGGACTAATGTTATTAGTAAAGTCCCTCAGGGCTCAGTGTTCGGTCCATTATTGTTTTCTGTATTTATAAATGATATGGATGATGGTATATCAAGCTGAATGTCCAAGTTTGCAGACGATACAAAGGTTGGCAGGGTTATCAAGGACACTACTGACACTATGCTGCTGCAACAGGATCTGGAAAGGTTGAGCAGATGGGCTGAGAGGTGGCAAATGAAGTTTAACATTGACAAATGTAAAGTACTACACATGGGAAACAGCAACCCCAGAGCAACGTATCAACTCTGTGGTACTACACTGACAGTGGTAGAGAATGAAAGGGACTTGGGGGTGGTTGTGCAGACAGGCTGCAAAAGTAGCTCATGATGTATTGTCAATGATATACAGGAATTTTTCCAGCAGGGATAAGGAGGTGATTATTCCCTTGTATAAGGCAATGGTCAGGCCACACCTAGAGTACTGTATACAGGTCTGGAGGCCTCATTTCAAGAAGGATGTAGAGCTGCTGGAACGAGTACAGAGAAGGGCAACAAGATTAGTGAATGGAACAAAGGGGTGCTCTTACGAAGAAAGGCTTAAGTTTTGCAAATTACAGTGTCTGGAGACTAGGCACCAGCGAGGTGATCTGATCTGATAGAGGTGTATAAAGCCTTGAATGGTTTGAGCATGCTCAATGCTGATGGGATTCTTCCTCTAGCTCAGAATAATCACCTGAGAGGGCATAAATTCAAATTGAGGAAAGACAGATGTAGGATAGACGTGCGGAAATTTGCCTTTAGCCAGCGGGTGGTTGGTTGGTTGGTGGAACAGACTTCCATCCCTTGTAGTGGAGGTTGATAGCCTAAATAAGTTTAAGGCTCAGCTGGACAGGTATTTTGAACGAACAGAGGGGTGAAGTGGAAGTGGGTTTTTTTTTTTTTTTTTTTGGCTGATGCTGCATAAGCTTGCTTTCTTGCATCAAATGCCTCTACTAATGCTAATGCTAATTTAAAGAAAGAATCCAATGTTGTTTGCACAGTTTTTGTCCCACTTGCATTTTTAACTACAGCACAGACATTATCAAATGCAATAGTTGTTTCTTTATCAATTTTACTGCAGGTCAACACATTCTCTATTATGTTCAATGCATTTTGGGCATCTTTAGATGGCAGTGTGTGTGCTTCTTCACTTCATCTGCTGTTGGTAACAAAAGCATCACTGTTTTGTTTGGTGCTCAGCAACTCTTCTGATGTTGCAATGATAGCAACTTCATCATCCACTTTCACAAACTCTTCAAATTCGCCAACAAAATCCATATGCTCCTTCACATTCCTCAATTTTGCTATCAAATTCGTCAGCTGGACCATGTTTTTCGATGATATTCTCTCCAAAGCCACTCTTTCTGAAGCAGTTGATTACTTGATGCAATACTGTCCCAAGCAATAACAAGATTACAGATAGCATCCAAGACATTCCAATTTGGCTGCAAATTGTTCTCTCCTATGTTGTGGATCAAGTACCTATCAGGCAGGCTCTGTATACTCTCTTGAGGTTATAAACAATACCTTGATCCAGTGGTTGCATTAAAGTGGTGGTATTGGGGGGGGAGGTAAAAACAACAGCTGCATATTTGTCAACTTAATATTGTTGTAATTTGGCTTTTAGGAGCATTAGCAACTAAGGCCATATCGCTCCGGGATATGCGGTGGCCATTCCCTGACCTTTCCACATCCTCCGTATTTGGTGGTCACGGCTCTAACTCCAGTCTAACCAAGAAGCGTGTGCTATGCACTGCTGCTCCTGCCTAACTGGCTACAGAGGCACCCCTTATCAACTTAAGTGTCTCAGCAGAATGTGCTGTACAACGATCTAGAATCACTGTACAGCTAGAATCCCTTCAATGCTGATGAGATTCTTCTTCTTGCTCAGAATAATCACCTGAGAGGGCATAAATTCAAATTGAGGAAAGACAGATGTAGGATAGATGTGTGGAAATTTGCCTTTAGCCAGCGGGTGGGTGGTTGGTGGAACAGACTTCTATCCCTTGTCGTGGAAGTTGATAGCCTAAATAAATTTAAGGCTCAGCTGGACAGGTATTTTGAACGAACAGAGGGGTGAAGTGGAAGTGGGGTTTTTTTTTTTTTTTTTTTTGGCTGATGCTGCATAAGCTTGTTTGTTTGGTTTTTAGGAGCATTAGCAACTAAGGCCATATTGCTCCAGGAAATGCGGTGGTCATTCCCTGACCTTTCCGCATCTTCCGTATTTGGTGGTGACGGGCTCGAACCCCGGTCTAATCAAGAAGCGTGTGCTACGCACTGCTGCTCCTACCCACCTGGCTACGGAGGCGCCGCGCTGCATAAGCTTGCTTTCTTGCATCATATGCCTCTACTAATGCTAATCATAAAAATGTTCCTGTTTTCTGAAGCCATTACACAACTACATACATTATCAATGTATATAGTTGTGTATACAAAAGCAAACAAAAGTTTGCACTCATCATTTTACAACAGCTCATACCATTAATCACTTGTCAAATTATCTCAGTTGCCTTAAAACTAAAATATGCAGGCACTACAAAAAAAAAAAAGAGCCACATGGGCAGTATGGAGCATTACCTAATGAAGAAAATGCAACCAAATTTGGCAGGTATGTTCTTCAGTGGATGCAGAAGGAATAACAAAAAACAAAACAAATTCCAAAAATCACTACCAGGATAAAAGTTCTGTTATGAATGATTACCTAATTATATGATCTGCATGGTTATTATGCATACTGTGAATGAAGTGCAATGTCTGCTACAACACCAGCATACAACACTGTTTCATGTAACAGCAACACAACGTCGGCACCTCCGTAGCCAGGTGGGAAGGAGCAGCAGTGCATAGCACATGCTTCTTGATTAGACCGGGGTTCGAGCCCGTCACCACCAAATACGGAGGATGCGGAAAGGTCAGGGAATGACTATCGCATATTTCCGGAGCAATATGGCCTTAGTTGCTAATGCTCCTAAAAACCAAATAACAAACAAACACAATGTCCAGCATGACTGTTGTAAAGCACATTAGCATAGTCACTTTACTGCCTGATGTTTCTTATAACAGCATTATCAGCAACATAATAATCAGCATAAGTGTTATCAATTACATTTAAATATTGCTAATGGTATGGTGTCTATCATTCTAAGCAGCGATATTAGGATCATCGATCAGTACTTAATACATAACTCAATGTGATCTAGCAGAAAAGTACAACATATCAGGGGTGATGTTTGTGTGCCATGTGATGCTATCCATGCCATGATGTGCAGCCTATTATGTTAGGAATCTTGCCACAATACATACTTTCTTTCATACAGCCTTTATGATAGTGCAGGAATCACTAACAGGTAGCAGTCAACATCATAAAACAAGTAATTAGTAGGATGGTGGGTAACCTATTCTAATAATTAATAATCTGCTAGATAAAAGAAAACTTCCTACAAGTCATGCGACTCCTCATCTAAAATTTGAATTTAAGTTCAATACTCTCAAACTATGGGGAATTTTCATTTACTCAAAAGCAGATGTATATAAGTTACTAATGGGTACCTTATAATGGATAGTCAAGGCTGAAGTTTGGAGAAATTCAAAGGTCACTAGCTTGATCATCAGCTAGGTCACCTACACAAGGAATGCAACATGTAAGGGGTTCTTTTTGTGTGTTAGTGTAGCAAAATATAATCTATATTTCAAATAAATATTTTGAAATGCTTACTTGATTATCCATAACTGCAAATGCCATGGCACTATGCATTACTTCTAAAAGATGCATTGTGAGTTCATTCATATCTGTTACTGGTTTTACTTTAAATGCAATAATGAGGCGCTTTCCTTTTACTGTGCGTATAGCTCCTGTAATCCTTAGGTAAGTCTCCTCCATTATCAATGACCTTTGTTGGGATGTAGCATCCTAAAAGTCAAAGAACATTGGGTAAATGATAATGTCATATCAATCACATATCCCACCAGTTTAATACTTAACTGTCTCTAATGACAACAAATAATTTCCCATCAGAAATGAGTAGCTCCAATTTTTGGCTAGGAGAATAGTGGTTATTTATACCAAAAAAATATCTTTTCACATATACCTCACCACCCCCCCCTGCACATAACATCATTACAAAACATGAGGCTGGTTACAATTACATTTTTCTTGCTTTTACAATTAAAACTTGAACCCCCCATACATGTAATTAAAATAATATAGTATGCAATTGTAAAAAAGACACATATGGTATAAAAACATTGGTAATGATTTGCTATTGACTTAACCTGGCAGATGGCAAACAGAATCAGCAAGGTGCCTTACAAGAATAAGTTTTGCATGTTAATTTTTATTTTTTTTTTGATGATGGAAGATTAATTTCTGAAACCTTCTCTACCTGCCTAAATATAGATCTAATTTTATTCAAGCTGGTTTTCAAATAATACCTGTTTTTTGGAGTAATAGTGTCAAAGAACCTGAATGGAGCAGAGTGCCTGTTTTTGTAAATTTTGTATTTGATACACATGCAGCACTTCACAGGTGCTGTGCACATTTCGTACATATTGATTTTGATTGCATGTTGAACATTTACCATTCTAGTTCAAGATAATTTTGTAAATATAGCATTGTCTCAGTCTTTAGAGGAACATTTCAGAGCTTTTGAAGAGTAACTATCTGAAAACACTATTTTTGTGTAACGTGAATTCATACTTAAATTTTTCAGGTTAGTTTCCTTTCTTTTTTTTTAAATCAGAAACTACAGGATATTTTGATATGCTGCCCTATCATTTTTTTTTTAAATTTTTGATGGAGTCATTATAGTCTGTGGACTTCAAACAGTAGAGTAACTGCAACCCCCCAACTATTTTTTTTTATATAAACGTAAATTTACATAATATATATATAAGCAGAGATAGGTGCACATGAATAATTTTGAAATTTCAAGCATTCGGCAATTTTATTAATTTGAAAATGGAAGGTCCTAATATGGTTACATTTCAGAGGCGTGTTTTTTTTTTTTTTTTTATATTGTTAGCAGACTGGAGAGTTTCTGCATAGTTGTACTTCTATTAGAGGTCTGCATGGGCCTAAATTTTTTATTTTTACTCATTCCAGCACGCACTCTAGACAGTCCAACCCAACCCAAGCTTTTTTTTTCTTTTTTCCAAAGAACTGATTTTTATACCACCCCGAATGAAATTTTTTTTTTAATATAATCGTTAGCATTGCTTTGAAGTTTTATAATAATAAACTTTCAGATTCAAAATGCGATATTAATAATTATCCAAAATAATTATCAATATTAATTACAAAAAAAAGAAAATGTAATAAATTTTCAATTTACCATATTTAATTTAATTCCAAAATGAATATTGATATCCACCACTACTTAAATTAAAAAAATAGAACTAACTGTCACTTCTGTCACTGGCAATTCTCACTGTATGAATGACATGTAAGCATTCTGCTTACCTGTATTTCTAAACAAAGAACAAAAAAGGAACCCATTATTGTGGGGGGGGGGCATAATGACTCATACACCCTTGATGTTATGTAAATTGCAACTATACCCACATAAGGGTAAAGGCTAATTTACTGAACAAAAAATACAGACAGTCATTACCACAAAAGAGTACAAATTTCAGTGAATTTTGGAGACGTTGCAAAGAGCACCTTACTGGTCAGTTAAAAGTGTCAACAGACAACTAATACACATTTTTTTCTAAAAAACTTTTAACAATTTAAATGTATAACAAAATATTTAAAAAAAAAAAAAAAAAAAATATATATATATATATATATATAGGAAATAGTCTGAAATGTTTAGATATAACAATTCATTATGATTATTTGTACCAGAACATCATTTGTGTTACCCGGCCTGAGACCGAACATCCTTCTTGTTACATGGCCTGAGGGCAGAAGTCCAGGAAGAGCCCATGCAAACCTCTAACTTCTATACGTAATATATAATTAGAAATAAGGGTGCAAAACTTAATTTTTAAAGTTTGCACCCTAATCAATTACATAAACTGGAAAAGGGAAATAACTAATACTTTTCATGCTTATATTTCATAATCTTAGGGGTTTTTTTTTCCCCATGTTTGGAATAGTTCTAATCAAAGTTGTTTCATTGAAATTGATATGTGTTAAAAAAGTTTTTAAATTTTACATTTTAATTAAAAAAACAAAGTTGTGGTTAGGCGCGCGGGTGCATAAGTACACGTGCCTTGAGTGACCGGGGTTCTAGCCCGTGACTGCTGAATACGGTACTGTTTCTTGTAATCTGTGTATCTTGTAAACTCCTCTGACCGTTGGGTCGTCCCAGAGTATAAACAGAAAATTTATTTATTTATTTATAATCAAAAGATCCAGCATTGGTATATGTATACTGTAACCAGAATTTAAAAAAAAAAAAAAAGCTTGCCAGAAATAAAAAAAAAAACAAACTTGAAAACCTGTCAGGTCCAGCCCAAACTTTATTTGTCACTACAGACATGCACATAGTGCAAGATTAAAATTAGGATAATCTCCCTACCCATCATTTACTGAGCAAAGGCGAATGATAAGTTGGGAAACAAAGGGAAACAAGTCTAAATACGAAAATAAGAATTGAAGTTTCACACAATATCCCATTTCTTTATGCTTCATACATCATACAAAGAAACAGTTCCTGTGCTACAGGCCTAATGACTCTGATGAGTATAATAAGAAACTGTACAGGGAAATAGAGTGGGCCAGTAAATCAGAGTCTTATAATGGGTGATTTTAATTTCCCAGATACTGACTGGAATTTGGGGGCTGGTCACTCACACACTAGCAAGGCTTTTGTGGATTTATTGGATGATTGTTTTCTACATCAGCATGTTCAGAAGGCAACTAGAGGGAGTAATACTCTTGATTTGATTATCAGTAGTGATTCTTCATGCATTAAGAATCTGCAGGTAAATGAACCACTAGGTGGCAGTGATCACAGTGTGCTGAAGGATTTACTCTTTGGGATTTACTCAAAGAGGTTACTACCATTAGGGGTAAAAGTGAAGGGTTATTGCTTTCATAAAGGCGACTACGATGGACTGAGACAGTATTTAAATACTATACAGTGGGACCAACTGATGATGTTACCAACAGCAAATTCAAAATGGGAAGCATTCAAAGAACTTTTCTTGGAAGCTACTAGGCTTTACATACCAACTAAGAAATATTGTTCAAGGTTTAGGCCTAAGAGGATGTCAGATGAACTAATGAGACATATGGCAGAGAAGAAAAATGCATGGGATACATACAAATTAACACGTGACACAGAAGCCTACGATAGACACAAGTTGATCTGTAACCAAGTTACAAAGGAGGTTAGGCAGGCGAAGGCAGATTACGAGAAATCTTTGGCAAGGGATGCAAAGAAAAACAGCAAAGAGTTCTTTACTTATGTAAACTCTAGAAGGAAGGGGATCAATCAGATTGGTCCACTTGATATCGATGGGTCAACTGTTGATGATCCTGCTCAGGTAGCTAACAAACTAAATGAATATTTTGCATCGACATTCACACATGAGGAGTTATTCAGCAAAGGGAATGCCAGAGGTGTATTCAACTCTAGCAGTAAGCTACAGAATCTTGAAATAACTGGGAGTAAAGTGGAGGAGAAACTGTTGAAGATAAACACAAGAAAGGCACCTGGGGTGGATGGGATCTATCCAGTTATATTAAAGGAGGCAGCAAAGGAAGTAAGCAAACCCTTAGCCATAATTATGAGAGCTTCCTTGGACTCAGGGAAGGTACCCATAGACTGGAAATGTGCAAATGTGACCCCAATTCACAAAGGAGGATCAAAGGCTGACACAAGTAATTATAGACCTGTTAGTTTAACTTCTGTTCCAGGAAAATTAATGGAGGCACTGGTTAAAGAAGCACTGCAGGATCATTTAGACAAGACTTCAGTTATAGCTCAGACACAGCATGGTTTTGTTAAGGGGAAGTCTTGCCTGACCAACTTGATTGGATATTATGATGCAGTCACAAAAGAACTGGATGCAGGGAATAACTTTGATATTATATACGTGGATCTTAGAAAGGCTTTTGATAATGTTGCACATGGAAGACTGCTACACAAATTGGAGCAGTGTGACACTGGAGGCAAATTTCTGCTATGGATAAAGGGGTGGTTGAGGGGGAGAAGACAGAGAGTGGTAATCAATGGACACTGCTCATCGTGGACTAATGTTATTAGTGGAGTCCCTCAGGGCTCAGTGTTGGGTCCATTATTGTTTTCTGTATTTATAAAAGATATTGATGATGGTATATCAAGCTTAATGTCCAAGTTTGCAGATGATACAAAGGTTGGCAGGGTTGTCAAGGACACTACTGACACTATGCTGCTACAACAGGATCTGGAAAGGTTGAGCAGATGGGCTGAGAGGTGGCAAATGAAGTTTAATGAAGTTTAACATTGACAAATGTAAAGTACTACACATGCGAAACAGCAACCCCAGAGCAACGTATCAACTCTGTGGTACTACACTGACAGTGGTAGAGAATGAAAGGGACTTGGGGGTGGTTGTGCAGGCAGATATGAAGTTCTCTGAGCAGTGCAGATGGGCTGCAAGAGTAGCTCATGGAGTATTGTCAATGATATACAGGAATTTTTCCAGCAGGGATAAGGAGGTGATTATTCCATTGTATAAGGCAATGGTCAGGCCACACCTAGAGTACTGTATACAGGTCTGGAGGCCTCATTTCAAGAAGGATGTAGAGCTGCTGGAACGAGTACAGAGAAGGGCAACAAGATTAGTGAATGGAACAAAGGGGTATTAGTATTAGTAACGGCCGTATGGTGCAAGAAAGCCTATGGCTTATGCAGCACCAGCTAAAAAAAAAAAAAAAAAAAAAAATCCGAACAAAACAATGATAAAAACAAAAATTAAATAAATAATAATAATTAAAAAATAAATAAAAATAATAAAATGAAATTAAAAATTAAATAAAAAGGAAATTAATCCTATCATCCTATGCGCTTCCCTTACCCGAAAGTACTATCCAGATGACCTTTGAATTTCCCCAAACTGTCGGCCTCTACCACCCATGAAGGCAACTTATTCCAGTAATTTATAACTCGCTGGCTAAAATAAAACTTCCTGCAGTCCAATCTAAACATTTCCCCGCGTAACTTGAATTTATGTCCCCTAGTTCTAGCATCATTTATAATCTTGAAAATTTTGTCCTCATTCATTTTACTGATGCCTCTCAGAGCCTTAAATACCTCAATCAAATCTCCCCTAAGGTGTCTAGTTTCCAAACTCTGCAACCCACATATTCGGAGTCTTTCTTCATACGGACGCCCTTTTGCCGACCTCACCAGGCGAGTTACCCTTCTTTGCACCCTTTCAAGAAGCTCGATGTCTTTCTTTAGGTGCGGTCTCCATACTTGAACACAGTATTCCAAGTGTGGTCTAACATAGGCCTTATATAATGGGATTATCACGTCCCTATCTCTACTTGCAAAAGTTCGATAGATCATCGATAGGACACCATGGGCCTTCCTTGCAACCTGTTTACAATGCTCAGAGAATTTCATGTCTGACCGTATCGTAACACCCAAGTCCCTTTCCTCCAGTACTGGGTTTAGTTGAACTCCACCAAGTGAATAAGTTATTTTGGGATTACTGTTTCCCAGGTGTAATACCTTACACTTTGTTGGATTAAAGCACAGCTGCCATTTTTCTGACCATTCTTGAAGTCTATCTAGGTCTCTCTGAAGAAGCTCAGCTTGACAGTGATCATTAACTACTCTACCAATTTTAACATCATCTGCAAATTTAGACATCACGCCCTCTATCCCTTCATCAATGTCGTTTATGAAAATTAAAAACAACAGTGGTCCTAATACTGATCCTTGGGGAACCCCACTTCTTACATCAACCCAATCTGAGGAATAGCCATTTATCACAACCCTCTGCCTCCTGCCCTGAAGCCATCCTTCTATCCATCTAAGGATTTTTCCAGTGATTCCAACCTGTTCCAGCTTATAAAGCAACCGCTCATGTGGGACTGAGTCAAAAGCTTTGCTGAAATCTAAATAAACAATGTCGAAATTATTCCCTAAATCCAGCTCGTGAGTGACCCTTTCGAAATAGCGAACCAGATTTGTTAAACATGATTTTCCCTTTACAAAACCATGCTGAGTATCCTTGAGAATTTCAATTCGATCCAAATGATCCTGAATTCCACCCTTGATCAATGCCTCCATGATTTTCCCTACTACTGAAGTCAGACTGACAGGTCGATAATTTCCCACTTCACTTTTAGAGCCACCCTTATGTATGGGAGATACATTTGCACTTTTCCAATCCAAGGGAATCTCCCCAGAGTCTAGTGATGCTCGCATAACCAGCCTCAGTGGTTCAATGCACTCGCTTGCCGCCTCTCTCAAGATTATAGGGTATATTCCATCAACTCCGGGAGCCTTACTAGTCTGTATGCTTGAAAGTTTTTTCATTAAATAATCTTGCGAAATTTCAATATCATTAATTACATATTTTTTAACTTCGCTCCCACAATTTCCCATTGCCACAAAAGGCTTTTCATTTGTAAATATCGATGCAAAATAACTGTTGAGTTCATCTGCAACGGCAGCTGGTGTATTTATTACTATCCCCTTTCCCTTACGTAAAGGTCCGATCTGGTTTGTCCTGCTCTTCTTGGCATTTATATATGTGAAGAATTCTTTATCCTCCCTCTTTGCTCTGTTTGCTAGTGATTTCTCATAAACTGCCTTTGCCTGTCGAACCTTTTCTGTGGCTCTATTACACATCACCTTGTAGCTGTTATAGGCTTCAGTACTTTTTATTGCTCTGTAACGTTTCCATGCCACCTTTTTCTGCTCAAGTAATGTGGCAACTTCACTATTCATCCAACTTGGAACCCTTCTCGTGGAGTATTTTTTTAATGGTATATACGCATTCAAGGCATCGGTGATTAATGTTTTAAAAGCGTACCACAGTTCAAATGTATTCATTCTCTGTGCGATATCTACCCAGTTAATAGAGGCCATGTAGTACCTTAAGGCATCGTAATTTCCTTTTCTGAAATTAAAACCCATTCCTTTGCCTTTTACTTCTGCTACCTCTCTCGTCATCATCCACCGTAGAACTCCGTGATCACTTCCTGCTACTGGTTCCTCTACTGTCAGCCCTGTTATGTCATCTGATTCATGTGTGATGATGAGGTCTAGGATATTCTTTTCTCTAGTACTTTCCCTGACATGTTGATACAAATAACAGTCATCTAGTTGATTTAAAAATTTTGTTCCCCATGTCGAGTTTCCTTCCCATTTACTCCAATCAATTAGAGGCAAATTGAAATCACCCATAATAAGGCATTGACGCTTACTTGCCCATTCCATTTGCATGTAGAGGCTTTTGTCATAGTCTTCACAATCACCTGGTCTGTAGATTACGCCTACTCGCATTGTACCTTTGTTTCCAACTATCTCACACCATACAGACTCTATACTAGCATGTGAAATGTCTGAATCTGGGAAAGCTATCGTCGCACTCAGGCTGCTTCTGATAAGAAGCATTACCCCACCACCCCTTCTATCTACTCTATCCTTCCTAAATACATTATACAAGCCGTACTGAAACTCATCATCCCCAATTTCCGGGTGGCACCACGTCTCTGTAAGCCCTATTATGTCCGCTTTACTTGTTTTAACCAGCAGTTCGAATTCGCTCATTTTATTGATGACACTTCTAACGTTACTGTATAAACAATTAAGATTTACTGTTCTTGTATATTTAACAACCCTAACACAACCCTTGAAGTTTTTTAGGCTCTCTTCCCTGATATTAGCTACCTGGTCACGTGAAACGTCTTTGCCCCCAGAACATCTAGATAATACGTCCAGTTGGGGTAACAGATAAGAACTCTTAAGGTATGTGCAAGAGTTACATTGACCAATATTATCAGATAAACGCGTGTCAGTATTACCCACATCCCCCCTAACTAGCAGTTTCCCTGAACCTTTAAGGTATCCTCAATAATACTGGCAAAAACTTTTGCACCACCTTTGTTTAAGTGTATCCCGTCTCTACAAAACAAATTCTTTCTACCTACAAGTGTGGGCCATGCTGATAGAAATTTACCCCCTAAAGCCTTGCAGATTCCTTCAAGTCTTGAGTTAATCCACAAGGCTCTTAACATATAATCCCTCCTATCGTGTCTGGGCAGAATTGCAGACACATAGACATTATGGCCTAGCTCGCGACATTTCCTCAGCATGGTCCTGTATTTTTCCAACAAATCGTCAGATCGTGTACGTTTAATATCGTTTGTCCCCACATGAATAATAATATTTTCTTTACCCCCTTTAAAATCTGACAGTCTGTTGGTGACATCATCAATAGTTGCTCCCGGCAGACATACCCTGGTTCTGCTCCACCTATCTTTATTACAAAAAATATTCCCCGTTTCCCTGACAATGGAGTCTCCTAATAAAACAATGTCCTTTCTAACCAGGGTAGTTTGCACTTGGTTTTTCTGTTTTGAGGCTCGAATCGGGTGCTCTCACGAAGAAAGGCTTAAGTTTTGCAAATTACAGTGTCTGGAGACTAGGCACCAGCGAGGTGATCTAATAGAGGTGTATAAAGCCTTGAATGGTTTAAGCATGCTCAATGCTGATGGGATTCTTCCTCTAGCTCAGAAAAATAACCTGAGAGGGCATAAATTCAAATTGAGGAAAGACAGAGGTAGGATAGACGTGAGGAAATTTGCCTTTAGCCAGCGGGTGGTTGGTTGGTGGAACAGACTTCCATCCCTTGTGGTGGAGGTTGATAGCCTAAATAAGTTAAAGGCTCAGCTGGACAGGTATTTGGAACGAACAGAGGGGTGAAGTGGAAGTGGGTTTTTTTTTTTTTTTTTTTGGCTGATGCTGCATAAGCTTGCTTTCTTGCATCAAATGCCTCTGCTAATGCTAATGCTAATGCTAATACAGCAAATAGTTTGGGCAACTGAGATGAGCAGTAGTTGAATCAACCGATAACTCAGATTCTGTCAGAAAAAGTACATGGGGTTTGGTGGACTGCAAGTGGAAATGGACGTCGCTGAAATTTGAATTGAGACCACATATATTTGTGAAATGAACTAGGAAGTGTTTGGGAGGTTTAGATCTTCTCGCAGATAAGCTTACTCTATTAATTTGACAATTCATGGTGTATTTAATGTGTGGTGTATTCATGGTGTACTTAAGCCATGCTGTATGAAGTAATGAAATTTTTGGATATGGCGTACTCATGGTAAGAATATACCCAGATCCTTGACATGATGTGGCCTCATCAATGCTCCCCACATACACACTACTCGGACTCCCTCCAGTCACTATCTGGCAGAGTAGAGGTAGGAAGATTAGACACTAGCTGATCCGGAAGCCTCCTAGAGAGTTACCAATAGGTTTGGTCTGGTGTACTAACTAGCGGCTGGCCTGCGAACACCGTTTTAGAGCTGTACCCTTGAAATGTAAGGAATATTGGATCTTGCCACGATGTTCATCAAAACCTAAAAAGTCATCAATTATACTGAATGATGGAAGAGATGGGGAAGGGTTGACCAGAACATAGCTCTAGAGACTAAACATGGGTTCCACCACTTCAAGCCTCCAATAAGCAAAGTGGTGGTATTACACCAGTTGATGGGAGTCATCTACCACCTAGTATTGCCTAGTAACACAGAAGGGTAGCATTCCTCCACGTGGTGTGGGCGCCACACCTCGACCCCTGCTTACTTTGGTTCACACCTGGGTTGTCACCCACTGTGTGCACGTGCATGTAGGTTATACCCAGGATTACTAACAGTCCCACCATCGTGAAGGTGCAAGCAGAGGATTTGGCTGTCACAGACCATCTGGACTTTGCTGAAATTGGGTCCACTTGACTTGAATGTCACCCAAATATCAGCTCCATCAGAGTTTTAGACTACCAGGTAGCAAGTACAACTTGTCTGGCATATTAGCATTAGCATTAGTAGAGGCATTTGATGCAAGAAAGCAAGCTTATGCAGCATCAGCCAAAAAAAAAAAAAAAAAAAAAAAACAATAAATAAATAAAAAATAACCACTTCCACTTCACCCCTCTGTTCGTTCGAAATACCTGTCCAGCTGAGCTTTAAACTTATTTAGGCTATCAACTTCCACGACAAGGGATGGAAGTCTATTCCAGCAACCAACCACCCGCTGGCTAAAGGCAAATTTCCTCACATCTATCCTACATCTGTCTTTCCTCAATTTGAATTTATGCCCTCTCAGGTGATTATTCTGAGCAAGAGGAAGAATCCCATCAGCATTGAGCATACTCAAACCATTCAAGGCTTTATACACCTCTATCAGATCACCTCGCCTCATATCTGAGAGAATGTCTGTGACACCCTGAAGGACGAAAAATAATGCATAAAGTGCCTGTTGTCTTGAACGTGTCTCTACATCTACACGTAATAGTGCCTTTAATGGATGGATTTTCGTTAAACCTTTTTATATTTGGCTCGTTTAGAACAATTTGTCATGCCATGCCAAATTTCGTTAAAATTGGACCAATAGAAATCCAATAATTATTATTCTTTGTCCATCCATCTGCATATAATAACTCAATCATCCAATAATAATATAATAACCCAATCATCCAATGGATGGATTTTGATTGAAATTTTATATTTAGCCCTCTCGGGGAGAGATCTAAGTATAAAATTTAGCTTCTTTAACTTCTTGAGCCATCCCAAGTTTTATTCAAATGGAGGGAAATAAGACCAATGTTTTTATTTTATGTCAAGAATGCTGACATAAAATAAAACAATGGTCAGCAGAATTATTATTATTATTATTAAATAATTTTTTTTTTTTAAAAACTAAGCACGTTTTGCAATTTTTTATTCAAACTTAAGAAATACATACAATAAGTACTGTGATCCATTAACCTTGTAATGTCAGCTACACCAGGTGTAACTCAAAAATAATGAGCCTGCGTTAATTATCAGATGAAGACAAAAATCTGTGATTTTCTGTACTTTTCTAAATATGCACAAATTCTTACTTGTATAGTTTCTGAACTAATTTATTATTTTCCCAGTTATATTTCCTGGGTCTGTGTTATATTCCAAGATACTTGCTGATACTATTGAGGCAGTGATAGGCAGGTCAGAAAACTGTTAGCATGGAAGGAGGGGGGAGGATACACAGATTAATAGATTAACTAGGACTCCAAGCTGAGGTGGAAGTGATTCTTGTACTGCTTCTACTGGAATACATTCAGCAGCCTGGAAACAAGATGTTGGTGATTTCAAGCCCTGCAGTGGGTCATCATGGAACAAGTAAATACAAGGATTGTGTTTAGATAACTAAGAGTAAGAACAGTTGCAGGTATACTTACATGTAAACTAATGCTAGGAGCTTTGTAAATAAATTTAAAATCTAAAGTACTGATTACATCATCAAATGCAGACATTTTAGGGATATTCACTTGTATCCAAGTAATACTCGTACATTGTAGGGGTATCACTTGGATACAAGTGAAGCTGAATTTGAATATGGGAAGTACAATGTATACATGAAGGATATAGCATATAGTGTTGTAAGTCAAGTGGCTCAGGGGTCTACCCCAACTTCTCACTCAATGCTTGTGTTATACAACTCTGTAAAGGCCAGATAGTATTAGTTAGTGTGTAGCTTGCACAGAGTGGTGTTGGGTTATGTTGATCATCTGACTTCTTAGCCAGTGGGTCCTGAGAAACTAAAATCCCAACACTGGCTGTCAAGTACAGTAGAATTGCATTAGTCTCTGGCAGGGCAAACCCTGGCATCATCTAGGACTTGCCAGGAAGGGGGAGTGCAGGGATGACAGTCAGAGTTTGGGATGAAAGGTGAAGAGGAAGAGGGTGAATGTTAGGAAATAGAATAGGGAATAGAAGGGACACCCTTGCAAAGGCAACCATCTTGATCTTGTGCTATCATCAAGCAACTGTGAACTTGATTCAACAGCAGAAATGGCCTTTCAATCCAACCATATGCCAATTTTCATTAACATGTCGTTTTTTACTTGGATCCACACTAAGGTTATAATGAGCCTGAAATTAATCAATATTAGTAAATGTCTTGAATCAGCAAATGCAATCCCTTGGAATGCACTAGCAGTGTGATATTCAACTTGCCTTGGATGTGTTAACTAGTTGGCTTGTCACAATTTCTAACTTTGGAGCCTCAAAGAAAATAAGGATCTTAAAACACACAAGAGGATGGTGGACCTCTAAGCTCAAAGAACAGCTTTAAGCTTAAACAGCAATTCTACAAACAATGAAGAAGGACAGGACAAATTCCAGACCGATTTGAATACTCCAAAGTACAAGCAAGCTTCAATCGCCTCAAGTCTAAAACCATAAAGCATCATGTTGAAGCCACACTTTGTAAGGGCATCCCATCATACCCACAAGAACACTGTGAACTATCCTCACAGCTCGATGCTGAAATCTGGACGGACTCTACTGCACAATTTCAGCAAAATGATCATGAGTAGTGTTGTATGCGTTTGATAATGATGTGCCCAGAGATGCACTTGCAAACCACCTTAATTATAAGGTATGATCTGATATCTGCAATTAACCAATTGCCAGCAACTGTTACTGCAGGGACTAATAAAGTTCCACAGTTTATTACTCAATGTTTGAGCTCATATCTGATTAATCCTCTCTTAATGATTTTTAAGGAGAATTTTTACCTCCAACATGGAATATGTATTCTGTTAGGCCACTCCCAAAGTTTCCCAGCCAACTGAAAACAAGCACCTTAGACCTATCTCACACTCCTTGTGTTTATAACAGTTGCTTGAGAAAACATTGCTGAAAACATTTACTATGCACATCTCCCTCTAGGCCTCGGTAAATTCATTATGCTCTGCAGGACAGATCAATGGTCAGTAATCTACTTATGACTACCAATGCCATCCTTGAATTGTTTGAGGAGAAAGAAGAAACTGCAATCGCTTATCTAGATCTGCAAGCTGCTTTCGAGAGTATTAATATCTTATCCTTACTTAAGCTCATTCAAAATTACTGTCACATTATAGGCCAAGTATTGAAGTTTCTGACATCCCTTCTTCAGAATAGAACCATCCAACTGTTTATAGGAAAGCAGGCGTATACTAGACAATAAAAGCAGGCATGCCACAAGGGGGAGTCCTGTCTGGCATTATTTTTACAGCTATAATGAACCGGCTAATACACAACAGAACAGATACGTTATCATATTCCGACAATGTGAAGCTCTTAACAAAAATAAAATCAGCCGATGAAGCAATAGACACTACAGTACAGTACACATCAACAAGACTTCATCAGAAATGCAGCAGTACCTCATGGGATTTGACTTGAAAGTTAACCCTGAAAAATCTGCCATCATGTCTTCTCACCAAAACCCCCACCAACATAATTCAGCCAGCGATTGAAGGATTCTTGATCTCCCACACTGAAAAGCAAAGAGATACGGGTGTAGTCTTTGAAAAGAAAACTAAAATTCGATCTGCATATAGAAGAGATTTAACACCAAATTCAATAGGAAATAGTGGATTGCCAAGCAGCATTTGTTACATATTCAGAACACAAATCTGATAAAAATGTATATCAGAATGATCATTTTTGAAGGTGTACTGTATGGAGTAGCATTTTGGGGCTCAGCTGCAAACACAACAATTAAACCATTAAAAGCCACAGAATAGTAGTTCTTTAAGTGGTTGATCCGGAAGTGTCATCTCCCATCACAGCAGCACATATCACCGATGGCCAGAGCACTGAACTTAACCAGGTTTTCAGCCTTAATGCACGAAAGAAGACTAATCTTCACCATCAAAATGATCACTGGAAGAACCTCAGCGCCCAAAATTTGGGACATTGTGTGCTGGCGGATCCGCCAACCAGCGCTCCGCTCCACTCCGAAGCTTCTTGCTCTACCTTCGAGGCTACATCTTAAAGATGGTTTCCTCCCTTACCAGAAGCTCCATCTAGCTCAATCCTTGGATGCCAACTTGTGCAAAATTTTAGATAACAAAAAGTATAGACAGCTCATCCTAGATCTACACGTGTGTTCCACAACCATCAATTTATGTGAAATCACTCCAGCTCGGCAAGAATTTGACAGAAAACCGAATTCAAGAAAACTATTGTGTGTAATATTTTATGTATTTTATTATTTTAATTTGGTGTATTATTATTATTAGTAGTAGTATTGTATTTTATTTTATTAATTTTAAAGAACTTTATTCTTTCACAATGTTTAAGAAATATAATCTGCTCTATGTTATTTATTTATCCTGTGTTATGTTTCTGGTGAGATGATATCTCAGTCGCTTGTTAACCCCTGGCTTAGTGTCGTGAAGGGTATTGTAAAATCTGGGTACCTGCATGTACTTTTGCACCTTACAATAAAGATCATATTTATTTAATGTCTGTCTTAGTCTGTTTTGGTAATTGCATCATGTTCGAAATGCAGTAGTGTTCACGGCTGCTGCATCCAGGGGCCGTCTGACGAGATTTGAAGCAAAGTTGTCTGTATTTTTTGTTCCTTGCTTTGTTTGTCATATATCTATTTTTCTTTTGTAGTTGGTTTATCTATGTCATTTTAGTGATATTTCACACCTTTTTGGTCAGTGTGGTGTCAGACTAAATTTATTTATTGGCTATATTTGCCTAACACTTGATATTTTAAAAAAAAATTTTTATTTTTAAAATTTACTGACACCACGTGGTCAAGTGGCGTCAGTCTAAATTTATTTATTGGCTATATTTGTCCAACGCTTGATATTTTTAAAAAAAATTTTTAGACATATTCCTTTCACTTTCCACTTCTGTCTTTGTTATTTATTCGTTTCTTCGTGATTGACAATGGCAGTTAGCTGTGATGGCTGATATTACACGTGCATTTATAAATATGGTTTTAAAGTGTTTAGTTTAAATTCTCTTGTGATACATGGGTATAGTCTGATACGGTCTAACACTGCTAAGCTAAATTTACGATAAAGTCTGTTTTGGCAGTTAGCACATTCTTTGTTCTAACTATAAATTCCTGTTGCCATAGCATAGTGTTGGTACTTAAAAATTTGAAGTGCTACTTTTAAAATTCTACAAGGATGAATGAAGGGGACATTAAGCAAGCTTATGCAGCATCAGCCAAAAAAATAAATAAATAATAAATAAATAAAAAATAACCACTTCCACTTCACCCCTCTGTTCGTTTGAAATACCTGCCCAGCTGAGCCTTAAACTTATTTAGGCTATCAACTTCCACAACAAGGGATGGAAGTCTGTTCCACCAACCAACCACCCGCTGGCTAAAGGCAAATTTCCGCACGTCTATCCTACATCTGTCTTTCCGCAATTGAATTTATGCCCTCTCAGGTGATTATTCTGAGCGAGAGGAAGAATCCCATCAGCATTGAGAATGCTCAACCCATTCAAGGCTTTATACACCTCTATCAGATCACCTCGCTGGTGCCTAGTCTCCAGACACTGTAATTTGCAAAACTTAAGCCTTTCTTCGTAAGAGCACCCCTTTGTTCCATTCACTAATCTCGTTGCCCTTCTCTGTACTCGTTCCAGCAGCTCTACATGCTTCTTGAAATGAGGCCTCCAGGCCTGTATACAGTACTCTAGGTGTGGCCTGACCATTGCCTTATACAAGGGAATAATCACCTCCTTATCCCTGCTAGAAAAATTCCTATATATCATTGACAATACACCATGAGCTACTCTTGCCGCCCGTCTGCACTGCTCAGAGAACTTCATATCTGCCTGCACAACCACTTCCAGGTCCCTTTCATTCTCTACCACTGTCAGTGTAGTACCACAGATTTGATACTTTGCTCTGGGGTTGCTGTTTCCCATGTGTAGTACTTTACATTTGTCAATGTTAAACTTCATTTGCCACCTCTCAGCCCATCTGCTCAACCTTTCCAGATCCTGTTGCAGCAGCATAGTGTCAGTAGTGTCCTTGACAACCCTGCCTACCTTTGTATCATCTGCAAACTTGGACATTAAGCTTGATATACCATCATCAATATCATTTATAAATACAGAAAACAATAATGGACCCAACACTGAGCCCTGAGGGACTCCACTAATAACATTAGTCCACGACGAGCAGTGTCCATTGATTACCACTCTCTGTTTTCTCCTCCTCAGCCACCCCTTTATCCACAGCAGCAATTTGTCTCCAATGCCACACTGCTCCAATTTGTGTAGCAGTCTTCCATGTGCAACAGTATCAAAAGCCTTTCTAAGATCCAAGTATATAATATCAAAGTTATTCCCTGCATCCAGTTCCTTTGTGACTGCATCATAGCATCCAATCAAATTGGTCAGGCAAGACTTCCCCTTAACAAAACCATTCTGTGTCCGAGCTATAACTGAAGTCTTGTCTAAATGATCCTGCAGTGCTTCTTTAACCAGTGCCTCCATTAATTTTCCTGGAACAGAAGTTAAGCTCACAGGTCTATAATTACTTGTGTCAGCCTTTGATCCTCCTTTGTGAATTGTGGTGACATTTGCACATCTCCAGTCCATGGGTATCTCCCCTGAGTCCAAGGAAGCTCTCATAATTATGGCTAAGGGTTTGCTTACTTCCTCTGCTGCCTCCTTTGTATGACTAGATAGATCCCATCCACCCCGGGTGCTTTTCTTGTGTTTATCTTCAACAGTTTCTCCTTCACTTTACTCTCAGTTATTTCAAGATTCTGTAGCTTACTGCTAGAGTTGAATGCACCTCTGGCATTCCCCTTGCTGAATAACTCCTCATGTGTGAATGTCGATGCAAAATATTCATTTAGTTTGTTAGCTACTGAGCAGGATCATCAACAGTTGACCCATCAATATCAAGTGGACCAATCTGATTGATCCCCTTCCTTGTAGAGTTTACATAAGTAAAGAACTCTTTGCTGTTTTTCTTTGCATCCCTTGCCAAGGATTTCTCGTAATCTGCCTTCACCTGCCTAACTTCCTTTGTAACTTGGTTGCATATCAACTTGTATCTATCATAGGCTTCTGTGTCATGTGTTTATTTGTAAGTATCCCATGCATTTTTCTTCTCTGCCATATGCCTCATTAGTTCATCTGACATCCATTTTGGCCTAAACCTTGAACAATATTTCTTAGTTGGTATGTAAAGCCTAGTAGCTTCCAAGATGAGTTCTTTGAATGCTTCCCATTTTGAATTTGCTGTTGGTAACATCATCAGTTGGTCCCACTGTATAGAATTTAAATACTGTCTCAGTCCATCGTAGTCGCCTTTACGGAAGCAATAACCCTTCCCTTTACCCCTAATGGTAGTTACCTCTTTGAGTAAATCCCACTTCAGCACACTGTGATCACTGCCACCTAGTGGTTCATTTATCTGCAGATTCTTAATGCATGAAGAATCACTGCCGATAATCAAATCAAGAGTATTACTCCCTCTAGTTGCCTCCCGAACATGCTGATGTAGAAAACAATCATCCAATAAATCCACAAAAGCCCTGCTAGTGTGTGAGTAACCAGCCCCCAAATTCCAGTCAATATCTGGGAAATTAAAATCTCCCATTATAAGACTCTCTGATTTACTAGCCCAATATATACTCCCTCCTATCGTGTCTGGGCAGAATTGCAGACACTTTCAAATTCAACCCTATTTCACGGCTTTTTTTCAACTGTGACCTGTACTTGTTAAGCAATTCTGCTGGTCTCCTACTCTTGATATCATTAGTGCCAACGTGTACAACTATATCACCTTTTGTGCCCTTAAAAGATGATATCTGTTCTACAACGTCAACTACAACGTTAGTGGAGGAAGAAGGCTTGTAGTATCCCCAATATGGTTATTAATGTCTTCAATCTGTTTATGCAGTTGCATCTATATTACTTCTGTGCTCTCTTTTGGAAATTCCTATGGTGATAAAAAAAAAATAAATAAAAAAAAACACTTATCATACGGAGTCAGATACACACACAGATGTGAACTCACATGGGATAAAATTTGTTGTCTTGAATTGGAAGATGTTGCAGGTTTTACAAATTTTGAAAATGGTGCTAAAGAATCTAATCTCACTGTTGGTAAAGAGTTCAATAAGTCTGCAAATTTCAAATATATTAAAGAAGTGGAATTCTTTGTGTAAGCCAGAATTTCAGGATCGAAGTATATCACAAGGTAAATTGTCAAAGAGTGTAAGCAAAGAATCTTCTGAGGCTTCTGTCTGTGTAAGTGAGAAAATGTTGGAATGGGAGGAGGTTCTCTTGGGTTCTTGGAGGTTCTCTCTATTATGCTGGCAGAACAGGATAGTGAGAATAAGAACATTGCAATTCTGATGCCACATAGATCAGTGCTACTCAAAGATACTCAGTGTGGTCGGCACCAGTCCGTGAACTATTATTATTATTAGCCTTATGGTACAAGGAAGCTTGAGGCTTATGCTGCACCAGGCAAAAAAAAAAAAAAAAAAAAAAAATTCTGAACTACCCCGAGAGAGAGAAGTAAAAGGGAATCACCAAGAAAGAGAAGAATGATAACTGTTTGTTACCGGTCCGCAATGAATTGGAAATTGGTCAGTGCCAGTCCCTGATGATTCATCCATTACTGGTCCGCGAGATTTGTATTTTACAAAAGGAGAGATTTAAAATATGAGATTTGTATTTTACTGGTCCGTGATGGACTGGAAATAAAAGAAACTGGCCCTTCACCACAGAGAGTTTGAGAAACCTGAATAACCCATCAAAACCTGTCATCAAAGGCAGAAATGGTGAGGAAGAAAGTTCAGTTGAATCATTGTGTTCATTCTGCAGTAGATCTCATGTTTTAAGACAAAGTAATAGGAGAAAGGTCAAGATAAATACTCTAAGAATGATTGGGATAAAGACATAACGTAAAGAGAAATGTTCAGAGTGAATGACAACGAAGCAAGTATCTTGTTGTCATGTTCAAAAGACATTAGGAACAAAAACACAAATTTTAATCTCTTATGTCCAAAAACATGACTTCTTTTGGGGAGAGAAACGGCCTCCTGCAGATGGTGCTTTGGGAGGAGGTAGTACTCATACCTTTACAGAAATAACATTTAAGTTATGCAAAGATTTGGAAGAATTTCCTTTTTGCCAAGGAGAGTGGTATCAATCAGAGTCTATCTAGATGGGATCTTCTTGAGGCCATGGTTTTCAAACTTGGAATACAGAATGTGAAATTTAAGGAACAGATACAATGTATGCATGAATCTGTTCAGAATTATAAGCAAACTTTGGAAAACTGACAGAATCAGAAACTTTATAGTGATGCAGTTAAGAGTGACGTGACTTCTGTTGTGAAGGACATTGGCTTGAAAGTGAGATGATGAATCAGCTAGATCATGATGGTGTGATCACCATCGTGATCTAGCATTTTATTAATTCAAGCTAATGACGACTATGTACTTAAAAGCAGTGAAGATGTCTGAATTGCTGCAGATAAGGAAATAAGAAACTCGCTGAGATGAGTCAGGATATGGAAAGTAAGAAAAGTATTTGATTGTGGCATTATGTTAGATATGCAAACTAATAAAGATAAAGAATGTCTTGGGTTAGTTTTGGGATTTCCCAAGCGACCTGGAATGAAGTTAATTGTGTATGACGCTAGTAAGGAAATTCAGAAGGATGATTTTCTATGTGACATGTATGAGAAAAATCTTTTGCATTTGGGATTGACAAAAGAGGAGATGGTTGCTGAGGTCACTGTTCGCTTCATAAGTAGGAAAAGAGCGATTCTGGTAATCACTGGATTTTTGAAGTTTCACATGTTTCTAACGCAACAGCAGCATTTGTTTATTTATTTGACCGATGTCATGCAGGTTAAACGATTTCTATCTTGTGACTGTATGCTACAATTGTCAGGGTTTTGGTCATACTGCCAAAACAGGTAGACAACGAGATCCTATATGTAGCCATTGTGCTGGGAAGGCCATACAAATAAAAATTGCAAAGACATTAATGAAGAGGCTGTATATTCAAACTGTATTGCTAGAAAGCATGTGGGAGACCATTCTGTTCGTGATAAAATGTGTCCAGAATATCAAAGAGTGCATAAACTAATTAAACTGTGTATGGTTGATTCCTTTCATAACTATGGCCAATAGTTACTGAATTACTCCGAATTACTGTAACTCAAATCATACACTCACAATATAAGTTTGTTTAAAGGTTTGAAAATAATGCAGTTAAATGCGCAGCATTTTCGATCTGTTGTGGATGAAATAAAAATTGTAAGTCAACAAAAAAATATATCAATGTTGCTTGCATTCAAGAACCTTATGTGAATGATAAGTTAGTTGGTTATCTCTTTTCCTGTAAGGTCATATATAACCCTTGTCCAGAAGTGAGAGTTGCAATAATTGTTTTTAATTCTGATTTAGTATTAATCAAAATTGAATCTTTATGTAGCAGTCATGTGGTTTGTGTTAACATTCAGTCTACTGTTGGTGCATTTGTGTTTGTTTCAATGTATTTTTAAATATATATAAATATTCTGACATTCAGCCACATTTAGTTTATATTGATAGTGTTCTTGACTGGCTAGGAGATTTTCCTGTATTGTTTGCAACTGATTGTAATGGAAGGCCATACAAATAAAAATTGCAAAGACATTAGACATTAACATCTGCTTTGGTTCAGTGGCACTACTGATGACAGAGGGCAAGCTTTAGATGATATTATATGATAGCGGCTTTGAAGCTTATGGTTCACAATCAACCTGGGGAGGACTCCATATATTAGACAGTAAATGGTTAATCAAATATCGACATAACTTTTACTAACGCAATTGTCACTAGATGTCTCTGTGGATGGAAAGTCAAATCTGACTGGGTATTCAGTGATCATTGCACGATATTTTATGAAGTCAATACAAATAGGGGAAAGCTTGGCTTGCTTCATTTACTTTGCTTTGCTGTTAAATGCAAACTGGGTAACTTTGAAAAAAGTCTTCAGCGGGCCATGGTCACAGTTTCTAAGTTATCTTACATGACAGGTGGGAACTCTACGGAATTTTTGCAAAAAAGTTATCTATGATGCATGTGTAGCTGCTATAGTGATTGCTTGTCGTTGATAGCATGTGATTGAAGTTGCTCCTGAAATTTGCATTTTTAAATAGTTTTGTAATGCTATTTAATGGTGATTTTTTTTGTCTACCGGGAACTAACCTCACAAAGGATCTCCAGGTCTGGTCTCACTGCTTTGGGTTGTCTGATTCAGGTACTTTTTTTTTATTTTTTATAATTTTTATCATTTTTTCCACCTTTGACAAAGAAAGTCATCCCCGCCAGCTCCACATGTGGACAAGGTCAGTGCAACTCTCCCACTGAGTGTTTCCTGCTCCGTGCTTAATGCTAGCCAGCCCAGGGCTCACTTAAGTAACCTTTTATTCCATCCATCCTAAAAACGAGAGCTTTCACAGACTTCGTTAAGCCCATTTTGACACTATAATTCAGTTTATTTTGGCATGGGCAAAAATTTGGTGTACCAGATGTCATAAGCAAGCAGGTTGTTAAGCCTAGTCAAAATCAAAATTCATGTCAGCTTTTTCCCCACAAAAAAAAAAAAAAAAAAAAACAACTTAACTATATTATCTGCTAAAAAAAATTAATTTGGCTCAATCGGACAGACTTCAAGATTTTCCACCCCTGCCCACTTCTTCACGGGCTGATGATGATAGTGCTTCCATAGACCTTCCTGCTTCTATAGACAAAGACACTGCAGGATTATCTGCGAACCCCCGACTCTGCACCACCTAATGAATCTGCTCAGATTACTGATCAATCCCAGTCTAATCCAAACACTGGTGTCTATGTGGAACAGGTTTTTGCATTAAGATCTACTCTCTCTGGTATCATCTCTGATGGAGGTAGACTAATTAAACCAGTTATAATTGACATCCAAGTTATAATTGACATCAGCGATTGAGCAGCTGCTTACCAATGTAATTCTAGAAAACGAGTGTTTGAAAACTAGGCTGGAGGAAAAACAATTTCAACTGAATAAGTTACAGGAAAATTATAGTAGACCACCTGGTTCTGATATGACCCCTATGTCGTATGCACTAGCGACACAGCTCTATACTCCAACAGAAAGTATTGCTACCAAATGGGGAATAACTAAGCTTTCACAGCAGCAGCATGTGATTTTAATTACGTCTCAGGAGGGCAGCACCCTTTCTACTAGCGAGGAGGTCAGACACAAAACTGGCATCTGACATCAAGGACGTCAAAATAAAGTATATGAGAAAAATAAGAGCAAACGGTGTTCTTATTGAGATGGCTACATCTCAGGATCTGGAGAAGATCAGAAACTGTTCTAGACTGTCTGAGTGCAGTCTTAAGTGGAGAAGCCTAGGAAATTAGGGCCTAATTTCCTAGTCTTAAGTGGAGAAGCCTAGGAAATTAGGCCCTACTACTGTCTTAATATATGACATACACAAAGACGTAAAGATAGATGATATAACGGACAATATCTTTCACAAGAACTTGAAAGATCACAGCTTCACACCTCAGCAGGTCAAAGAACAAATAAAGCAGCATTTTTCTACGAAGCCTAAACCAAATAACTCAAGTGTGAATTGGATTCTTGAAGTCTCAAGAAATATTCGCAAGATTCTTTTATCTGTTTGCATGGTATATCTCGGATGTACCTCACATACAGTGAAAGATTACACATTTTGTTTCCAGGTGTTTTAAATGTCTGGGATATGGCCACTCTACAAGGGTTTGTACTCAGGAGCAGAAAACATGTAGGCATTGTGGACTTATGGGTCATAATTTTGGTGATTGCCCAAATAAAGATAAACCACCAGAGTGTCCAAATTGTAAGAAGAGGAAAAGAAATTGTGAGCATTCATTTAGGAATTCAAAATGCCCTGAGTATTTAAAAGCCATTGATATGATTAGGTCAAAGACCTCTTATGGATAGGACATCATCAACAGGTACAGCTTCAAGTTCAAGTTACCCCAAACTTAAATACTTACAACTGAATTGCCAGCAGTCAATTTCAGTTATGAAAATCTAACTACTATTGCTCAAGAGCATTCTGCACAAGTTCTTGCTCTTCAAGAACCTTATTCAAATAAAAGTTTTGTTAAGGGTCTACCTACTCATTATCGGATTATACAGTTCAATCCTTTCACAGTAGGGACTGGCGGAAATGCTCAATAATGGATCTGGGCTAAAATCGTGATTACAGATCCAACCCTTGCGGTTACAAAGATTCCTAGTCTGTGTTCCACACGTGTGTGTGTGTGTGTGTGTGTGTGTGTGCGTGTGCGTGTGTGCGCGCGCGCACACACACACACTTGGAGGGTTGGTTTGGCCAGATTTATCTGGTCTCACTTTATTGCCAGTGCTCACAGTACCAGGATTCCATTCAACCTTTTGTCGATCATCTGGATGCAACATTTCGATCCCTTACAGATAAACAGGTAATCGTTTTCATGGATGAAAGACCTTATTCTTTCACAACATTTAAGAATTCTTAATACTTCTGGACATCCTCCGACTTGTGTATCCTCTCAAGGACATTCCTACATCGATGCGTCTCTTGTTACCTCATCCATTGCCTCTAAGATCAGTGACTGGAAATTACATACAAGCTGGTTCACTAGTGATCATAATGTAATCACCTTCTTTTGGGTGCTGACATCTCTAGAACCAGATTGGATACAACTGATAACCCTAGGTATCATACACAATCGGCCAAATGGCAAATTTTTGAGAGTTCCCTCAAGAAATCTCTTTCATCGGACCAGCTGAACATCATGAAAAAACTCTTTCTGTTCACGACCAGGTAAATTTCATTCAGGACAATATACTACAAGCGTGTGACAAATCGATGAGTCTTAGGAAGAGGAAATCTTATGTGCCCTGATGGTTACCAGTTTTACCAAACCTAAAATCACTAACTAGGTGAACACAACGTGAATTTCAGAGAGCAAAAAGGGATACAGCTCATTCATCCCTGGAAATACTGGTGTTACAAAATAGATATAAGCAAGCTCGATGGCAATATCACCAAGAGAGATATATATATTTATATATATAGACAGAAAAAGGCTTCATGGGAAAGTATGTTGAGTTCCCAGGGAAATGCTGATCCCTGGGGACAAGTTACTGAGTAATAAGATCCTGCCTGGAGAGGTGTTTGCTTCAGTTTGCTTCAGTTTCGTGGACATCTACTATTAATAGAATTCTTGATGTAATCATACACCAGGACGATGGAACGTGTGAGCTCCCAGAGCATGTGGAAATTAAATCTAAAAATTTTAATTATATTGGACAATCTGAAGAGAGCCATCTTTCACATTTGAAGAGGTATAGATAATGCAATAAATTCAATGTGCTCTGGGAAATGTCCAGGTTTTGATGGTCTTGAAGTGGACATCCTCAAAAGAGCCTGGAAAGTTGTTTCTCCTTTTATTCTCAAGCTGTTTAATTCTTGTCTACAACATGGCATTTTTCCTAAAGACTGGAAAATTGTAAGTCTTAAGATACTCTTTAAACGTCCGAAGAAACCTGAGGACAACCCGGCTTCATACAGGCCAACTGCCTTGCTACCAGTGGGCAAGACACTGGAAAAAGTGATCACTAATTGGCTATTATTTATTCACACCAATAAAGCGTTATCATCACCGGATCAATTTGGTTTTACTTGTGGCAAGGGGACTGAGGATGCAAGTGCCAGACTCCTTACTTTGCAAAAGGAAACTGATACAAAATACCTTTGTGGACTTCAAAGGAGCTTTGACACCCTTTGGTGGCAGAGTGCTCTGGAGAGGTTCTAGGAGGCCGGGATTTCTAGACCAATCTTCAAATTACTTACAAGCTATTTTTACCAGTGCTTTATCATAGTTAAAAGTGGTACTAAACAGGTCTCTAGACATGTTACAAGGAGTTGCTCACAGGGATCAATTCTTGGCCCCTTATGTTGTGTTTGATTCATGGCTCACTAAGAAATCTGAGGTGCCTCCGTAGCCAAGTGGGCAGGAGCAGCAGTGCATAGCACACGCTTTGTTAGACCGGGGTTCGAGCCCATGACCATCAAATATGAAGGATACAGAAAGGTTGAGGCATGACCACTGCATATCCCAGGAGCAATATGGCCTTAGTTGCTAATGCTACTAAAAAAACCAAATAACAATAACAACAAATCTGAAAGAACAAAAATGATTGCCTATGCAGACATTCTTACCATCCTTGTCCATGGAAATTCAAGGAAGAATCTGGAAGACACAACTAACTCCATTTTACAAGAACTTTCAACTTGGTCTGCAATTCACAAACTGCAAGTTTCGATAATTAAAACATCGCAGATGCTTTTAAAAGGAAAATTAAATAGAGAATGTCTGCCACTTGTAAAGTACAGAGGATAGACAATTAAATATACCGCTAGAACAAAATATTTAGGTATTCAACTTGATGATGCCTTAAGTTTTCTACCCCATGAAAGATGTGTGAAGAGAAGTGCAAGTCTTTCTTATCCTGAATGAGACAGGTAACTAGGCAGGAATGGGGCCTGAGAGATCATTCACTCAGGTTATACTATAATTGTGTTTTTTTACACATCACTGCTTATGAAGTTGGAGCGTGGAAACATAGGGCCAACAAGTCCACAATTATGAAACAGCTTCTGCAGGCCCAACGTGCTGCCCTCCTGATGATGTCACAGGCATGTAGAACCACTGATTCCACTATGGCTTTGCAGGTGTTATTGGGAAAATTACCTCTACACTATGAAATACAATACAGATATATGATGTATCACCTGAAGAAATCAATGCCTGTTACTTTGGATGATGTGCAACTTGACCTAGATGCTTCTTTAACATCTGAGAAAAGGCTTCGTTCTATTTATGTAGATAAATGGCAAAGAGACTGGTCTGCTAAGGAACCTAGCGCCATGAACAGAGAGTTTTTACCCTCGGTGAAGGAGTTCAGGAAGAGAGAATCTTTGTAGTTTTCACCTGGCTTGCATGGTACATTTTTACTCACCGGCCATGGGAGTATTAACAGCAAATTATTCAAATTAGGATTGTCTCCTACCCTGTTTTGTCTCTGTGGACAGGAAGAGAGTATTGACCACATTATTTTTGATTGTCAATATTATCAAGACTACAGGCATGACTGCAGCTTGTTTCAGATACCTTCACAATGGGAAATAAACCGGTGCTTATCCAATCTCAAGCAGCATTTATAGCACTGAACACCTTTGCCTCACGTGCTTTTAAAAGAAAAGAAGAGCTTAGACTTGCTAATTTGGGATAATTTTATCAGGAGTTGATGATGATTGGATACTCATTGTAACCAAATATACTAGACATTGAACATGTTCCAGTATATAGTATAAATTCTTGGTGTTCTTCTGAAGATGTGGAACCTGCTTATAGCATGATTGGGGTAAAAAAAATAAACAAATAATAACAATAATAATAATATAACAATAAAAAAATAATTTATAGCACTGAACACCTTTGCCTCACGTGCTTTTAAAAGAAAAGAAGAGCTTAGACTTGCTAATTTGGGATAATTTTATCAGGAGTTGATGATGATTGGATACTCATTGTAACCAAATATACTAGACATTGAACGTGTTCCAGTATATAGTATAAATTCTTGGTGTTCTCCTGAAGATGTGGAACCTGCTTATAGCATGATTGGGGTAAAAAAAATAAACAAATAATAACAATAATAATAATATAACAATAAAAAAATAATAAATAATAATAATAAATAAAGACTTGTTTCTCAGAGGAAGTGCCTAGAGCAATGTCTACAAGAGATTAGACAATTATATTTCAAGAAATCTTGCTGATCCTAGCTTCTAGGATGGGATCCTCCATGGGATTATTTCCCATAGCATGAGAAGTCAGTCCACTTCCCCACCTCTATCTCCTTTAGTCTTACTTTATTTCTTCTACCTTTAACTGGAGGGTTCCTCTGTTTGATCCTCCTCTCTTCAATTCTTTCCTACCTCTCCAGCTCCCAAACTTCTCCTTACATAGCCTTTTCATTCCATATTTTGGGCTCTCTCGGGTCTTTTGCCCTGGGTTAGTCCAGCAGGTGATAGTAGATCCTGGCCGCCACCATGTGGTGTGGATGGGGAGGGGGGGCATAGTGATGAGGTGTTGCTACTTCCCACCTGCTAAAAGCCAGGTACTGGCTGAAAACATAACACACCATATCACTACACTTACAACATCCAACACACTACATAAAAATGGCTGGTTTTGGTGTAAGTTTCTACACAAGACGTAAAACTGCAGTTGATGGGGTAAATCTGCCTCAACAACACATGAATATCCCCTGTGTAGCTGCTATCAAACAGAAACAGAAAAAACAGACTGTTTAGTGGTGGACACCTCAGCTTTGAAAAAAAAAACAGGTTAATAAGACATGGAAGCAATTTCAGAAGAGCAAATGTAGGGAAAGTGCCTTGGAAGTTATTCAATTAAAGAAAGACTATCAAAGTCTTTGTAACAAGTATGTCCATGCTATCATAAACAGAAATATGACTGCTGGAAAATGTTGGTGAAAACAGCAGGAAATAATGACCCTTGGGGATTGGTTTATAAAATTTGTACTGGCAAATTCAGAGCAGCTGCTGATGTTATATATTCTATTGGTAAGGGACTGAGACGCGTAATTGCGAAGATTCCACGAATGCAATCTTAGATCATCTTATAAGTAATGATAATGTGGCTGATAACCCATGTGTTAATCTAGAACAGGAGTGACCAACTGAATTTGTGATGTGATCTACTTTTTTCTTCAAAATGTGCTGCGATCTACTATCTCAAGAATTTCATTGAACGTGGTTAAAAAAGTTAATCAACACATATTGAAAAACGGTGTTTATAAATTTTAAAATTAAATACAATTCAAAATTCTTATTTTAAATTCATATGTATTTAAATTATTAATTTATGTGAAGTTTGTGTCTTCATGTCATCTGCTATGCTTTCAAAATCGGGGATATACTATGATAAGGCCAACTGTAAAGAATCTTCTATATGCAAGTCCGTAAGAGTAGAGTGAGTCTTCGTCTTTGTTTGTTTAAAATACAAAAAGGTGGATTCATATAGATATGTGGAACCAAAACAGAAATTTAAAAGTTCACTGCATTTTTGTACATTTGGATGCAAACATATTTCCAGAAGTCTTTTTCTGTTGATCTGGCTTTTAGGAAGATATCAATAAATAAAATATCAATAAAATTTTTAAACCTGTTAAATATATCAGGACTTCTAGTTCTTTCTTTTAACGAAATCATACCCAGCAGTTCTTCTCTAGTGGCAGAGTCATTGTAAACCATATGAAGAAAAAGATAGTATGAATCAGAGCTGTGCTACTCTGTGTATGAAGAAAAAGAGCAATTGAGCTGTACCATTGATGTCTGTAGATTCATCCAGTTGTAAAGAAAAGGACAGGCAATTAGCAATATGAGCAGGCAACTGTTTGTTTACATTTTTACTATTTTTTTCGATGCATTGCATAACAGTATTTCAAGATAATTCCAAATCTTGAAGAGCATTTTTTAATTTCATTTTTGTTCTTAACATTTTCAAAAAGAGAATCTATAATTTCTAAAAATGCATCTTTCATGAATTGACCATCAGAAAAGGGTATGCATTTTTTTTTTTTTTTTTTTTTTTGCAAAAAGATGACTCACTTTAAATGATGCTATGCTACAGTTACTACTTTAGATTGTAAATTAGGTGTCAGGAAGAAATTTTGTTGTGTATATCTGGATTTAAGTTCTTTTAATTTATTTTTTCTATTAAGTAGAAAATCACATTGGTATTTACCATAAAGTATGCTGAAGTGCCTTTATAAATTTCCTTTTTTTTTGGGTATAGCCACGGAAGAATTGCAAATCAAACATTAGCATTAGTAGAGGCATATGATGCAAGAGGGGCTTAGAGGGGAACAGGTATCCTGTGTGTTATCAGACACTCAGCCTAAAACACTGATGGATCCAATATCTCTCTATTACAGAAGATTTAGGAGAAGTCCGGTTGGCCTGCCTCCCTAAAACCCACTCATGCATACCTTCTCGATGGTAAGCCCTGTTACGTCACTTAGGTGGCAACGAACGTATAGAGTGGTTCTCTTCAAGACGCCTGGTCAGCATGAAGAGGAAAAGACCAAACCCTCCAGCAATGAGAGCACAACAATACAAATGGCCCTCAGTCCCCAGCAGCTTTCACTCTCCCTCTTACGGCAGCGAGAGGATCAGAGTGGAAGCAGAGGGTGCTAAGAATCTCTGCGTACGACCAGGCTGCCATGCACGGAAATTGAACTTGGCCTGTTATAACGTACGATCACTCATCGGTGAAGACAGGATATTAGAGCTGGAAAAGGAATTAGAAAATGTGAATTGGAATATCATCGGTTTGGCTGAAACAAGAAGAAGAAATGAATCACTTATAAATTTATCAAGTGGAAATCTGCTGTACACCAATGGAAACAGTGAAAGGAGTGAAGGTGGAGTTGGGTTTCTGGTCCATAAAGATTTTAAAAACAACATTTTGGAATTCAAAAGTAGATCACCAAGGGTGTCAAGACTAATATTCAAGATTTCTAAGAGGTACAAGCTAAAGATTATAATGATTTATGCACCATCTAGATGAGCAGAAAACCCACTACACTATTATTATGGGGGACTTCAATGCTAAGGTTGGAAAAAGGCAAAGCAGTGCAGAAAGAGGAACTATAGGAAATTTTGGAATTGGTGAAAGAAATAAAAGAGGTGAAAGACTTGTGGAATTTGCAGAATCTCAAGGACTGTCAGTAATGAACACTTTTTTCAAGAAAAGGGTGAACAGAAAGTGGACATGGAAGAGTCCAAATGGATTAACAACTAATGAAATCGACTTCATCCTCACTAACAGAAGATATATTGTGAATGATGTTACCGTCCTGAATAAGGTAAATGTTGGAAGTGATCACAGAATGGTAAGATGTACACTTGATATAGATGTAGGAAAGGAAAGGAAAAAACTGACTCGAGTAAATAATACAAAGGTCTTTGAAATAACAGAGGAGGAGAAAAAGCAGTATGTACTGGAACTTAAGAACAAGTTTGACCTTCTGCAGACTGCTCAGGACCAAGATATCGACGAGGAATATTACAACTTTCTGAAAGTGATAAAGCCCAAGAAACCTATAGGGAAACAGAAATCCAAAGAAGAAAAAATTAGTCAAGAAACACTTGTCATGATGAACCAAAGACGACAAATGAAGAACAAGAAAAACACTGACAGGGAGAAAATTGAGTATACTGAGTTATGCAAAGCCATTAGAAAGAGACTCAGAGAGGACATAAGAAGATTTAACACAAGAAAAGTAGAACAAGCATTAAGGGAAAACAAAGGATTTAAATCAGCAGCCATGAGCAGTAATACAGAAAGACAAATGATACTGAAACTGAAGAATAGCGATGGTGTACTTATAAACAGCAGAGAAGGCATAATTCAAATAGCAGAAGACTACTATAGAGAATTATACAAGGAGCGAGGGAATGATACCAGCAGTGGGGAACATGGATTGCAAAGTAGCAACACATACGACATACCCAATATTCTTCCTGATGAGGTAGAACATGCATTGAAGAAAATGAAGAATCGGAAAGCCCCGGGGGAAGATGAAGTTACTGTAGAGTTGCTAAAATTGGGAGGAAGAGACATAACACAAAAACTGGCAAGGCTCTTCACAAAGTGCATTAGAAAAGGTGTGATGCCTAAGCAGTGGAATAATGCAATCATAGTTTTGCTGCATAAGAAAGGAGATAAATCAGAAATTGGAAATTATAGACCAATTAGCTTGTTATCCCATATCTACAAGTTGTTCACAAGGGTCATTACTAACAGATTAGAAAGAATACTTGATGAGAATCAACCGAAAGAGCAAGCTGGCTTTAGGACAGGATTCTCAACTATGGATCACCTTCACGTAATATCACAGCTAATGGAGAAAACAAATGAATATAAAACACCATTATGCCTGGCATTTGTGGATTATGAAAAGGCATTTGACTCCATACAGCATAAGGCAATGTTTCAGGCACTGGAAAGACAAGGCATAGATACTCCATATATTATGAATTTGAAGAAAATATATGAGAGTGCTACATCCTTTATTAGTCTAGACAAAGAGGGTAGCCAATTTAAAATCGAGAAAGGAGTTCGACAATATCTCCGAAGCTGTTTACTGCTGCCCTTGAGGAAGCTTTCAGAAGATTAGACTGGTCGCAGAAAGGAGTCAATGTGAACGGAGAGTACCTAAACCATTTACGATTTGCAGATGACATTGTGGTCATAAGCCACGATCCCAAAGAATTAGAGGAAAATCTTAATCAGTTATGCACAGTTAGTAAGGATTTTGGACTAAAGATGAATATGGCTAAAACAAAAGTAATGATGAACAAGTATGCCACGGAAAGGGAAATAATGATTGAAGGAGCAGTAATTGAAAAGGTGGAGTCATATACTTATCTGGGACAAGTTATTAGCTGTAATAATGATAAATGGCTGGAAGTCAAGAGAAGAATAAATTTTGGATTGATAGCATTCAGGAAATATAGTCACATACTGAAGAGCAATATCCCAGTTTGTCTGAAACGTAAAATAATGAATCAATGTATACTCCCCACCATGACTTATGGAAGTGAAACTTGAGCACTCACCAAAAGAATGGAAGAGAAGCTAAGAACTTCACAGCGAAGAATGGAACGAATTATATTGGGAATCAGACTGTTAGATAAGAAGAGAAACACATGGATTAGGCAGCAAACTCAAGTAAAGGACATTCTTATCAAAACTAAAGAACTAAAATGGTCTTGGGCAGGACACATAGCTCGAAGACTTGATGACAGATGGACTAAGAAAATAACAGAATGGTACCCAAGAGGAGCTAGAAGAAAACCTGGAAGACAAAGGCGGAGATGGATAGATGAAATTCATGAATTTTTGGGTAGTAAATGGATGGCCAGTGCTCAAATCAGAAGGAACTGGAAAGTTGCTGGAGAGGCCTTCATCCTGCAATGGATTGAAAATGGCTGATGATGATGATGATGATGCTGCAAGAAAGCAAGCTTATGCAGCATCAGCCAAAAAAAAAGAAAAAACCACTTCCACTTCACCCCTCCGTTCATTCGAAATACCTGTCCAGCTGAGCCTTAAATCTATTTAGGCTATCAACTTCCACAAAAAGGGATGGAAGTCTGTTTCACCAACCAACTACCTCCTGGCTAAAGGCAAATTTCCGCACATCTATCCTACATCTGTCTTTCCTCAATCTGAATTTATGCCCTCTCAGGTAATTATTCTGAGCAAGAGGAAGAATCCCATCGGCATTGAGCATGCTCAAACTATTCAAGGCTTTATACACCTTTATCATATCACCTCGCTGGTGCCTAGTCTCCAGACACTGTAATTTGCAGAAATTAAGCCTTTCTTCATAAGAGCAACCCTTTGTTCATTCACTAATCTTGTTGTCCTTCTCTGTACTCGTTCCAGCAGCTCTACCTCCTTCTTGAAATGAGGCCTCCAGACCTGTATACAGTACTCAAGGTGGGCCCTGACCATTGCCTTATACAATGGAATAATCACCTCCTAATCCTTGCTAGAAAAATTCCTATATATCATTGACAATACACAATGAGCTACTCTTGCAGCCCGTCTGCACTGCTCAGAGAACTTCATATCTGCCTGCACAATTACCCCCAGGTCCTTTTCATTCTCTACCACTGTCAGTGTAGTACCACAGAGTTGATACGTTGTTCTGGGGTTGCTGTTTCCCATATGTAGTACTTTAAATTTGTCAATGTTAAACTTCATTTGCCACCTCTCAGCCCATCTGCTCAACCTTTCCAGATCCTGTTGCAGCAGCATAGCGTCAGTAGTGTCCTTAACAACCCTGCCAACCTTTGTATCGTCTGCAAACTTGTACATTAAACTTGATATACCATCATCAATATTATTTATAAATACAGAAAACAATAATGGACCCAACACTGAACCCTGAGGGACTCCACTAATAACATTAGTCCATGATAAGCAGTGTCCATTGATTACCACTCTCTGTCTTCTCCCCCTCAACCACCCCTTTATCCATAGCAGAAATTTGCCTCCAATGCCACACTGCTCCAATTTGTGCAGCAGTCTTCCATGTGCAACAGTATCAAAAGCCTTTCTAAGATCCAAGTATATAATATCAAAGTTATTCCCTGCATCCAGTTCTTTTGTGACTGCATCATAGTATCCAATCAAATTGGTCAGGCAAGACCTTAACAAAACCATGCTGTGTCCGAACCATAACTGAAGTCTTGTCTAAATGATCCTGCAGTGCATCTTTAATCAGTGCCTCCATTAATTTTCCTGAACCAGAAGTTAAACTCACAGGTCTATAATTACTTGTGTCAGCCTCGACTCAAGTAATTATAGGACCTCTATAATTGCTTGTGTCTGCATCAACATTCACACATGAGGAGTTATTTAGCGAGGGTAATGCCAGCAGTGAGTTAAACTCTGGCAGTGAGCTAGATAATTTTATAATAACTGAGAGTAAAGTTATTGTTATTGTTATTGTTATTTGGTTTTAAGGAGCATTAGCAACTAAGGCCATATTGCTCCGGGATATGCGGTGGTCATTCCCTGACCTTTCCGCATCCTCCGTATTTGGTGGTGACGGGCTCGAACCCCGGTCTAATCAAGAAGCGTATGCTACGCACTGCTGCTCCTTCCCACCTGGCTACGGAGGCGCCGAGAGTAAAGTGGAGGAGAAACTGTTGAAGATAAACACTGGGTGGCAGTGATTACAGTGTGCTGAAGTGGGATTTACTCAAGGAGGTAACTACCATCAGAGGTAAAGGGAAGGGTTTTTGCTTTCGTAAAGGCGACTATGATGGTCTGAGACAGTATTTAAATTCTATACAGTGGGACCAACTGATGATGTTACCAACAGCAAATTCAAAATGGGAAGCATTCAAGGAACTAATCTTGGAAGCTACCAGGCTTTACATACCAACCAAGAAATATTGTTCAAGGTTCAGGCCTAAATGGTTGTCAGATGAACTAATGAGACATATGGCAGAGAAGAAAAATGCATGGGATACATACAAATTAATGGGTGACATGGAAGCCTATGATAGATATAAGTTGGTCTGTAACCAAGTCACAAAGGAGATTTGGCAGGCAAAGGCAGATTATGAGCAATCCTTGGCAAAGGATGCAAAGAAAAACAGAAAAGAGTTCTTTACCTATGTAAACTCAAGAAGGAAAGGGATGAATCAGATTGGTCCGCTGGATGTTGATGGTTCAACAGTTGAGGATCCAGCTCAGGTGGCTAACAATCTAAATGAGTATTTTGCATCTACATTCACACATGAGGAGTTATTCAGGAAGGGGAATGTCGTAGGTGAAGTAAACATTGGCAGTGAGCTAGATGATTTTCTAATAACTGAGAGGAAAGTGAAGGAGAAATTGTTGAGGATAAACATAAAAAAGGCACCCGGGGTGGATGGGATCTATCCAGTTATATTAAAGGAGGCAGCAAAGGAAGTAAGCAAACCCCTAGCCATAATTATGAGAGCTTCTTTGGACTCAGGGGAGGTACCCATGGACTGGAGATGTGCAAATGTAACCCCAATTCACAAAGGAGGATCAAAGGCTGGCACAAGTAATTATAGACCTGTTAGTCTAACTTCGGTTCCAGGAAAATTAATGGAGGCACTGGTTAAAGAAGCACTGCAGGATCATCTGGACAAGAATTCAGTTATAGCTCAGACACAGCATGGTTTTGTTAAGGGTTAAGGGCAGGTCTTGTCTGACCAATTTGATTGGATACTATGATGTAGTCGCAAAAGAACTGGATGCAGGGAATAACTTTGATATTATATATTTGGATCTTAGAAAGGCTTTTGATACTGTTGCTCATGGAAGACTGCTGCACAAATTGGAGAAGTGTGGCATTGGAGGCAAATTGCTGCTATGGATAAAGGGATGGTTGAGTGGCAGAAGACAGAGAGTGGTAATCAATGGACACTGCTCAACGTGGACTAATGTTATTAGTGGAGTTCCTCAGGGTTCAGTGTTGGGTCCATTGTTGTTTTCTGTATTTATAAATGATATTGATGATGGTGTAT